>NC_092413.1:68767102-69072102 GCF_040894005.1 Engystomops pustulosus
GTGCCTAATTCAAATCAAACCACTAATAAATTGTCCCACTTCGATGTATGAGGTGGATATGTGTGTCACTAAGAGCTAAACACAACGGTCGCAAGTCTCCCAGCAAATTCCTCACAAAATGGTACTAGCTGCACTACTAGTGGCAGCAAGCCCAGCCACAAGCAAACCAAAAAAAAGTAAAATATAACGCTATTGTAGGCCTAATTAAGCCGTTGGGGTTCTCCTAATTCTATTTTCTAGCCGACACTGAAAGCACACTGCTTTGCCAGATTACTTTGAGTTATAAAAAGAAATAAACGTAAAAAAAATAAATCAGCAGACTGTGTCTAATTCAAATCAAACCCCTAATAAATTGTCCCATTTCGGTGTTTGAGGTGGATATGTGTGTCACTAAGAGCTAAACACAATGCTCGCAAGTCTCCCTGCAAATTCCTCACAATATGGTACTAGCTGCACTACTAGTGGCAGCAAGCCCAGCCACAAGGAAACAAAAAAAAAGTAAAATATAACGCTATTGTAGGCCTAAATAAGCCGTTGGGGTTATCCTATGGCTATTTTCTAGCCTACACTGAAAGCACACTGCTTTGCCAGATTACCTTGAGTTATAAAAAGAAATAAACGTAAAAAAAATAAATCATCAGACTGTGCCTAATTAAAATCAAACCCCTAATAAATTTTCCAACTTCGGTGTTTGAGGTGGATATGTGTGTCACTAAGAGCTAAACACAACGGTCGCAAGTCTCCCTGCAAATTCCTCACAAAATGGTACTAGCTGCACTACTAGTGGCAGCAAGCCCAGCCACAAGGAAACCAAAAAAAAGTAAAATATAACGCTATTGTAGGCCTAAATAAGCCGTTGGGGTTATCCTATGGCTATTTTCTAGCCTACACTGAAAGCACACTGCTTTGCCAGATTACCTTGAGTTATAAAAAGAAATAAACGTAAAAAAAAATAAATCAGCAGACTGTGCCTAATTCAAATCGAACCCCTTATAAATTGTCCCACTTCGGTGTTTGAGGTGGATATGTGTGTCACTAAGAGCTAAACACAACGCTCGCAAGTCTCCCTGCAAATTCCTCACAATATGGTACTAGCTGCACTACTAATGGCAGCAAGCCCAGCCACAAGCAAACCAAAAAAAAGTAAAATATAACACTATTGTAGGCCTAAATAAGCCGTTGGGGTTCTACTATGGCTATTTTCTAGCCTACACTTGAAAGCACACTGCTTTGCCAGATTACCTTGAGTTATAAAAAGAAATAAGCGTAAAAAAAAATAAATCAGCAGACTGTGCCTAATTCAAATCAAACCCCTAATAAAATGTCCCACTTCGGTGTTTGAGGTGGATATGTGTGTCACTAAGAGCTAAACACAACGGTCGCAAGTCTCCCAGCAAATTCCTCACAAAATGGTACTAGCTGCACTACTAGTGGCAGCAAGCGCAGCCACAAGCAAACAAAAAAAAAGTAAAATATAACGCTATTGTAGGCCTAAATAAGCCGCTGGGGTTCCCCTATGGCTATTTTCTAGCCTACACTGAAAGCACACTGCTTTGCCAGATTACTTTGAGTTATAAAAAGAAATAAACGTAAAAAAAAATAAATCAGCAGACTGTGTCTAATTCAAATCAAACCCTTTATAAATTGTCCCACTTCGGTGTTTGAGGTGGATATGTGTGTCACTAAGAGCTAAACACAACGGTCGCAAGTCTCCCTGCAAATTCCTCACAAAATGGTACTAGCTGCACTACTAGTGGCAGCAAGCCCAGCCACAAGGAAACCAAAAAAAAGTAAAATATAACGCTATTGTAGGCCTAAAAAAGCCGTTGGGGTTATCCTATGGCTATTTTCTAGCCTACACTGAAAGCACACTGCTTTGCCAGATTACCTTGAGTTATAAAAAGAAATAAACGTAAAAAAAATAAATCATCAGACTGTGCCTAATTAAAATCAAACCCCTAATAAATTGTCCCACTTTGGTGTTTGAGGTGGATATGTGTGTCACTAAGAGCTAAACACAACGGTCGCAAGTCTCCCTGCAAATTCCTCACAATATGGTACTAGCTGCACTACTAGTGGCAGCAAGCCCAGCCACAAGCAAACCAAAAAAAAGTAAAATATAACGCTATTGTAGGCCTAAATAAGCCGTTGGGGTTCTCCTATGGCTATTTTCTAGCCTACACTGAAAGCACACTGCTTTGCCAGATTACTTTAAGTTATAAAAAGAAATAAATGTAAAAAAAAATAAATCAGAAGACTGTGCCTAATTCAAATCGAACCTCTTATAAATTGTCCCACTTCGGTGTTTGAGGTGGATATGTGTGTCACTAAGAGCTAAACAGAACGGTCGCAAGTCTCCCTGCAAATTTCTCACAATATGGTACTAGCTGCACTACTAATGGCAGCAAGCCCAGCCACAAGCAAACCAAAAAAAATAAATCATCAGACTGTGCCTAATTAAAATAAAACCCACTTCAGTGTTTGAGGTGGATATGTGTGTCACTAAGAGCTAAACACAACGGTCGCAAGTCTCCCAGCAAATTCCTCACAAAATGGTACTAGCTGCACTACCAGTGGCAGCAAGCCCAGCCACAAGCAAACCAAAAAAAAGTAAAATATAACGCTATTGTAGGCCTAAATAAGCCGTTGGGGTTCTCCTATGGCTATTTTCTAGCCTACACTGCAAGCACACTGCTTTGCCAGATTACCTTGAGTTATAAAAAGAAATAAGCGTAAAAAAAAATAAATCAGCAGACTGTGCCTAATTCAAATCAAACCCCTAATAAATTGTCCCACTTCGGTGTTTGAGGTGGATATGTGTGTCACTAAGAGCTAAACACAACGGTCGCAAGTCTCCCAGCAAATTCCTCACAAAATGGTACTAGCTGCACTACTAGTGGCAGCAAGCCCAGCCACAAGCAAACCAAAAAAAAGTAAAATATAACGCTATTGTAGGCCTAAATAAGCTGTTGGGGTTCCCCTATGGCTATTTTCTAGCCTACACTGAAAGCACACTGCTTTGCCAGATTACTTTGAGTTATAAAAAGAAATAAACGTAAAAAAAAATAAATCAGCAGACTGTGCCTAATTCAAATCAAACCCCTTATAAATTGTCCCACTTCGGTGTTTGAGGTGGATATGTGTGTCACTAAGAGCTAAACACAACGGTCGCAAGTCTCCCAGCAAATTCCTCACAAAATGGTACTAGCTGCACTACCAGTGGCAGCAAGCCCAGCCACAAGCAAACCAAAAAAAAGTAAAATATAACGCTATTGTAGGCCTAAATAAGCCGTTGGGGTTCTCCTATGGCTATTTTCTAGCCTACACTGAAAGCACACTGCTTTGCCAGATTACCTTGAGTTATAAAAAGAAATAAGCTTAAAAAAAAATATATCAGCAGACTGTGCCTAATTCAAATCAAACCCCTTATAAATTGTCCCACTTCGGTGTTTGAGGTGGATATGTGTGTCACTAAGAGCTAAACACAACGGTCGCAAGTCTCCCAGCAAATTCCTCACAAAATGGTACTAGCTGCACTACTAGTGGCAGCAAGCCCAGCCACAAGCAAACCAAAAAAAAGTAAAATATAACGCTATTGTAGGCCTAAATAAGCCGTTGGGGTTATCCTATGGCTATTTTCTAGCCTACACTGAAAGCACACTGCTTTGCCAGATTACCTTGAGTTATAAAAAGAAATAAACGTAAAAAAAAATAAATCAGCAGACTGTGCCTAATTCAAATCGAACCCCTTATAAATTGTCCCACTTCGGTGTTTGAGGTGGATATGTGTGTCACTAAGAGCTAAACACAACGCTCGCAAGTCTCCCTGCAAATTCCTCACAATATGGTACTAGCTGCACTACTAATGGCAGCAAGCCCAGCCACAAGGAAACAGAAAAAAAGTAAAATATATCGCTATTGTAGGCCTAAATAAGCCGTTGGGGTTCTCCTATGGCTATTTTCTAGCCTACACTGAAAGCACACTGCTTTGCCAGATTACCTTGAGTTATAAAAATAAATAAACGTAAAAAAAAAATAAATCATCAGACTGTGCCTAATTAAAATCAAACCCCTAATAAATTGTCCCACTTTGGTGTTTGAGGTGGATATGTGTGTCACTAAGAGCTAAAC
Organism: Engystomops pustulosus; assembly: GCF_040894005.1. NCBI lineage: Eukaryota > Metazoa > Chordata > Amphibia > Anura > Leptodactylidae > Engystomops > Engystomops pustulosus. Next base: position 68,771,234 of record NC_092413.1, read on the forward strand.
ACAACGGTCGCAAGTCTCCCTGCCAATTCCTCACAATATGGTACTAGCTGCACTACTAGTGGCAGCAAGCCCAGCCACAAGCAAACCAAAAAAAAGTAAAATATAACGCTATTGTAGGCCTAAATAAGCCGTTGGGGTTCTCCTATGGCTATTTTCTAGCCTACACTGAAAGCACACTGCTTTGCCAGATTACTTTAAGTTATAAAAAGAAATAAATGTAAAAAAAAATAAATCAGAAGACTGTGCCTAATTCAAATCAAACCTCTAATAAATTGTCCCACTTCGGTGTTTGAGGTGGATATGTGTGTCACTAAGAGCTAAACACAACGGTTGCAAGTCTCCCAGCAAATTCCTCACAAAATGGTACTAGCTGCACTACTAATGGCAGCAAGCCCAGCCACAAGCAAACCAAAAAAAAGTAAAATATAACGCTATTGTAGGCCTAAATAAGCCGTTGGGGTTCTCCTATGGCTATTTTCTAGCCTACAGTGAAAGCACACTGCTTTGCCAGATTCCCTTGAGTTATAAAAAGAAATAAACTTAAAAAAAATAAATCATCAGACTGTGCCTAATTAAAATAAAACCCTTTATAAATTGTCCCACTTCGGTGTTTGAGGTGGATATGTGTGTCAATAAGAGCTAAACACAACGGTCGCAAGTCTCCCTGCAAATTCCTCACAATATGGTACTAGCTGCACTACTAATGGCAGCAAGCCCAGCCACAAGCAAACCAAAAAAAAGTAAAATATAACGCTATTGTAGGCCTAAATAAGCCGTTGGGGTTCTCCTATGGCTATTTTCTAGCCTACACTGAAAGCACACTGCTTTGCCAGATTACCTTGAGTTATAAAAAGAAATAAACGTAAAAAAAAATAAATCAGCAGACAGTGCCTAATTCAAATCAAACCCCTAATAAATTGTCCCACTTCAGTGTTTGAGGTGGATAAGTGTGTCACTAAGAGCTAAACACAACGGTTGCAAGTCTCCCAGCAAATTCCTCACAAAATGGTACTAGCTGCACTACTAGTGGCAGCAAGCCCAGCTACAAGCAAACCAAAAAAAAGTAAAATATAACGCTATTGTAGGCCTAAATAAGCCGTTGGGGTTCTCCTATGGCTATTTTCTAGCCTACACTGAAAGCACACTGCTTTGCCAGATTACCTTGAGTTATAAAAAGAAATAAACGTAAAAAAAAATAAATCAGCAGACTGTGCCTAATTCAAATCAAACCCCTAATAAATTGTCCCACTTTGGTGTTTGAGGTGGATATGTGTGTCACTAAGAGCTAAACACAACGGTTGCAAGTCTCCCAGCAAATTCCTCACAAAATGGTACTAGCTGCACTACTAGTGGCAGCAAGCCCAGCCACAAGCAAACAAAAAAAAAGTAAAATATAACGCTATTGTAGGCAAAAGTAAGCCGTTGGGGTTCTCCTATGGCTATTTTCTAGCCTACACTGAAAGCACACTGCTTTGCCAGATTACCTTGAGTTATAAAAAGAAATAAACGTAAAAAAAAATAAATCAGAAGACTGTGCCTAATTCAAATCAAACCCCTTATAAATTGTCCCACTTCGGTGTTTGAGGTGGATATGTGTGTCACTAAGAGCTAAACACAACGGTCGCAAGTCTCCCAGCAAATTCCTCACAAAATGGTACTAGCTGCACTACTAGTGGCAGCAAGCCCAGCCACAAGGAAACCAAAAAAAAGTAAAATATAACGCTATTGTAGGCCTAAATAAGCCGTTGGGGTTATCCTATGGCTATTTTCTAGCCTACACTGAAAGCACACTGCTTTGCCAGATTACCTTGAGTTATAAAAAGAAATTAACGTAAAAGAAAATAAATCAGCAGACTGTGCCTACTTCAAATCGAACCCCTTATAAATGGTCCCACTTCGGTGTTTGAGGTGGATATGTGTGTCACTAAGAGCTAAACACAACGCTCGCAAGTCTCCCTGCAAATTCCTCACAACATGGTACTAGCTGCACTACTAATGGCAGCAAGCCCAGCCACAAGCAAACCAAAAAAAAGTAAAATATAACGCTATTGTAGGCCATAATAAGCCGTTGGGGTTCTCCTATGGCTATTTTCTAGCCTACACTGAAAGCACACTGCTTTGCCAGATTACCTTGAGATATAAAAAGAAATAAACGTAAAAAAAAATAAATCATCAGACTGTGCCTAATTCAAATCGAACCCCTTATAAATTGTCCCACTTCGGTGTTTGAGGTGGATATTTGTGTCAATAAGAGCTAAACACAACGGTCGCAAGTCTCCCTGCAAATTCCTCACAATATGGTACTAGCTGCACTACTAATGGCAGCAAGCCCAGCCAACAGCAAACCAAAAAAAAGTAAAATATAACGCTAATGTAGGCCTAAATAAGCCGTTGGGGTTCTCCTATGGCTATTTTCTAGCCTACACTGAAAGCACACTGCTTTGCCAGATTACTTTGAGTTATAAAAAGAAATAAACGTAAAAAAAAATAAATCAGCAGACTGTGCCTAATTCAAATCAAACCACTAATAAATTGTCCCACTTCAGTGTATGAGGTGGATATGTGTGTCACTAAGAGCTAAACACAACGGTCGCAAGTCTCCCAGCAAATTCCTCACAATATGGTACTAGCTGCACTACTAGTGGCAGCAAGCCCAGCCACAAGGAAACAAAAAAAAAAGTAAAATATAACGCTATTGTAGGCCTAAATAAGCCGTTGGGGTTCTCCTATGGCTATTTTCTAGCCTACACTGAAAGCACACTGCTTTGCCAGATTACCTTGAGTTATAAAAAGAAATAAACGTAAAAAAAATAAATCATCAGACTGTGCCTAATTAAAAACAAACCCCTAATAAATTTTCCCACTTCGGTGTTTGAGGTGGATATGTGTGTCACTAAGAGCTAAACACAACGGTCGCAAGTCTCCCTGCAAATTCCTCACAATATGGTACTAGCTGCACTACTAGTGGCAGCAAGCCCAGCCACAAGCAAACAAAAAAAAAGTAAAATATAACGCTATTGTAGGCCTAAATAAGCAGTTGGGGTTCTCCTATGGCTATTTTCTAGCCTACACTGAAAGCACACTGCTTTGCCAGATTACTTTGAGTTATAAAAATAAATAAACGTAAAAAAAAATAAATCAGCAGACTGTGCCTAATTCAAATCAAACCACTAATAAATTGTCCCACTTCAGTGTATGAGGTGGATATGTGTGTCACTAAGAACTAAACACAACGGTCGCAAGTCTCCCATCAAATTCCTCACAAAATGGTACTAGCTGCACTACTAGTGGCAGCAAGCCCAGCCACAAGCAAACCAAAAAAAAGTAAAATATAACGCTATTGTAGGCCTAATTAAGCCGTTGGGGTTCTCCTAATTCTATTTTCTAGCCGACACTGAAAGCACACTGCTTTGCCAGATTACTTTGAGTTATAAAAAGAAATAAACGTAAAAAAAAATAAATCCGCAGACTGCGTCTAATTTAAATCAAACCCCTAATAAATAGTCCCATTTTGGTGTTTGAGGTGGATATGTGTGTCACTAAGAGCTAAACACAACGGTCGCAAGTCTCCCTGCAAATTCCTCACAATATGGTACTATTTGCACTACTAATGGCAGCAAGCCCAGCCACAAGCAAACCAAAAAAAAGTAAAATATAACGCTATTGTAGGCCTAAATAAGCCGTTGGGGTTCTCCTATGGCTATTTTCTAGCCTACACTGAAAGTACACTGCTTTGCCAGATTACTTTGAGTTATAAAAAGAAATAAACGTAAAAAAAAATAAATCAGCAGACTGTGCCTAATTCAAATCGAACCTCTTACAAATTGTCCCACTTCGGTGTTTGAGGTGGATATGTGTGTCACTAAGAGCTAAACACAACGGTCGCAAGTCTCCCAGCAAATTCCTCACAATATGGTACTAGCTGCACTACTAGTGGCAGCAAGCCCAGCCACAAGGAAACAAAAAAAAAGTAAAATATAACGCTATTGTAGGCCTAAATAAGCCGTTGGGGTTCTCCTATGGCTATTTTCTAGCCTACACTGAAAGCACACTGCTTTGCCAGATTACCTTGAGTTATAAAAAGAAATAAACGTAAAAAAAATAAATCATCAGACTGTGCCTAATTAAAATCAAACCCCTAATAAATTTTCCCACTTCGGTGTTTGAGGTGGATATGTGTGTCACTAAGAGCTAAACACAACGGTCGCAAGTCTCCCTGCAAATTCCTCACAATATGGTACTAGCTGCACTACTAGTGGCAGCAAGCGTAGCCACAAGCAAACAAAAAAAAAGTAAAATATAACGCTATTGTAGGCCTAAATAAGCCGTTGGGGTTCTCCTATGGCTATTTTCTAGCCTACACTGAAAGCACACTGCTTTGCCAGATTACCTTGAGTTATAAAATAAATAAACTTAAAAAAAAATAAATCAGAAGACTGTGCCGAATTCAAATCAAACCCCTAATAAATTGTCCCACTTCGGTGTTTGAGGTGGATATGTGTGTCACTAAGAGCTAAACACAACGGTCGCAAGTCTCCCAGCAAATTCCTCACAATATGGTACTAGCTGCACTACTAATGGCAGCAAGCCCAGCCACAAGGAAACCAAAAAAAAGTAAAATATAACGCTATTGTAGGCCTAAATAAGCCGTTGGGGTTCTCCTATGGCTATTTTCTAGCCTACACTGAAAGCACACTGCTTTGCCAGATTACCTTGAGTTATAAAAAGAAATAAACGTAAAAAAAATAAATCATCAGACTGTGCCTAATTAAAATCAAACCCCTAATAAATTGTCCCACTTTGGTGTTTGAGGTGGATATGTGTGTCACTAAGAGCTAAACACAACAGTCGCAAGTCTCCCTGCAAATTCCTCACAATATGGTACTAGCTGAACTACTAGTGGCAGCAAGCCCAGCCACAAGCAAACCAAAAAAAAGTAAAATATAACGCTATTGTAGGCCTAAATAAGCCGTTGGGGTTCCCCTATGGCTATTTTCTAGTCTACAGTGAAAGCACACTGCTTTGCCAGATTACCTTGAGTTATAAAAAGAAATAAACTTAAAAAAAATAAATCATCAGACTGTGCCTAATTAAAATAAAACCCTTTATAAATTGTCCCACTTCGGTGTTTGAGGTGGATATGTGTGTCACTAAGAGCTAAACACAACGGTCGCAAGTCTCCCTGCAAATTCCTCACAAAATGGTACTAGCTGCACTACTAGTGGCAGCAAGCGCAGCCACAAGCAAACAAAAAAAAAGTAAAATATAACGCTATTGTAGGCCTAAATAAGCCATTGGGGTTCCCCTATGGCTATTTTCTAGCCTACACTGAAAGCACACTGCTTTGCCAGATTACTTTGAGTTATAAAAAGAAATAAACGTAAAAAAAAATAAATCAGCAGACTGTGCCTAATTCAAATCAAACCCCTAATAAATTGTCCCACTTCGGTGTTTGAGGTGGATATGTGTGTCACTAAGAGCTAAACACAACGGTCGCAAGTCTCCCAGCAAATTCCTCACAAAATGGTACTAGCTGCACTACTAGTGGCAGCAAGCCCAGCCACAAGGAAACCAAAAAAAAGTAAAATATAACGCTATTGTAGGCCTAAATAAGCCGTTGGGGTTATCCTATGGCTATTTTCTAGCCTACACTGAAAGCACACTGCTTTGCCAGATTACCTTGAGTTATAAAAAGAAATTAACGTAAAAGAAAATAAAGCAGCAGACTGTGCCTACTTCAAATCGAACCCCTTATAAATGGTCCCACTTCGGTGTTTGAGGTGGATATGTGTGTCACTAAGAGCTAAACACAACGCTCGCAAGTCTCCCTGCAAATTCCTCACAATATGGTACTAGCTGCACTACTAATGGCAGCAAGCCCAGCCACAAGCAAACCAAAAAAAAGTAAAATATAACGCTATTGTAGGCCAAAATAAGCCGTTGGGATTCTCCTATGGCTATTTTCTAGCCTACACTGAAAGCACACTGCTTTGCCAGATTACCTTGAGTTATAAAAAGAAATAAACGTAAAAAAAATAAATCATCAGACTGTGCCTAATTAAAATCAAACCCCTAATAAATTGTCCCACTTCGGTGTTTGAGGTGGATATGTGTGTCACTAAGAGCTAAACACAACGCTCGCAAGTCTCCCTGCAAATTCCTCACAATATGGTACTAGCTGCACTACTATTGGCAGCAAGCCCAGCAACAAGCAAACCAAAAAAAAGTAAAATATAACGCTATTGTAGGCCTAAATAAGCCGTTGGGGTTCTCCTATGGCTATTTTCTAGCCTACACTGAAAGCACACTGCTTTGCCAGATTACCTTGAGTTATAATAAGAAATAAACGTAAAAAAAAAATATATCAGCAGACTGTGCCTAATTCAAATCGAACCGCTTATAATTTGTCCCACATCGGTGTTTGAGGTGGATATGTGTGTCACTTTGAGCTAAACACAATGGTCGCAAGTCTCCCTGCAAATTCCTCACAATATGGTACTAGCTGCACTACTAGTGGCAGCAAGCCCAGCCACAAGCAAACCAAAAAAAAGTAAAATATAACGCTATTGTAGGCCTAAATAAGCCGTTGGGGTTCTCCTATGGCTATTTTCTAGCCGACACTGAAAGCACACTGCTTTGCCAGATTACCTTGAGTTATAAAAAGAAATAAGCGTAAAAAAAAATAAATCAGCAGACTGTGCCTAATTCAAATCAAACCCCTAATAAATTGTCCCACTTCGGTGTTTGAGGTGGATATGTGTGTCACTAAGAGCTAAACACAACGGTCGCAAGTCTCCCAGCAAATTCCTCACAAAATGGTACTAGCTGCACTATAGTGGCAGCAAGCGCAGCCACAAGCAAACAAAAAAAAAGTAAAATATAACGCTATTGTAGGCCTAAATAAGCCGTTGGGGTTCCCCTATGGCTATTTTCTAGCCTACACTGAAAGCATACTGCTTTGCCAGATTACTTTGAGTTATAAAAAGAAATAAACGTAAAAAAAAAAAAATCAGCAGACTGTGCCTTATTCAAATCAAACCCCTAATAAATTGTCCCACTTCGGTGTTTGAGGTGGATATGTGTGTCACTAAGAGCTAAACACAACGGTCACAAGTCTCCCAGCAAATTCCTCACAAAATGGTACTAGCTGCACTACTAGTGGCAGCAAGCCCAGCCACAAGGAAAACAAAAAAAAGTAAAATATAACGCTATTGTAGGCCTAAATAAGCCGTTGGGGTTCTCCTATGGCTATTTTCTAGCCTACACTGAATGTACACTGCTTTGCCAGATTACTTTGAGTTATAAAAAGAAATAAACGTAAAAAAAAATAAATCAGCAGACTGTGCCTAATTTAAATCGAACCCCTTATAAATTGTCCCACTTCGGTGTTTGAGGTGGATATGTGTGTCACTAAGAGCTAAACACAACGGTCGCAAGTCTCCCAGCAAATTCCTCACAAAATGGTACTAGCTGCACTACTAGTGGCAGCAAGCGCAGCCACAAGCAAACAAAAAAAAGTAAAATATAACGCTATTGTAGGCCTAAATAAGCCGTTGGGGTTCCCCTATGGCTATTTTCTAGCCTACACTGAAAGCACACTGCTTTGCCAGATTACTTTGAGTTATAAAAAGAAATAAACGTAAAATAAATTAATTTAGCAGACTGTGCCTTATTCAAATCAAACCCCTAATAAATTGTCCCACTTCGGTGTTTGAGGTGGATATGTGTGTCACTAAGAGCTAAACACAGCGGTCGCAAGTCTCCCAGCAAATTCCTCACAAAATGGTACTAGCTGCACTACTAGTGGCAGCAAGCCCAGCCACAAGGAAACCAAAAAAAAGTAAAATATAACGCTATTGTAGGCCTAAATAAGCCGTTGGGGTTATCCTATGGCTATTTTCTAGCCTACACTGAAAGCACACTGCTTTGCCAGATTACCTTGAGTTATAAAAAGAAATAAACGTAAAAAAAAAAATAAATCATCAGACTGTGCCTTATTCAAATCGAACCTCTTATAAATTGTCCCACATCGGTGTTTGAGGTGGATATGTATGTCACTAAGAGGTAAACACAACAGTCGCAAGTCTCCCAGCAAATTCCTCACAAAATGGTACTAGCTGCACTACTAGTGGCAGCAAGCCCAGCCACAAGCAAACCAAAAAAAAGTAAAATATAACGCTATTGTAGGCCTAAATAAGCCGTTGGGGTTCTCCTATGGCTATTTTCTAGCCTACACTGAAAGCACACTGCATTGCCAGATTACTTTAAGTTATAAAAAGAAATAAATGTAAAAAAAAATAAATCAGAAGACTGTGCTTAATTCAAATCAAACCTCTAATAAATTATCCGACTTCGGTGTTTGAGGTGGATATGTGTGTCACTAAGAACTAAACACAACAGTTGCAAGTCTCCCAGCAAATTCCTCACAAAATGGTACTAGCTGCACTACTGGTGGCAGCAAGCCCAGCCACAAGCAAACCAAAAAAAAGTAAAATATAACGCTATTGTAGGCCTAAATAAGCCGTTGGGGTTCTCCTATGGCTATTTTCTAGCCTACACTGAAAGCACAGTGCTTTGCCAGATTACCTTGAGTTATAAAAAGAAATAAACGTAAAAAAAAATAAATCAGCAGACTGTGCCTAATTCAAATCGAACCTCTTATAAATTGTCCCACTTCGGTGTTTGAGGTGGATATGTGTGTCACTAAGAGCTAAACACAACGGTCGCAAGTCTCCCTGCAAATTTCTCACAATATGGTACTAGCTGCACTACTAATGGCAGCAAGCCCAGCCACAAGCAAACCAAAAAAAAGTAAAATATAACGCTATTGTAGGCCTAAATAAGCCGTTGGGGTTCTCCTATGGCTATTTTCTAGCCTACACTGAAAGCACACTGCTTTGCCACATTACCTTGAGTTATAAAAAGAAATAAACGTAAAAAAAAATAAATCAGCAGACTGTGCCTAATTCAAAACAAACCCCTATTAAATTGTCCCACTTCGGTGTTTGAGGTGGATATGTGTGTCACTAAGAGCTAAACACAACGCTCGCAAGTCTCCCTGCAAATTCCTCACAATATGGTACTAATGGCAGCAAGCCCAGCCACAAGCAAACCAAAAAAAAGTAAAATATAACGCTATTGTAGGCCTAAATAAGCCGTTGGGGTTCTCCTATGGCTATTTTCTAGCTTACACTGAAAGCACACTGCTTTGCCAGATTACCTTGAGTTATAAAAAGAAATAAACGTAAAAAAAAAAATAAATCAGCAGACTGTGCCTTATTCAAATCGAACCTCTTATAAATTGTCCCACATCGGTGTTTGAGGTGGATATGTGTGTCACTAAGAGCTAAACACAACGCTCGCAAGTCTCCCTGCAAATTCCTCACAATATGGTACTAGCTGCACTACTAATGGCAGCAAGCCCAGCCACAAGCAAACCAAAAAAAAGTAAAATATAACGCTATTGTAGGCCTAAATAAGCCGTTGGGGTTCTCCTATGGCTATTTTCTAGCCTACACTGAAAGCACACTGCTTTGCCAGATTACCTTGAGTTATAAAAAGAAATAAACGTAAAAAAAATAAATCATCAGACTGTGCCTAATTAAAATCAAACCCCTAATAAATTGCCCCACTTTGGTGTTTGAGGTGGATATGTGTGTCACTAAGAGCTAAACACAACGGTCGCAAGTCTCCCTGCAAATTCCTCACAATATGGTACTAGCTGCACTAATAATGGCAGCAAGCCCAGCCACAAGCAAACCAAAAAAAAGTAAAATATAACGCTATTGTAGGCCTAAATAAGCCATTGGGGTTCTCCTATGGCTATTTTCTAGCCTACAGTGAAAGCACACTGCTTTGCCAGATTCCCTTGAGTTATAAAAAGAAATAAACTTAAAAAAAATAAATCATCAGACTGTGCCTAATTAAAATAAAACCCTTTATAAATTGTCCCACTTCGGTGTTTGAGGTGGATATGTGTGTCAATAAGAGCTAAACACAACGGTCGCAAGTCTCCCTGCAAATTCCTCACAATATGGTACTAGCTGCACTACTAATGGCAGCAAGCCCAGCCACAAGCAAACCAAAAAAAAGTAAAATATAACGCTATTGTAGGCCTAAATAAGCCGTTGGGGTTCTCCTATGGCTATTTTCTAGCCTACACTGAAAGCACACTGCTTTGCCAGATTACCTTGAGTTATAAAAAGAAATAAACGTAAAAAAAAATAAATCAGCAGACAGTGCCTAATTCAAATCAAACCCCTAATAAATTGTCCCACTTCAGTGTTTGAGGTGGATAAGTGTGTCACTAAGAGCTAAACACAACGGTTGCAAGTCTCCCAGCAAATTCCTCACAAAATGGTACTAGCTGCACTACTAGTGGCAGCAAGCCCAGCTACAAGCAAACCAAAAAAAAGTAAAATATAACGCTATTGTAGGCCTAAATAAGCCGTTGGGGTTCTCCTATGGCTATTTTCTAGCCTACACTGAAAGCACACTGCTTTGCCAGATTACCTTGAGTTATAAAAAGAAATAAACGTAAAAAAAAATAAATCAGCAGACTGTGCCTAATTCAAATCAAACCCCTAATAAATTGTCCCACTTTGGTGTTTGAGGTGGATATGTGTGTCACTAAGAGCTAAACACAACGGTTGCAAGTCTCCCAGCAAATTCCTCACAAAATGGTACTAGCTGCACTACTAGTGGCAGCAAGCCCAGCCACAAGCAAACAAAAAAAAAGTAAAATATAACGCTATTGTAGGCAAAAGTAAGCCGTTGGGGTTCTCCTATGGCTATTTTCTAGCCTACACTGAAAGCACACTGCTTTGCCAGATTACCTTGAGTTATAAAAAGAAATAAACGTAAAAAAAAATAAATCAGAAGACTGTGCCTAATTCAAATCAAACCCCTTTTAAATTGTCCCACTTCGGTGTTTGAGGTGGATATGTGTGTCACTAAGAGCTAAACACAACGGTCGCAAGTCTCCCAGCAAATTCCTCACAAAATGGTACTAGCTGCACTACTAGTGGCAGCAAGCCCAGCCACAAGGAAACCAAAAAAAAGTAAAATATAACGCTATTGTAGGCCTAAATAAGCCGTTGGGGTTATCCTATGGCTATTTTCTAGCCTACACTGAAAGCACACTGCTTTGCCAGATTACCTTGAGTTATAAAAAGAAATTAACGTAAAAGAAAATAAATCAGCAGACTGTGCCTACTTCAAATCGAACCCCTTATAAATGGTCCCACTTCGGTGTTTGAGGTGGATATGTGTGTCACTAAGAGTTAAACACAACGCTCGCAAGTCTCCCTGCAAATTCCTCACAACATGGTACTAGCTGCACTACTAATGGCAGCAAGCCCAGCCACAAGCAAACCAAAAAAAAGTAAAATATAACGCTATTGTAGGCCATAATAAGCCGTTGGGGTTCTCCTATGGCTATTTTCTAGCCTACACTGAAAGCACACTGCTTTGCCAGATTACCTTGAGATATAAAAAGAAATAAACGTAAAAAAAAATAAATCATCAGACTGTGCCTAATTCAAATCGAACCCCTTATAAATTGTCCCACTTCGGTGTTTGAGGTGGATATTTGTGTCAATAAGAGCTAAACACAACGGTCGCAAGTCTCCCTGCAAATTCCTCACAATATGGTACTAGCTGCACTACTAATGGCAGCAAGCCCAGCCAACAGCAAACCAAAAAAAAGTAAAATATAACGCTAATGTAGGCCTAAATAAGCCGTTGGGGTTCTCCTATGGCTATTTTCTAGCCTACACTGAAAGCACACTGCTTTGCCAGATTACTTTGAGTTATAAAAAGAAATAAACGTAAAAAAAAATAAATCAGCAGACTGTGCCTAATTCAAATCAAACCACTAATAAATTGTCCCACTTCAGTGTATGAGGTGGATATGTGTGTCACTAAGAGCTAAACACAACGGTCGCAAGTCTCCCAGCAAATTCCTCACAATATGGTACTAGCTGCACTACTAGTGGCAGCAAGCCCAGCCACAAGGAAACAAAAAAAAAAGTAAAATATAACGCTATTGTAGGCCTAAATAAGCCGTTGGGGTTCTCCTATGGCTATTTTCTAGCCTACACTGAAAGCACACTGCTTTGCCAGATTACCTTGAGTTATAAAAAGAAATAAACGTAAAAAAAATAAATCATCAGACTGTGCCTAATTAAAAACAAACCCCTAATAAATTTTCCCACTTCGGTGTTTGAGGTGGATATGTGTGTCACTAAGAGCTAAACACAACGGTCGCAAGTCTCCCTGCAAATTCCTCACAATATGGTACTAGCTGCACTACTAGTGGCAGCAAGCCCAGCCACAAGCAAACAAAAAAAAAGTAAAATATAACGCTATTGTAGGCCTAAATAAGCAGTTGGGGTTCTCCTATGGCTATTTTCTAGCCTACACTGAAAGCACACTGCTTTGCCAGATTACTTTGAGTTATAAAAATAAATAAACGTAAAAAAAAATAAATCAGCAGACTGTGCCTAATTCAAATCAAACCACTAATAAATTGTCCCACTTCAGTGTATGAGGTGGATATGTGTGTCACTAAGAACTAAACACAACGGTCGCAAGTCTCCCATCAAATTCCTCACAAAATGGTACTAGCTGCACTACTAGTGGCAGCAAGCCCAGCCACAAGCAAACCAAAAAAAAGTAAAATATAACGCTATTGTAGGCCTAATTAAGCCGTTGGGGTTCTCCTAATTCTATTTTCTAGCCGACACTGAAAGCACACTGCTTTGCCAGATTACTTTGAGTTATAAAAAGAAATAAACGTAAAAAAAAATAAATCCGCAGACTGCGTCTAATTTAAATCAAACCCCTAATAAATAGTCCCATTTTGGTGTTTGAGGTGGATATGTGTGTCACTAAGAGCTAAACACAACGGTCGCAAGTCTCCCTGCAAATTCCTCACAATATGGTACTAGCTGCACTACTAATGGCAGCAAGCCCAGCCACAAGCAAACCAAAAAAAAGTAAAATATAACGCTATTGTAGGCCTAAATAAGCCGTTGGGGTTCTCCTATGGCTATTTTCTAGCCTACACTGAAAGTACACTGCTTTGCCAGATTACTTTGAGTTATAAAAAGAAATAAACGTAAAAAAAAATAAATCAGCAGACTGTGCCTAATTCAAATCAAACCTCTAATAAATTGTCCCACTTCGGTGTTTGAGGTGGATATGTGTGTCACTAAGAGCTAAACACAACGGTCGCAAGTCTCCCAGCAAATTCCTCACAATATGGTACTAGCTGCACTACTAGTGGCAGCAAGCCCAGCCACAAGGAAACAAAAAAAAAGTAAAATATAATGCTATTGTAGGCCTAAATAAGCCGTTGGGGTTCTCCTATGGCTATTTTCTAGCCTACACTGAAAGCACACTGCTTTGCCAGATTACCTTGAGTTATAAAAAGAAATAAACGTAAAAAAAATAAATCATCAGACTGTGCCTAATTCAAATCGAACCTCTTATAAATTGTCCCACTTCGGTGTTTGAGGTGGATATGTGTGTCACTAAGAGCTAAACACAACGGTCGCAAGACTCCCTGCAAATTCCTCACAATATGGTACTAGCTGCACTACTAATGGCAGCAAGCCCAGCCACAAGCAAACCAAAAAAAAGTAAAATATAACGCTATTGTAGGCCTAAATAAGCCGTTGGGGTTCTCCTATGGCTATTTTCTAGCCTACACTGAAAGTACACTGCTTTGCCAGATTACTTTGAGTTATAAAAAGAAATAAACGTAAAAAAAAATAAATCAGCAGACTGTGCCTAATTCAAATCGAACCCCTTATAAATTGTCCCACTTCGGTGTTTGAGGTGGATATGTGTGTCACTAAGAGCTAAACACAACGGTCGCAAGTCTCCCAGCAAATTCCTCACAATATGGTACTAGCTGCACTACTAGTGGCAGCAAGCCCAGCCACAAGGAAACAAAAAAAAAGTAAAATATAACGCTATTGTAGGCCTAAATAAGCCGTTGGGGTTCTCCTATGGCTATTTTCTAGCCTACACTGAAAGCACACTGCTTTGCCAGATTACCTTGAGTTATAAAAAGAAATAAACGTAAAAAAAATAAATCATCAGACTGTGCCTAATTAAAATCAAACCCCTAATAAATTTTCCCACTTCGGTGTTTGAGGTGGATATGTGTGTCAATAAGAGTTAAACACAACGGTCGCAAGTCTCCCTGCAAATTCCTCACAATATGGTACTAGCTGCACTACTAGTGGCAGCAAGCCCAGCCACAAGCAAACAAAAAAAAAGTAAAATATAACGCTATTGTAGGCCTAAATAAGCCGTTGGGGTTCTCCTATGGCTATTTTCTAGCCTACACTGAAAGCACACTGCTTTGCCAGATTACTTTGAGTTATAAAAAGAAATAAACGTAAAAAAAAATAAATCAGCAGACTGTGCCTAATTCAAATCAAACCACTAATAAATTGTCCCACTTCAGTGTATGAGGTGGATATGTGTGTCACTAAGAGCTAAACACAACGGTCGCAAGTCTCCCAGCAAATTCCTCACAAAATGGTACTAGGTGCACTACTAATGGCAGCAAGCCCAGCCACAAGCAAACCAAAAAAAAGTAAAATATAACGCTATTGTAGGCCTAATTAAGCCGTTGGGGTTCTCCTAGTTCTATTTTCTAGCCGACACTGAAAGCACACTGCTTTGCCAGATTACTTTGAGTTATAAAAAGAAATAAACGTAAAAAAAAATAAATCAGCAGACTGTGTCTAATTTAAATCAAACCCCTAATAAATTGTCCAATTTCGGTGTTTGAGGTGGATATGTGTGTCACTAAGAGCTAAACACAACGGTCGCAAGTCTCCCTGCAAATTCCTCACAATATGGTACTATTTGCACTACTAATGGCAGCAAGCCCAGCCACAAGCAAACCAAAAAAAAGTAAAATATAACGCTATTGTAGGCCTAAATAAGCCGTTGGGGTTCTCCTATGGCTATTTTCTAGCCTACACTGAAAGTACACTGCTTTGCCAGATTACTTTGAGTTATAAAAAGAAATAAACGTAAAAAAAAATAAATCAGCAGACTGTGCCTAATTCAAATCGAACCTCTTACAAATTGTCCCACTTCGGTGTTTGAGGTGGATATGTGTGTCACTAAGAGCTAAACACAACGGTCGCAAGTCTCCCAGCAAATTCCTCACAATATGGTACTAGCTGCACTACTAGTGGCAGCAAGCCCAGCCACAAGGAAACAAAAAAAAAGTAAAATATAACGCTATTGTAGGCCTAAATAAGCCGTTGGGGTTCTCCTATGGCTATTTTCTAGCCTACACTGAAAGCACACTGCTTTGCCAGATTACCTTGAGTTATAAAAAGAAATAAACGTAAAAAAAATAAATCATCGGACTGTGCCTAATTAAAATCAAACCCCTAATAAATTTTCCCACTTCGGTGTTTGAGGTGGATATGTGTGTCACTAAGAGCTAAACACAACGGTCGCAAGTCTCCCTGCAAATTCCTCACAATATGGTACTAGCTGCACTACTAGTGGCAGCAAGCGTAGCCACAAGCAAACAAAAAAAAAGTAAAATATAACGCTATTGTAGGCCTAAATAAGCCGTTGGGGTTCTCCTATGGCTATTTTCTAGCCTACACTGAAAGCACACTGCTTTGCCAGATTACCTTGAGTTATAAAATAAATAAACTTAAAAAAAAATAAATCAGAAGACTGTGCCGAATTCAAATCAAACCCCTAATAAATTGTCCCACTTCGGTGTTTGAGGTGGATAGTTGTGTCACTAAGAGCTAAACACAACGGTCGCAAGTCTCCCAGCAAATTCCTCACAATATGGTACTAGCTGCACTACTAATGGCAGCAAGCCCAGCCACAAGGAAACCAAAAAAAAGTAAAATATAACGCTATTGTAGGCCTAAATAAGCCGTTGGGGTTCTCCTATGGCTATTTTCTAGCCTACACTGAAAGCACACTGCTTTGCCAGATTACCTTGAGTTATAAAAAGAAATAAACGTAAAAAAAATAAATCATCAGACTGTGCCTAATTAAAATCAAACCCCTAATAAATTGTCCCACTTTGGTGTTTGAGGTGGATATGTGTGTCACTAAGAGCTAAACACAACAGTCGCAAGTCTCCCTGCAAATTCCTCACAATATGGTACTAGCTGAACTACTAGTGGCAGCAAGCCCAGCCACAAGCAAACCAAAAAAAAGTAAAATATAACGCTATTGTAGGCCTAAATAAGCCGTTGGGGTTCCCCTATGGCTATTTTCTAGTCTACAGTGAAAGCACACTGCTTTGCCAGATTACCTTGAGTTATAAAAAGAAATAAACTTAAAAAAAATAAATCATCAGACTGTGCCTAATTAAAATAAAACCCTTTATAAATTGTCCCACTTCGGTGTTTGAGGTGGATATGTGTGTCACTAAGAGCTAAACACAACGGTCGCAAGTCTCCCTGCAAATTCCTCACAAAATGGTACTAGCTGCACTACTAGTGGCAGCAAGCGCAGCCACAAGCAAACAAAAAAAAAGTAAAATATAACGCTATTGTAGGCCTAAATAAGCCATTGGGGTTCCCCTATGGCTATTTTCTAGCCTACACTGAAAGCACACTGCTTTGCCAGATTACTTTGAGTTATAAAAAGAAATAAACGTAAAAAAAAATAAATCAGCAGACTGTGCCTAATTCAAATCAAACCCCTAATAAATTGTCCCACTTCGGTGTTTGAGGTGGATATGTGTGTCACTAAGAGCTAAACACAACGGTCGCAAGTCTCCCAGCAAATTCCTCACAAAATGGTACTAGCTGCACTACTAGTGGCAGCAAGCCCAGCCACAAGGAAACCAAAAAAAAGTAAAATATAACGCTATTGTAGGCCTAAATAAGCCGTTGGGGTTATCCTATGGCTATTTTCTAGCCTACACTGAAAGCACACTGCTTTGCCAGATTACCTTGAGTTATAAAAAGAAATTAACGTAAAAGAAAATAAAGCAGCAGACTGTGCCTACTTCAAATCGAACCCCTTATAAATGGTCCCACTTCGGTGTTTGAGGTGGATATGTGTGTCACTAAGAGCTAAACACAACGCTCGCAAGTCTCCCTGCAAATTCCTCACAATATGGTACTAGCTGCACTACTAATGGCAGCAAGCCCAGCCACAAGCAAACCAAAAAAAAGTAAAATATAACGCTATTGTAGGCCAAAATAAGCCGTTGGGATTCTCCTATGGCTATTTTCTAGCCTACACTGAAAGCACACTGCTTTGCCAGATTACCTTGAGTTATAAAAAGAAATAAACGTAAAAAAAATAAATCATCAGACTGTGCCTAATTAAAATCAAACCCCTAATAAATTGTCCCACTTCGGTGTTTGAGGTGGATATGTGTGTCACTAAGAGCTAAACACAACGCTCGCAAGTCTCCCTGCAAATTCCTCACAATATGGTACTAGCTGCACTACTATTGGCAGCAAGCCCAGCAACAAGCAAACCAAAAAAAAGTAAAATATAACGCTATTGTAGGCCTAAATAAGCCGTTGGGGTTCTCCTATGGCTATTTTCTAGCCTACACTGAAAGCACACTGCTTTGCCAGATTACCTTGAGTTATAATAAGAAATAAACGTAAAAAAAAAATAAATCAGCAGACTGTGCCTAATTCAAATCGAACCGCTTATAATTTGTCCCACATCGGTGTTTGAGGTGGATATGTGTGTCACTAAGAGCTAAACACAATGGTCGCAAGTCTCCCTGCAAATTCCTCACAATATGGTACTAGCTGCACTACTAGTGGCAGCAAGCCCAGCCACAAGCAAACCAAAAAAAAGTAAAATATAACGCTATTGTAGGCCTAAATAAGCCGTTGGGGTTCTCCTATGGCTATTTTCTAGCCGACACTGAAAGCACACTGCTTTGCCAGATTACCTTGAGTTATAAAAAGAAATAAGCGTAAAAAAAAATAAATCAGCAGACTGTGCCTAATTCAAATCAAACCCCTAATAAATTGTCCCACTTCGGTGTTTGAGGTGGATATGTGTGTCACTAAGAGCTAAACACAACGGTCGCAAGTCTCCCAGCAAATTCCTCACAAAATGGTACTAGCTGCACTATAGTGGCAGCAAGCGCAGCCACAAGCAAACAAAAAAAAAGTAAAATATAACGCTATTGTAGGCCTAAATAAGCCGTTGGGGTTCCCCTATGGCTATTTTCTAGCCTACACTGAAAGCATACTGCTTTGCCAGATTACTTTGAGTTATAAAAAGAAATAAACGTAAAAAAAAAAAAATCAGCAGACTGTGCCTTATTCAAATCAAACCCCTAATAAATTGTCCCACTTCGGTGTTTGAGGTGGATATGTGTGTCACTAAGAGCTAAACACAACGGTCACAAGTCTCCCAGCAAATTCCTCACAAAATGGTACTAGCTGCACTACTAGTGGCAGCAAGCCCAGCCACAAGGAAAACAAAAAAAAGTAAAATATAACGCTATTGTAGGCCTAAATAAGCCGTTGGGGTTCTCCTATGGCTATTTTCTAGCCTACACTGAATGTACACTGCTTTGCCAGATTACTTTGAGTTATAAAAAGAAATAAACGTAAAAAAAAATAAATCAGCAGACTGTGCCTAATTTAAATCGAACCCCTTATAAATTGTCCCACTTCGGTGTTTGAGGTGGATATGTGTGTCACTAAGAGCTAAACACAACGGTCGCAAGTCTCCCAGCAAATTCCTCACAAAATGGTACTAGCTGCACTACTAGTGGCAGCAAGCGCAGCCACAAGCAAACAAAAAAAAGTAAAATATAACGCTATTGTAGGCCTAAATAAGCCGTTGGGGTTCCCCTATGGCTATTTTCTAGCCTACACTGAAAGCACACTGCTTTGCCAGATTACTTTGAGTTATAAAAAGAAATAAACGTAAAATAAATTAATTTAGCAGACTGTGCCTTATTCAAATCAAACCCCTAATAAATTGTCCCACTTCGGTGTTTGAGGTGGATATGTGTGTCACTAAGAGCTAAACACAGCGGTCGCAAGTCTCCCAGCAAATTCCTCACAAAATGGTACTAGCTGCACTACTAGTGGCAGCAAGCCCAGCCACAAGGAAACCAAAAAAAAGTAAAATATAACGCTATTGTAGGCCTAAATAAGCCGTTGGGGTTATCCTATGGCTATTTTCTAGCCTACACTGAAAGCACACTGCTTTGCCAGATTACCTTGAGTTATAAAAAGAAATAAACGTAAAAAAAAAAAAAAATCATCAGACTGTGCCTTATTCAAATCGAACCTCTTATAAATTGTCCCACATCGGTGTTTGAGGTGGATATGTGTGTCACTAAGAGCTAAACACAACGCTCGCAAGTCTCCCTGCAAATTCCTCACAATATGGTACTAGCTGCACTACTAATGGCAGCAAGCCCAGCCACAAGCAAACCAAAAAAAAGTAAAATATAACGCTATTGTAGGCCTAAATAAGCCGTTGGGGTTCTCCTATGGCTATTTTCTAGCCTACACTGAAAGCACACTGCTTTGCCAGATTACCTTGAGTTATAAAAAGAAATAAACGTAAAAAAAATAAATCATCAGACTGTGCCTAATTAAAATCAAACCCCTAATAAATTGCCCCACTTCGGTGTTTGAGGTGGATATGTGTGTCACTAAGAGCTAAACACAGCGGTCGCAAGTCTCCCAGCAAATTCCTCACAAAATGGTACTAGCTGCACTACTAGTGGCAGCAAGCCCAGCCACAAGGAAACCAAAAAAAAGTAAAATATAACGCTATTGTAGGCCTAAATAAGCCGTTGGGGTTATCCTATGGCTATTTTCTAGCCTACACTGAAAGCACACTGCTTTGCCAGATTACCTTGAGTTATAAAAAGAAATAAACGTAAAAAAAAAAAAAAATCATCAGACTGTGCCTTATTCAAATCGAACCTCTTATAAATTGTCCCACATCGGTGTTTGAGGTGGATATGTGTGTCACTAAGAGCTAAACACAACGCTCGCAAGTCTCCCTGCAAATTCCTCACAATATGGTACTAGCTGCACTACTAATGGCAGCAAGCCCAGCCACAAGCAAACCAAAAAAAAGTAAAATATAACGCTATTGTAGGCCTAAATAAGCCGTTGGGGTTCTCCTATGGCTATTTTCTAGCCTACACTGAAAGCACACTGCTTTGCCAGATTACCTTGAGTTATAAAAAGAAATAAACGTAAAAAAAATAAATCATCAGACTGTGCCTAATTAAAATCAAACCCCTAATAAATTGCCCCACTTTGGTGTTTGAGGTGGATATGTGTGTCACTAAGAGCTAAACACAACGGTCGCAAGTCTCCCTGCAAATTCCTCACAATATGGTACTAGCTGCACTAATAATGGCAGCAAGCCCAGCCACAAGCAAACCAAAAAAAAGTAAAATATAACGCTATTGTAGGCCTAAATAAGCCATTGGGGTTCTCGTATGGCTATTTTCTATCCTACACTGAAAGTACACTTCTTTGCCAGATTACTTTGAGTTATAAAAAGAAATAAACGTAAAAAAAAAATAAATCAGCAGACTGTGCCTAATTCAAATCGAACCCCTTATAAATTGTCCCACTTTGGTGTTTGAGGTGGATATGTATGTCACTAAGAGGTAAACACAACAGTCGCAAGTCTCCCAGCAAATTCCTCACAAAATGGTACTAGCTGCACTACTAGTGGCAGCAAGCCCAGCCACAAGCAAACCAAAAAAAAGTAAAATATAACGCTATTGTAGGCCTAAATAAGCCGTTGGGGTTCTCCTATGGCTATTTTCTAGCCTACACTGAAAGCACACTGCATTGCCAGATTACTTTAAGTTATAAAAAGAAATAAATGTAAAAAAAAATAAATCAGAAGACTGTGCTTAATTCAAATCAAACCTCTAATAAATTATCCGACTTCGGTGTTTGAGGTGGATATGTGTGTCACTAAGAACTAAACACAACAGTTGCAAGTCTCCCAGCAAATTCCTCACAAAATGGTACTAGCTGCACTACTGGTGGCAGCAAGCCCAGCCACAAGCAAACCAAAAAAAAGTAAAATATAACGCTATTGTAGGCCTAAATAAGCCATTGGGGTTCTCCTATGGCTATTTTCTAGCCTACACTGAAAGCACAGTGCTTTGCCAGATTACCTTGAGTTATAAAAAGAAATAAACGTAAAAAAAAATAAATCAGCAGACTGTGCCTAATTCAAATCGAACCTCTTATAAATTGTCCCACTTCGGTGTTTGAGGTGGATATGTGTGTCACTAAGAGCTAAACACAACGGTCGCAAGTCTCCCTGCAAATTTCTCACAATATGGTACTAGCTGCACTACTAATGGCAGCAAGCCCAGCCACAAGCAAACCAAAAAAAAGTAAAATATAACGCTATTGTAGGCCTAAATAAGCCGTTGGGGTTCTCCTATGGCTATTTTCTAGCCTACACTGAAAGCACACTGCTTTGCCACATTACCTTGAGTTATAAAAAGAAATAAACGTAAAAAAAAATAAATCAGCAGACTGTGCCTAATTCAAAACAAACCCCTATTAAATTGTCCCACTTCGGTGTTTGAGGTGGTTATGTGTGTCACTAAGAGCTAAACACAACGCTCGCAAGTCTCCCTGCAAATTCCTCACAATATGGTACTAATGGCAGCAAGCCCAGCCACAAGCAAACCAAAAAAAAGTAAAATATAACGCTATTGTAGACCTAAATAAGCCGTTGGGGTTCTCCTATGGCTATTTTCTAGCTTACACTGAAAGCACACTGCTTTGCCAGATTACCTTGAGTTATAAAAAGAAATAAACGTAAAAAAAAAAATAAATCAGCAGACTGTGCCTTATTCAAATCGAACCTCTTATAAATTGTCCCACATCGGTGTTTGAGGTGGATATGTGTGTCACTAAGAGCTAAACACAACGCTCGCAAGTCTCCCTGCAAATTCCTCACAATATGGTACTAGCTGCACTACTAATGGCAGCAAGCCCAGCCACAAGCAAACCAAAAAAAAGTAAAATATAACGCTATTGTAGGCCTAAATAAGCCGTTGGGGTTCTCCTATGGCTATTTTCTAGCCTACACTGAAAGCACACTGCTTTGCCAGATTACCTTGAGTTATAAAAAGAAATAAACGTAAAAAAAATAAATCATCAGACTGTGCCTAATTAAAATCAAACCCCTAATAAATTGCCCCACTTTGGTGTTTGAGGTGGATATGTGTGTCACTAAGAGCTAAACACAACGGTCGCAAGTCTCCCTGCAAATTCCTCACAATATGGTACTAGCTGCACTAATAATGGCAGCAAGCCCAGCCACAAGCAAACCAAAAAAAAGTAAAATATAACGCTATTGTAGGCCTAAATAAGCCATTGGGGTTCTCCTATGGCTATTTTCTATCCTACACTGAAAGTACACTTCTTTGCCAGATTACTTTGAGTTATAAAAAGAAATAAACGTAAAAAAAAATAAATCAGCAGACTGTGCCTAATTCAAATCGAACCCCTTATAAATTGTCCCACTTCGGTGTTTGAGGTGGATATGTATGTCACTAAGAGGTAAACACAACAGTCGCAAGTCTCCCAGCAAATTCCTCACAAAATGGTACTAGCTGCACTACTAGTGGCAGCAAGCCCAGCCACAAGCAAACCAAAAAAAAGTAAAATATAACGCTATTGTAGGCCTAAATAAGCCGTTGGGGTTCTCCTATGGCTATTTTCTAGCCTACACTGAAAGCACACTGCATTGCCAGATTACTTTAAGTTATAAAAAGAAATAAATGTAAAAAAAAATAAATCAGAAGACTGTGCTTAATTCAAATCAAACCTCTAATAAATTATCCGACTTCGGTGTTTGAGGTGGATATGTGTGTCACTAAGAGCTAAACACAACAGTTGCAAGTCTCCCAGCAAATTCCTCACAAAATGGTACTAGCTGCACTACTAGTGGCAGCAAGCCCAGCCACAAGCAAACCAAAAAAAAGTAAAATATAACGCTATTGTAGGCCTAAATAAGCCGTTGGGGTTCTCCTATGGCTATTTTCTAGCCTACACTGAAAGCACAGTGCTTTGCCAGATTACCTTGAGTTATAAAAAGAAATAAACGTAAAAAAAAATAAATCAGCAGACTGTGCCTAATTCAAATCGAACCTCTTATAAATTGTCCCACTTCGGTGTTTGAGGTGGATATGTGTGTCACTAAGAGCTAAACACAACGGTCGCAAGTCTCCCTGCAAATTTCTCACAATATGGTACTAGCTGCACTACTAATGGCAGCAAGCCCAGCCACAAGCAAACCAAAAAAAAGTAAAATATAACGCTATTGTAGGCCTAAATAAGCCGTTGGGGTTCCCCTATGGCTATTTTCTAGCCTACACTGAAAGCACACTGCTTTGCCAGATTACTTTGAGTTATAAAAAGAAATAAATGTAAAATAAATTAATTTAGCAGACTGTGCCTTATTCAAATCAAACCCCTAATAAATTGTCCCACTTCGGTGTTTGAGGTGGATATGTGTGTTACTAAGAGCTAAACACAGCGGTCGCAAGTCTCCCAGCAAATTCCTCACAAAATGGTACTAGCTGCACTACTAGTGGCAGCAAGCCCAGCCACAAGGAAACCAAAAAAAAGTAAAATATAACGCTATTGTAGGCCTAAATAAGCCGTTGGGGTTATCCTATGGCTATTTTCTAGCCTACACTGAAAGCACACTGCTTTGCCAGATTACCTTGAATTATAAAAAGAAATAAACGTAAAAAAAAATAAATCAGCAGACTGTGCCTTATTCAAATCGAACCTCTTATAAATTGTCCCACATCGGTGTTTGAGGTGGATATGTGTGTCACTAAGAGCTAAACACAACGCTCGCAAGTCTCCCTGCAAATTCCTCACAATATGGTACTAGCTGCACTAATAATGGCAGCAAGCCCAGCCACAAGCAAACCAAAAAAAAGTAAAATATAACGCTATTGTAGGCCTAAATAAGCCGTTGGGGTTCTCCTATGGCTATTTTCTAGCCTACACTGAAAGCACACTGCTTTGCCAGATTACCTTGAGTTATAAAAAGAAATAAACGTAAAAAAAATAAATCATCAGACTGTGCCTAATTAAAATCAAACCCCTAATAAATTGCCCCACTTTGGTGTTTGAGGTGGATATGTGTGTCACTAAGAGCTAAACACAACGGTCGCAAGTCTCCCTGCAAATTCCTCACAATATGGTACTAGCTGCACTAATAATGGCAGCAAGCCCAGCCACAAGCAAACCAAAAAAAAGTAAAATATAACGCTATTGTAGGCCTAAATAAGCCATTGGGGTTCTCCTATGGCTATTTTCTATCCTACACTGAAATTACACTTCCTTGCCAGATTACTTTGAGTTATAAAAAGAAATAAACGTAAAAAAAAATAAATCAGCAGACTGTGCCTAATTCAAATCGAACCCCTTATAAATTGTCCCACTTCGGTGTTTGAGGTGGATATGTATGTCACTAAGAGGTAAACACAACAGTCGCAAGTCTCCCAGCAAATTCCTCACAAAATGGTACTAGCTGCACTACTAGTGGCAGCAAGCCCAGCCACAAGCAAACCAAAAAAAAGTAAAATATAACGCTATTGTAGGCCTAAATAAGCCGTTGGGGTTCTCCTATGGCTATTTTCTAGCCTACACTGAAAGCACACTGCATTGCCAGATTACTTTAAGTTATAAAAAGAAATAAATGTAAAAAAAAATAAATCAGAAGACTGTGCCTAATTCAAATCAAACCTCTAATAAATTATCCGACTTCGGTGTTTGAGGTGGATATGTGTGTCACTAAGAGCTAAACACAACAGTTGCAAGTCTCCCAGCAAATTCCTCACAAAATGGTACTAGCTGCACTACTAGTGGCAGCAAGCCCAGCCACAAGCAAACCAAAAAAAAGTAAAATATAACGCTATTGTAGGCCTAAATAAGCCGTTGGGGTTCTCCTATGGCTATTTTCTAGCCTACACTGAAAGCACAGTGCTTTGCCAGATTACCTTGAGTTATAAAAAGAAATAAACGTAAAAAAAAATAAATCAGCAGACTGTGCCTAATTCAATTCGAACTTCTTATAAATTGTCCCACTTCGGTGTTTGAGGTGGATATGTGTGTCACTAAGAGCTAAACACAACGGTCGCAAGTCTCCCTGCAAATTTCTCACAATATGGTACTAGCTGCACTACTAATGGCAGCAAGCCCAGCCACAAGCAAACCAAAAAAAAGTAAAATATAACGCTATTGTAGGCCTAAATAAGCCGTTGGGGTTCTCCTATGGCTATTTTCTAGCCTACACTGAAAGCACACTGCTTTGCCAGATTACCTTGAGTTATAAAAAGAAATAAACGTAAAAAAAAATAAATCAGCAGACTGTGCCTAATTCAAAACAAACCCCTATTAAATTGTCCCACTTCGGTGTTTGAGGTGGATATGTGTGTCACTAAGAGCTAAACACAACGCTCGCAAGTCTCCCTGCAAATTCCTCACAATATGGTACTAATGGCAGCAAGCCCAGCCACAAGCAAACCAAAAAAAAGTAAAATATAACGCTATTGTAGGCCTAAATAAGCCGTTGGGGTTCTCCTTTGGCTATTTTCTAGCCTACACTGAAAGCACACTGCTTTGCCAGATTACCTTGAGTTATAAAAAGAAATAAACGTAAAAAAAATAAATCAGCAGACTGTGCCTAATTCAAATCAAACCCCTTATAAATTGTCCCACTTCGGTGTTTGAGGTGGATATGTGTGTCACTAAGAGCTAAACACAACGGTCGCAAGTCTCCCAGCAAATTCCTCACAAAATGGTACTAGCTGCACTACCAGTGGCAGCAAGCCCAGCCACAAGCAAACCAAAAAAAAGTAAAATATAACGCTATTGTAGGCCTAAATAAGCCGTTGGGGTTCTCCTATGGCTATTTTCTAGCCTACACTGAAAGCACACTGCTTTGCCAGATTACCTTGAGTTATAAAAAGAAATAAGCTTAAAAAAAAATATATCAGCAGACTGTGCCTAATTCAAATCAAACCCCTTATAAATTGTCCCACTTCGGTGTTTGAGGTGGATATGTGTGTCACTAAGAGCTAAACACAACGGTCGCAAGTCTCCCAGCAAATTCCTCACAAAATGGTACTAGCTGCACTACTAGTGGCAGCAAGCCCAGCCACAAGCAAACCAAAAAAAAGTAAAATATAACGCTATTGTAGGCCTAAATAAGCCGTTGGGGTTATCCTATGGCTATTTTCTAGCCTACACTGAAAGCACACTGCTTTGCCAGATTACCTTGAGTTATAAAAAGAAATAAACGTAAAAAAAAATAAATCAGCAG
Organism: Engystomops pustulosus; assembly: GCF_040894005.1. Lineage (NCBI taxonomy): Eukaryota > Metazoa > Chordata > Amphibia > Anura > Leptodactylidae > Engystomops > Engystomops pustulosus. Next base: position 68,797,589 of record NC_092413.1, read on the forward strand.
ACTGTGCCTAATTCAAATCGAACCCCTTATAAATTGTCCCACTTCGGTGTTTGAGGTGGATATGTGTGTCACTAAGAGCTAAACACAACGCTCGCAAGTCTCCCTGCAAATTCCTCACAATATGGTACTAGCTGCACTACTAATGGCAGCAAGCCCAGCCACAAGGAAACAAAAAAAAAGTAAAATATAACGCTATTGTAGGCCTAAATAAGCCGTTGGGGTTCTCCTATGGCTATTTTCTAGCCTACACTGAAAGCACACTGCTTTGCCAGATTACCTTGAGTTATAAAAATAAATAAACGTAAAAAAAAAATAAATCATCAGACTGTGCCTAATTAAAATCAAACCCCTAATAAATTGTCCCACTTTGGTGTTTGAGGTGGATATGTGTGTCACTAAGAGCTAAACACAACGGTCGCAAGTCTCCCTGCCAATTCCTCACAATATGGTACTAGCTGCACTACTAGTGGCAGCAAGCCCAGCCACAAGCAAACCAAAAAAAAGTAAAATATAACGCTATTGTAGGCCTAAATAAGCCGTTGGGGTTCTCCTATGGCTATTTTCTAGCCTACACTGAAAGCACACTGCTTTGCCAGATTACTTTAAGTTATAAAAAGAAATAAATGTAAAAAAAAATAAATCAGAAGACTGTGCCTAATTCAAATCAAACCTCTAATAAATTGTCCCACTTCGGTGTTTGAGGTGGATATGTGTGTCACTAAGAGCTAAACACAACGGTTGCAAGTCTCCCAGCAAATTCCTCACAAAATGGTACTAGCTGCACTACTAATGGCAGCAAGCCCAGCCACAAGCAAACCAAAAAAAAGTAAAATATAACGCTATTGTAGGCCTAAATAAGCCGTTGGGGTTCTCCTATGGCTATTTTCTAGCCTACAGTGAAAGCACACTGCTTTGCCAGATTCCCTTGAGTTATAAAAAGAAATAAACTTAAAAAAAATAAATCATCAGACTGTGCCTAATTAAAATAAAACCCTTTATAAATTGTCCCACTTCGGTGTTTGAGGTGGATATGTGTGTCAATAAGAGCTAAACACAACGGTCGCAAGTCTCCCTGCAAATTCCTCACAATATGGTACTAGCTGCACTACTAATGGCAGCAAGCCCAGCCACAAGCAAACCAAAAAAAAGTAAAATATAACGCTATTGTAGGCCTAAATAAGCCGTTGGGGTTCTCCTATGGCTATTTTCTAGCCTACACTGAAAGCACACTGCTTTGCCAGATTACCTTGAGTTATAAAAAGAAATAAACGTAAAAAAAAATAAATCAGCAGACAGTGCCTAATTCAAATCAAACCCCTAATAAATTGTCCCACTTCAGTGTTTGAGGTGGATAAGTGTGTCACTAAGAGCTAAACACAACGGTTGCAAGTCTCCCAGCAAATTCCTCACAAAATGGTACTAGCTGCACTACTAGTGGCAGCAAGCCCAGCTACAAGCAAACCAAAAAAAAGTAAAATATAACGCTATTGTAGGCCTAAATAAGCCGTTAGGGTTCTCCTATGGCTATTTTCTAGCCTACACTGAAAGCACACTGCTTTGCCAGATTACCTTGAGTTATAAAAAGAAATAAACGTAAAAAAAAATAAATCAGCAGACTGTGCCTAATTCAAATCAAACCCCTAATAAATTGTCCCACTTTGGTGTTTGAGGTGGATATGTGTGTCACTAAGAGCTAAACACAACGGTTGCAAGTCTCCCAGCAAATTCCTCACAAAATGGTACTAGCTGCACTACTAGTGGCAGCAAGCCCAGCCACAAGCAAACAAAAAAAAAGTAAAATATAACGCTATTGTAGGCAAAAGTAAGCCGTTGGGGTTCTCCTATGGCTATTTTCTAGCCTACACTGAAAGCACACTGCTTTGCCAGATTACCTTGAGTTATAAAAAGAAATAAACGTAAAAAAAAATAAATCAGAAGACTGTGCCTAATTCAAATCAAACCCCTAATAAATTGTCCCACTTCGGTGTTTGAGGTGGATATGTGTGTCACTAAGAGCTAAACACAACGGTCGCAAGTCTCCCAGCAAATTCCTCACAAAATGGTACTAGCTGCACTACTAGTGGCAGCAAGCGCAGCCACAAGCAAACAAAAAAAAAGTAAAATATAACGCTATTGTAGGCCTAAATAAGCCGTTGGGGTTCCCCTATGGCTATTTTCTAGCCTACACTTGAAAGCACACTGCTTTGCCAGATTACTTTGAGTTATAAAAAGAAATAAACGTAAAAAAAAATAAATCAGCAGACTGTGCCTAATTCAAATCAAACCCCTTTTAAATTGTCCCACTTCGGTGTTTGAGGTGGATATGTGTGTCACTAAGAGCTAAACACAACGGTCGCAAGTCTCCCAGCAAATTCCTCACAAAATGGTACTAGCTGCACTACTAGTGGCAGCAAGCCCAGCCACAAGGAAACCAAAAAAAAGTAAAATATAACGCTATTGTAGGCCTAAATAAGCCGTTGGGGTTATCCTATGGCTATTTTCTAGCCTACACTGAAAGCACACTGCTTTGCCAGATTACCTTGAGTTATAAAAAGAAATTAACGTAAAAGAAAATAAATCAGCAGACTGTGCCTACTTCAAATCGAACCCCTTATAAATGGTCCCACTTCGGTGTTTGAGGTGGATATGTGTGTCACTAAGAGCTAAACACAACGCTCGCAAGTCTCCCTGCAAATTCCTCACAACATGGTACTAGCTGCACTACTAATGGCAGCAAGCCCAGCCACAAGCAAACCAAAAAAAAGTAAAATATAACGCTATTGTAGGCCATAATAAGCCGTTGGGGTTCTCCTATGGCTATTTTCTAGCCTACACTGAAAGCACACTGCTTTGCCAGATTACCTTGAGATATAAAAAGAAATAAACGTAAAAAAAAATAAATCATCAGACTGTGCCTAATTCAAATCGAACCCCTTATAAATTGTCCCACTTCGGTGTTTGAGGTGGATATTTGTGTCAATAAGAGCTAAACACAACGGTCGCAAGTCTCCCTGCAAATTCCTCACAATATGGTACTAGCTGCACTACTAATGGCAGCAAGCCCAGCCAACAGCAAACCAAAAAAAAGTAAAATATAACGCTAATGTAGGCCTAAATAAGCCGTTGGGGTTCTCCTATGGCTATTTTCTAGCCTACACTGAAAGCACACTGCTTTGCCAGATTACTTTGAGTTATAAAAAGAAATAAACGTAAAAAAAAATAAATCAGCAGACTGTGCCTAATTCAAATCAAACCACTAATAAATTGTCCCACTTCAGTGTATGAGGTGGATATGTGTGTCACTAAGAGCTAAACACAACGGTCGCAAGTCTCCCAGCAAATTCCTCACAATATGGTACTAGCTGCACTACTAGTGGCAGCAAGCCCAGCCACAAGGAAACAAAAAAAAAAGTAAAATATAACGCTATTGTAGGCCTAAATAAGCCGTTGGGGTTCTCCTATGGCTATTTTCTAGCCTACACTGAAAGCACACTGCTTTGCCAGATTACCTTGAGTTATAAAAAGAAATAAACGTAAAAAAAATAAATCATCAGACTGTGCCTAATTAAAAACAAACCCCTAATAAATTTTCCCACTTCGGTGTTTGAGGTGGATATGTGTGTCACTAAGAACTAAACACAACGGTCGCAAGTCTCCCATCAAATTCCTCACAAAATGGTACTAGCTGCACTACTAGTGGCAGCAAGCCCAGCCACAAGGAAACAAAAAAAAAAGTAAAATATAACGCTATTGTAGGCCTAAATAAGCCGTTGGGGTTCTCCTATGGCTATTTTCTAGCCTACACTGAAAGCACACTGCTTTGCCAGATTACCTTGAGTTATAAAAAGAAATAAACGTAAAAAAAATAAATCATCAGACTGTGCCTAATTCAAATCAAACCACTAATAAATTGTCCCACTTCAGTGTATGAGGTGGATATGTGTGTCACTAAGAACTAAACACAACGGTCGCAAGTCTCCCATCAAATTCCTCACAAAATGGTACTAGCTGCACTACTAGTGGCAGCAAGCCCAGCCACAAGCAAACCAAAAAAAAGTAAAATATAACGCTATTGTAGGCCTAATTAAGCCGTTGGGGTTCTCCTAATTCTATTTTCTAGCCGACACTGAAAGCACACTGCTTTGCCAGATTACTTTGAGTTATAAAAAGAAATAAACGTAAAAAAAAATAAATACGCAGACTGCGTCTAATTTAAATCAAACCCCTAATAAATAGTCCCATTTTGGTGTTTGAGGTGGATATGTGTGTCACTAAGAGCTAAACACAACGGTCGCAAGTCTCCCTGCAAATTCCTCACAATATGGTACTAGCTGCACTACTAATGGCAGCAAGCCCAGCCACAAGCAAACCAAAAAAAAGTAAAATATAACGCTATTGTAGGCCTAAATAAGCCGTTGGGGTTCTCCTATGGCTATTTTCTAGCCTACACTGAAAGTACACTGCTTTGCCAGATTACTTTGAGTTATAAAAAGAAATAAACGTAAAAAAAAATAAATCAGCAGACTGTGCCTAATTCAAATCGAACCTCTAATAAATTGTCCCACTTCGGTGTTTGAGGTGGATATGTGTGTCACTAAGAGCTAAACACAACGGTCGCAAGTCTCCCAGCAAATTCCTCACAATATGGTACTAGCTGCACTACTAGTGGCAGCAAGCCCAGCCACAAGGAAACAAAAAAAAAGTAAAATATAACGCTATTGTAGGCCTAAATAAGCCGTTGGGGTTCTCCTATGGCTATTTTCTAGCCTACACTGAAAGCACACTGCTTTGCCAGATTACCTTGAGTTATAAAAAGAAATAAACGTAAAAAAAATAAATCATCAGACTGTGCCTAATTCAAATCGAACCTCTTATAAATTGTCCCACTTCGGTGTTTGAGGTGGATATGTGTGTCACTAAGAGCTAAACACAACGGTCGCAAGACTCCCTGCAAATTCCTCACAATATGGTACTAGCTGCACTACTAATGGCAGCAAGCCCAGCCACAAGCAAACCAAAAAAAAGTAAAATATAACGCTATTGTAGGCCTAAATAAGCCGTTGGGGTTCTCCTATGGCTATTTTCTAGCCTACACTGAAAATACACTGCTTTGCCAGATTACTTTGAGTTATAAAAAGAAATAAACGTAAAAAAAAATAAATCAGCAGACTGTGCCTAATTCAAATCGAACCCCTTATAAATTGTCCCACTTCGGTGTTTGAGGTGGATATGTGTGTCACTAAGAGCTAAACACAACGGTCGCAAGTCTCCCAGCAAATTCCTCACAATATGGTACTAGCTGCACTACTAGTGGCAGCAAGCCCAGCCACAAGGAAACAAAAAAAAAAGTAAAATATAACGCTATTGTAGGCCTAAATAAGCCGTTGGGGTTCTCCTATGGCTATTTTCTAGCCTACACTGAAAGCACACTGCTTTGCCAGATTACCTTGAGTTATAAAAAGAAATAAACGTAAAAAAAATAAATCATCAGACTGTGCCTAATTAAAATCAAACCCCTAATAAATTTTCCCACTTCGGTGTTTGAGGTGGATATGTGTGTCACTAAGAGTTAAACACAACGGTCGCAAGTCTCCCTGCAAATTCCTCACAATATGGTACTAGCTGCACTACTAGTGGCAGCAAGCCCAGCCACAAGCAAACAAAAAAAAAGTAAAATATAACGCTATTGTAGGCCTAAATAAGCCGTTGGGGTTCTCCTATGGCTATTTTCTAGCCTACACTGAAAGCACACTGCTTTGCCAGATTACTTTGAGTTATAAAAAGAAATAAACGTAAAAAAAAATAAATCAGCAGACTGTGCCTAATTCAAATCAAACCACTAATAAATTGTCCCACTTCAGTGTATGAGGTGGATATGTGTGTCACTAAGAGCTAAACACAACGGTCGCAAGTCTCCCAGCAAATTCCTCACAAAATGGTACTAGCTGCACTACTAATGGCAGCAAGCCCAGCCACAAGCAAACCAAAAAAAAGGAAAATATAACGCTATTGTAGGCCTAATTAAGCCGTTGGGGTTCTCCTAGTTCTATTTTCTAGCCGACACTGAAAGCACACTGCTTTGCCAGATTACTTTGAGTTATAAAAAGAAATAAACGTAAAAAAAAATAAATCAGCAGACTGTGTCTAATTTAAATCAAACCCCTAATAAATTGTCCAATTTCGGTGTTTGAGGTGGATATGTGTGTCACTAAGAGCTAAACACAACGGTCGCAAGTCTCCCTGCAAATTCCTCACAATATGGTACTAGCTGCACTACTAATGGCAGCAAGCCCAGCCACAAGCAAACCAAAAAAAAGTAAAATATAACGCTATTGTAGGCCTAAATAAGCCGTTGGGGTTCTCCTATGGCTATTTTCTAGCCTACACTGAAAGTACACTGCTTTGCCAGATTACTTTGAGTTATAAAAAGAAATAAACGTAAAAAAAAATAAATCAGCAGACTGTGCCTAATTCAAATCGAACCTCTTACAAATTGTCCCACTTCGGTGTTTGAGGTGGATATGTGTGTCACTAAGAGCTAAACACAACGGTCGCAAGTCTCCCAGCAAATTCCTCACAATATGGTACTAGCTGCACTACTAGTGGCAGCAAGCCCAGCCACAAGGAAACAAAAAAAAAGTAAAATATAACGCTATTGTAGGCCTAAATAAGCCGTTGGGGTTCTCCTATGGCTATTTTCTAGCCTACACTGAAAGCACACTGCTTTGCCAGATTACCTTGAGTTATAAAAAGAAATAAACGTAAAAAAAATAAATCATCAGACTGTGCCTAATTAAAATCAAACCCCTAATAAATTTTCCCACTTCGGTGTTTGAGGTGGATATGTGTGTCACTAAGAGCTACACACAACGGTCGCAAGTCTCCCTGCAAATTCCTCACAATATGGTACTAGCTGCACTACTAGTGGCAGCAAGCGTAGCCACAAGCAAACAAAAAAAAAGTAAAATATAACGCTATTGTAGGCCTAAATAAGCCGTTGGGGTTCTCCTATGGCTATTTTCTAGCCTACACTGAAAGCACACTGCTTTGCCAGATTACCTTGAGTTATAAAATAAATAAACTTAAAAAAAAATAAATCAGAAGACTGTGCCGAATTCAAATCAAACCTCTAATAAATTGTCCCACTTCGGTGTTTGAGGTGGATATGTGTGTCACTAAGAGCTAAACACAACGGTCGCAAGTCTCCCAGCAAATTCCTCACAATATGGTACTAGCTGCACTACTAATGGCAGCAAGCCCAGCCACAAGGAAACCAAAAAAAAGTAAAATATAACGCTATTGTAGGCCTAAATAAGCCGTTGGGGTTCTCCTATGGCTATTTTCTAGCCTACACTGAAAGCACACTGCTTTGCCAGATTACCTTGAGTTATAAAAAGAAATAAACGTAAAAAAAATAAATCATCAGACTGTGCCTAATTAAAATCAAACCCCTAATAAATTGTCCCACTTTGGTGTTTGAGGTGGATATGTGTGTCACTAAGAGCTAAACACAACAGTCGCAAGTCTCCCTGCAAATTCCTCACAATATGGTACTAGCTGAACTACTAGTGGCAGCAAGCCCAGCCACAAGCAAACCAAAAAAAAGTAAAATATAACGCTATTGTAGGCCTAAATAAGCCGTTGGGGTTCCCCTATGGCTATTTTCTAGTCTACAGTGAAAGCACACTGCTTTGCCAGATTACCTTGAGTTATAAAAAGAAATAAACTTAAAAAAAATAAATCATCAGACTGTGCCTAATTAAAATAAAACCCTTTATAAATTGTCCCACTTCGGTGTTTGAGGTGGATATGTGTGTCACTAAGAGCTAAACACAACGGTCGCAAGTCTCCCTGCAAATTCCTCACAAAATGGTACTAGCTGCACTACTAGTGGCAGCAAGCGCAGCCACAAGCAAACAAAAAAAAAGTAAAATATAACGCTATTGTAGGCCTAAATAAGCCGTTGGGGTTCCCCTATGGCTATTTTCTAGCCTACACTGAAAGCACACTGCTTTGCCAGATTACTTTGAGTTATAAAAAGAAATAAACGTAAAAAAAAATAAATCAGCAGACTGTGCCTAATTCAAATCAAACCCCTAATAAATTGTCCCACTTCGGTGTTTGAGGTGGATATGTGTGTCACTAAGAGCTAAACACAACGGTCGCAAGTCTCCCAGCAAATTCCTCACAAAATGGTACTAGCTGCACTACTAGTGGCAGCAAGCCCAGCCACAAGGAAACCAAAAAAAAGTAAAATATAACGCTATTGTAGGCCTAAATAAGCCGTTGGGGTTATCCTATGGCTATTTTCTAGCCTACACTGAAAGCACACTGCTTTGCCAGATTACCTTGAGTTATAAAAAGAAATTAACGTAAAAGAAAATAAAGCAGCAGACTGTGCCTACTTCAAATCGAACCCCTTATAAATGGTCCCACTTCGGTGTTTGAGGTGGATATGTGTGTCACTAAGAGCTAAACACAACGCTCGCAAGTCTCCCTGCAAATTCCTCACAATATGGTACTAGCTGCACTACTAATGGCAGCAAGCCCAGCCACAAGCAAACCAAAAAAAAGTAAAATATAACGCTATTGTAGGCCAAAATAAGCCGTTGGGATTCTCCTATGGCTATTTTCTAGCCTACACTGAAAGCACACTGCTTTGCCAGATTACTTTGAGTTATAAAAAGAAATAAACGTAAAAAAAATAAATCATCAGACTGTGCCTAATTAAAATCAAACCCCTAATAAATTGTCCCACTTCGGTGTTTGAGGTGGATATGTGTGTCACTAAGAGCTAAACACAACGCTCGCAAGTCTCCCTGCAAATTCCTCACAATATGGTACTAGCTGCACTACTAATGGCAGCAAGCCCAGCCACAAGCAAACCAAAAAAAAGTAAAATATAACGCTATTGTAGGCCTAAATAAGCCGTTGGGGTTCTCCTATGGCTATTTTCTAGCCTACACTGAAAGCACACTGCTTTGCCAGATTACCTTGAGTTATAATAAGAAATAAACGTAAAAAAAAAATAAATCAGCAGACTGTGCCTAATTCAAATCGAACCGCTTATAATTTGTCCCACATCGGTGTTTGAGGTGGATATGTGTGTCACTAAGAGCTAAACACAATGGTCGCAAGTCTCCCTGCAAATTCCTCACAATATGGTACTAGCTGCACTACTAGTGGCAGCAAGCCCAGCCACAAGCAAACCAAAAAAAAGTAAAATATAACGCTATTGTAGGCCTAAATAAGCCGTTGGGGTTCTCCTATGGCTATTTTCTAGCCGACACTGAAAGCACACTGCTTTGCCAGATTACCTTGAGTTATAAAAAGAAATAAGCGTAAAAAAAAATAAATCAGCAGACTGTGCCTAATTCAAATCAAACCCCTAATAAATTGTCCCACTTCGGTGTTTGAGGTGGATATGTGTGTCACTAAGAGCTAAACACAACGGTCGCAAGTCTCCCAGCAAATTCCTCACAAAATGGTACTAGCTGCACTATAGTGGCAGCAAGCGCAGCCACAAGCAAACAAAAAAAAAGTAAAATATAACGCTATTGTAGGCCTAAATAAGCCGTTGGGGTTCCCCTATGGCTATTTTCTAGCCTACACTGAAAGCATACTGCTTTGCCAGATTACTTTGAGTTATAAAAAGAAATAAACGTAAAAAAAAAAAAATCAGCAGACTGTGCCTTATTCAAATCAAACCCCTAATAAATTGTCCCACTTCGGTGTTTGAGGTGGATATGTGTGTCACTAAGAGCTAAACACAACGGTCACAAGTCTCCCAGCAAATTCCTCACAAAATGGTACAAGCTGCACTACTAGTGGCAGCAAGCCCAGCCACAAGGAAAACAAAAAAAAGTAAAATATAACGCTATTGTAGGCCTAAATAAGCCGTTGGGGTTCTCCTATGGCTATTTTCTAGCCTACACTGAATGTACACTGCTTTGCCAGATTACTTTGAGTTATAAAAAGAAATAAACGTAAAAAAAAATAAATCAGCAGACTGTGCCTAATTTAAATCGAACCCCTTATAAATTGTCCCACTTCGGTGTTTGAGGTGGATATGTGTGTCACTAAGAGCTAAACACAACGGTCGCAAGTCTCCCAGCAAATTCCTCACAATATGGTACTAGCTGCACTACTAGTGGCAGCAAGCCCAGCCACAAGGAAACAAAAAAAAAGTAAAATATAACGCTATTGTAGGCCTAAATAAGCCGTTGGGGTTATCCTATGGCTATTTTCTAGCCTACACTGAAAGCACACTGCTTTGCCAGATTACCTTGAGTTATAAAAAGAAATAAGCGTAAAAAAAAATAAATCAGAAGACTGTGCCTAATTCAAATCAAACCCCTAATAAATTGTCCCATTTCGGTGTTTGAGGTGGATATGTGTGTCACTAAAAGCTAAACACAACGGTCGCAAGTCTCCCAGCAAATTCCTCACAAAATGGTACTAGCTGCACTACTAGTGGCAGCAAGCGCAGCCACAAGCAAACAAAAAAAAGTAAAATATAACGCTATTGTAGGCCTAAATAAGCCGTTGGGGTTCCCCTATGGCTATTTTCTAGCCTACACTGAAAGCACACTGCTTTGCCAGATTACTTTGAGTTATAAAAAGAAATAAACGTAAAATAAATTAATTTAGCAGACTGTGCCTTATTCAAATCAAACCCCTAATAAATTGTCCCACTTCGGTGTTTGAGGTGGATATGTGTGTCACTAAGAGCTAAACACAGCGGTCGCAAGTCTCCCAGCAAATTCCTCACAAAATGGTACTAGCTGCACTACTAGTGGCAGCAAGCCCAGCCACAAGGAAACCAAAAAAAAGTAAAATATAACGCTATTGTAGGCCTAAATAAGCCGTTGGGGTTATCCTATGGCTATTTTCTAGCCTACACTGAAAGCACACTGCTTTGCCAGATTACCTTGAGTTATAAAAAGAAATAAACGTAAAAAAAAAAAAAAATCATCAGACTGTGCCTTATTCAAATCGAACCTCTTATAAATTGTCCCACATCGGTGTTTGAGGTGGATATGTGTGTCACTAAGAGCTAAACACAACGCTCGCAAGTCTCCCTGCAAATTCCTCACAATATGGTACTAGCTGCACTACTAATGGCAGCAAGCCCAGCCACAAGCAAACCAAAAAAAAGTAAAATATAACGCTATTGTAGGCCTAAATAAGCCGTTGGGGTTCTCCTATGGCTATTTTCTAGCCTACACTGAAAGCACACTGCTTTGCCAGATTACCTTGAGTTATAAAAAGAAATAAACGTAAAAAAAATAAATCATCAGACTGTGCCTAATTAAAATCAAACCCCTAATAAATTGCCCCACTTTGGTGTTTGAGGTGGATATGTGTGTCACTAAGAGCTAAACACAACGGTCGCAAGTCTCCCTGCAAATTCCTCACAATATGGTACTAGCTGCACTAATAATGGCAGCAAGCCCAGCCACAAGCAAACCAAAAAAAAGTAAAATATAACGCTATTGTAGGCCTAAATAAGCCATTGGGGTTCTCGTATGGCTATTTTCTATCCTACACTGAAAGTACACTTCTTTGCCAGATTACTTTGAGTTATAAAAAGAAATAAACGTAAAAAAAAAATAAATCAGCAGACTGTGCCTAATTCAAATCGAACCCCTTATAAATTGTCCCACTTCGGTGTTTGAGGTGGATATGTATGTCACTAAGAGCTAAACACAACAGTCGCAAGTCTCCCAGCAAATTCCTCACAAAATGGTACTAGCTGCACTACTAGTGGCAGCAAGCCCAGCCACAAGCAAACCAAAAAAAAGTAAAATATAACGCTATTGTAGGCCTAAATAAGCCGTTGGGGTTCTCCTATGGCTATTTTCTAGCCTACACTGAAAGCACACTGCATTGCCAGATTACTTTAAGTTATAAAAAGAAATAAATGTAAAAAAAAATAAATCAGAAGACTGTGCTTAATTCAAATCAAACCTCTAATAAATTATCCGACTTCGGTGTTTGAGGTGGATATGTGTGTCACTAAGAACTAAACACAACAGTTGCAAGTCTCCCAGCAAATTCCTCACAAAATGGTACTAGCTGCACTACTGGTGGCAGCAAGCCCAGCCACAAGCAAACCAAAAAAAAGTAAAATATAACGCTATTGTAGGCCTAAATAAGCCGTTGGGGTTCTCCTATGGCTATTTTCTAGCCTACACTGAAAGCACAGTGCTTTGCCAGATTACCTTGAGTTATAAAAAGAAATAAACGTAAAAAAAAATAAATCAGCAGACTGTGCCTAATTCAAATCGAACCTCTTATAAATTGTCCCACTTCGGTGTTTGAGGTGGATATGTGTGTCACTAAGAGCTAAACACAACGGTCGCAAGTCTCCCTGCAAATTTCTCACAATATGGTACTAGCTGCACTACTAATGGCAGCAAGCCCAGCCACAAGCAAACCAAAAAAAAGTAAAATATAACGCTATTGTAGGCCTAAATAAGCCGTTGGGGTTCTCCTATGGCTATTTTCTAGCCTACACTGAAAGCACACTGCTTTGCCACATTACCTTGAGTTATAAAAAGAAATAAACGTAAAAAAAAATAAATCAGCAGACTGTGCCTAATTCAAAACAAACCCCTATTAAATTGTCCCACTTCGGTGTTTGAGGTGGATATGTGTGTCACTAAGAGCTAAACACAACGCTCGCAAGTCTCCCTGCAAATTCCTCACAATATGGTACTAATGGCAGCAAGCCCAGCCACAAGCAAACCAAAAAAAAGTAAAATATAACGCTATTGTAGGCCTAAATAAGCCGTTGGGGTTCTCCTATGGCTATTTTCTAGCTTATACTGAAAGCACACTGCTTTGCCAGATTACCTTGAGTTATAAAAAGAAATAAACGTAAAAAAAAAAATAAATCAGCAGACTGTGCCTTATTCAAATCGAACCTCTTATAAATTGTCCCACATCGGTGTTTGAGGTGGATATGTGTGTCACTAAGAGCTAAACACAACGCTCGCAAGTCTCCCTGCAAATTCCTCACAATATGGTACTAGCTGCACTACTAATGGCAGCAAGCCCAGCCACAAGCAAACCAAAAAAAAGTAAAATATAACGCTATTGTAGGCCTAAATAAGCCGTTGGGGTTCTCCTATGGCTATTTTCTAGCCTACACTGAAAGCACACTGCTTTGCCAGATTACCTTGAGTTATAAAAAGAAATAAACGTAAAAAAAATAAATCATCAGACTGTGCCTAATTAAAATCAAACCCCTAATAAATTGCCCCACTTTGGTGTTTGAGGTGGATATGTGTGTCACTAAGAGCTAAACACAACGGTCGCAAGTCTCCCTGCAAATTCCTCACAATATGGTACTAGCTGCACTAATAATGGCAGCAAGCCCAGCCACAAGCAAACCAAAAAAAAGTAAAATATAACGCTTTTGTAGGCCTAAATAAGCCATTGGGGTTCTCCTATGGCTATTTTCTATCCTACACTGAAAGTACACTTCTTTGCCAGATTACTTTGAGTTATAAAAAGAAATAAACGTAAAAAAAAATAAATCAGCAGACTGTGCCTAATTCAAATCGAACCCCTTATAAATTGTCCCACTTCGGTGTTTGAGGTGGATATGTATGTCACTAAGAGGTAAACACAACAGTCGCAAGTCTCCCAGCAAATTCCTCACAAAATGGTACTAGCTGCACTACTAATGGCAGCAAGCCCAGCCACAAGCAAACCAAAAAAAAGTAAAATATAACGCTATTGTAGGCCTAAATAAGCCGTTGGGGTTCTCCTATGGCTATTTTCTAGCCTACACTGAAAGCACACTGCATTGCCAGATTACTTTAAGTTATAAAAAGAAATAAACGTAAAAAAAAATAAATCAGCAGACTGTGCCTAATTCAAAACAAACCCCTATTAAATTGTCCCACTTCGGTGTTTGAGGTGGATATGTGTGTCACTAAGAGCTAAACACAACGCTCGCAAGTCTCCCTGCAAATTCCTCACAATATGGTACTAATGGCAGCAAGCCCAGCCACAAGCAAACCAAAAAAAAGTAAAATATAACGCTATTGTAGGCCTAAATAAGCCGTTGGGGTTCTCCTATGGCTATTTTCTAGCTTACACTGAAAGCACACTGCTTTGCCAGATTACCTTGAGTTATAAAAAGAAATAAACGTAAAAAAAAAAATAAATCATCAGACTGTGCCTAATTAAAATCAAACCCTTTATAAATTGTCCCACTTCGGTGTTTGAGGTGGATATGTGTGTCACTAAGAGCTAAACACAACGCTCGCAAGTCTCCCTGCAAATTCCTCACAATATGGTACTAGCTGCACTACTAATGGCAGCAAGCCCAGCCACAAGCAAACCAAAAAAAAGTAAAATATAACGCTATTGTAGGCCTAAATAAGCCGTTGGGGTTCTCCTATGGCTATTTTCTAGCCTACACTGAAAGCACACTGCTTTGCCAGATTACTTTGAGTTATAAAAAGAAATAAACGTAAAAAAAAATAAATCAGCAAACTGTGCCTAATTCAAATCAAACCCCTTATAAATTGTCCCACTTCGGTGTTTGAGGTGGATATGTGTGTCACTAAGAGCTAAACACAACGGTCGCAAGTCTCCCAGCAAATTCCTCACAAAATGGTACTAGCTGCACTACTAGTGGCAGCAAGCCCAGCCACAAGGAAACCAAAAAAAAGTAAAATATAACGCTATTGTAGGCCTAAATAAGCCGTTGGGGTTATCCTATGGCTATTTTCTAGCCTACACTGAAAGCACACTGCTTTGCCAGATTACCTTGAGTTATAAAAAGAAATAAACGTAAAAAAAAATAAATCAGCAGACTGTGCCTACTTCAAATCGAACCCCTTATAAATTGTCCCACTTCGGTGTTTGAGGTGGATATGTGTGTCACTAAGAGCTAAACACAACGCTCGCAAGTCTCCCTGCAAATTCCTCACAATATGGTACTAGCTGCACTACTAATGGCAGCAAGCCCAGCCACAAGCAAACCAAAAAAAAGTAAAATATAACGCTATTGTAGGCCTAAATAAGCCGTTGGGGTTCTCCTATGGCTATTTTCTAGCCTACACTGAAAGCACACTGCTTTGCCAGATTACCTTGAGTTATAAAAAGAAATAAACATAAAAAAAAAATAAATCAGCAGATTGTGCCTAATTCAAATGGAACCCCTTATAAATTGTCCCACTTCAGTATTTGAGGTGGATATGTGTGTCACTAAGAGCTAAACACAACGGTCGCAAGTCTCCCTGCAAATTCCTCACAATATGGTACTAGCTGCACTACTAATGGCAGCAAGCCCAGCCACAAGCAAACCAAAAAAAAGTAAAATATAACGCTATTGTAGGCCTAAATAAGCCGTTGGGGTTCTCCTATGGCTATTTTCTAGCCTACACTGAAAGCACACTGCTTTGCCAGATTACCTTGTGTTATAAAAAGAAATGAACGTAAAAAAAAAAAAATCAGCAGACTGTGCCTAATTCAAATCAAACCCCTAATAAATTGTCCCACTTCGGTGTTTGAGGTGGATATGTGTGTCACTAAGAGCTAAACACAACGGTTGCAAGTCTCCCAGCAAATTCCTCACAAAATGGTACTAGCTGCACTACTAGTGGCAGCAAGCCCAGCCACAAGCAAACCAAAAAAAAGTAAAATATAACGCTATTGTAGGCCTAAATAAGCCGTTGGGGTTCTCCTATGGCTATTTTCTAGCCTACACTGAAAGCACACTGCTTTGCCAGATTACCTTGAGTTATAAAAAGAAATAAACGTAAAAAAAATAAATCATCAGACTGTGCCTAATTAAAATCAAACCCTTTATAAATTGTCCCACTTCGGTGTTTGAGGTGGATATGTGTGTCACTAAAAGCTAAACACAACGGTCGCAAGTCTCCCTGCAAATTCCACACAATATGGTACTAGCTGCACTACTAATGGCAGCAAGCCCTAAATCAGCAGACTGTGCCTAATTCAAATCAAACCCCTAATAAATTGTCCCACTTCGGTGTTTGAGGTGGATATGTGTGTCACTAAGAGCTAAACACAACGCTCACAAGTCTCCCTGCAAATTCCTCACAATATGGTACTAGCTGCACTACTAATGGCAGCAAGCCCAGCCACAAGCAAACCAAAAAAAAGTAAAATATAACGCTATTGTAGGCCAAAATAAGCCGTTGGGATTCTCCTATGGCTATTTTCTAGCCTACACTGAAAGCACACTGCTTTGCCAGATTACCTTGAGTTATAAAAAGAAATAAACGTAAAAAAAATAAATCATCAGACTGTGCCTAATTAAAATCAAACCCCTTATAAATTGTCCCACTTCGGTGTTTGAGGTGGATATGTGTGTCACTAAGAGCTAAACACAACGCTCGCAAGTCTCCCTGCAAATTCCTCACAATATGGTACTAGCTGCACTACTAATGGCAGCAAGCCCAGCCACAAGCAAACCAAAAAAAAGTAAAATATAACGCTATTGTAGGCCTAAATAAGCCGTTGGGGTTCTCCTATGGCTTATTTCTAGCCTACACTGAAAGCACACTGCTTTGCCAGATTACCTTTAGTTATAAAAAGAAATAAACGTAAAAAAAAATAAATCAGCAGACTGTGCCTAGTTCAAATCAAACCCCTAATAAATTGTCCCACTTCGGTGTTTGAGGTGGATATGTGTGTCACTAAGAGCTAAACACAACGCTCGCAAGTCTCCCTGCAAATTCCTCACAATATGGTACTAGCTGCACTACTAATGGCAGCAAGCCCAGCCACAAGCAAACCAAAAAAAAGTAAAATATAATGCTATTGTAGGCCTAAATAAGCCGTTGGGGTTCTCCTATGGCTATTTTCTAGCCTACACTGAAAGCACACTGCTTTGCCAGATTACCTTGAGATATAAAAAGAAATAAACGTAAAAAAAAATAAATCATCAGACTGTGCCTAATTCAAATCGAACCCCTTATAAATTGTCCCACTTCGGTGTTTGAGGTGGATATGTGTGTCAATAAGAGCTAAACACAACGGTCGCAAGTCTCCCTGCAAATTCCTCACAATATGGTACTAGCTGCACTACTAATGGCAGCAAGCCCAGCCACAAGCAAACCAAAAAAAATAAAATATAACGCTATTGTAGGCCTAAATAAGCCGTTGGGGTTCTCCTATGGCTATTTTCTAGCTTACACTGAAAGCACACTGCTTTGCCAGATTACCTTGAGTTATAAAAAGAAATAAACATAAAGAAAAATAAATCAGCAGACTGTGCCTAATTCAAATCAAACCCCTAATAAATTGTCCCACTTCGGTGTTTGAGGTGGATATGTGTGTCACTAAGAGCTAAAGACAACGCTCGCAAGTCTCCCTGCAAATTCCTCACAATATGGTACTAGCTGCACTACTAATGGCAGCAAGCCCAGCCACAAGCAAACCAAAAAAAAGTAAAATATAACGCTATTGTAGGCCTAAATAAGCCGTTGGGGTTCTCCTATGGCGATTTTCTAGCCTACACTGAAAGCACACTGCTTTGCCAGATTACCTTGAGTTATAATAAGAAATAAACGTAAAACAAATAAATCATCGGACTGTGCCTAATTAAAATCAAACCCCTAATAAATTGTAACACTTCGGTGTTTGAGGTGGATATGTGTGTCACTAAGAGCTAAACACAACGGTCGCAAGTCTCCCTGCAAATTCCTCACAATATGGTACTAGCTGCACTACTAATGGCAGCAAGCCCAGCCACAAGCAAACTAAAAAAAAGTAAAATATAACGCTATTGTAGGCCTAAATAAGCCGTTGGGGTTCTCCTATGGCTATTTTCTAGCCTACACTGAAAGCACACTGCTTTGCCAGATTACCTTGAGATATAAAAAGAAATAAACGTAAAAAAAAATAAATCAGCAGACTGTGCCTAATTCAAATCGAACCCCTTATAAATTGTCCCACTTCGGTGTTTGAGGTGGATATGTGTGTCACTAAGAGCTAAACACAACGGTCGCAAGTCTCCCTGCAAATTCCTCACAATATGGTACTAGCTGCACTACTAATGGCAGCAAGCCCAGCCACAAGCAAACCAAAAAAAAGTAAAATATAACGCTATTGTAGGCCTAAATAAGCCGTTGGGGTTCTCCTATGGCTATTTTCTAGCTTACACTGAAAGCACACTGCTTTGCCAGATTACCTTGAGTTATAAAAAGAAATAAACGTAAAAAAAATAAATCATCAGACTGTGCCTAATTAAAATCAAACCCCTTATAAATTGTCCCACTTCGGTGTTTGAGGTGGATATGTGTGTCACTAAGAGCTAAACACAACGCTCGCAAGTCTCCCTGCAAATTCCTCACAATATGGTACTAGCTGCACTACTAATGGCAGCAAGCCCAGCCACAAGCAAACCAAAAAAAAGTAAAATATAATGCTATTGTAGGCCTAAATAAGCCGTTGGGGTTCTCCTATGGCTATTTTCTAGCCTACACTGAAAGCACACTGCTTTGCCAGATTACCTTGAGATATAAAAAGAAATAAACGTAAAAAAAAATAAATCATCAGACTGTGCCTAATTCAAATCGAACCCCTTATAAATTGTCCCACTTCGGTGTTTGAGGTGGATATGTGTGTCAATAAGAGCTAAACACAACGGTCGCAAGTCTCCCTGCAAATTCCTCACAATATGGTACTAGCTGCACTACTAATGGCAGCAAGCCCAGCCACAAGCAAACCAAAAAAAAGTAAAATATAACGCTATTGTAGGCCTAAATAAGCCGTTGGGGTTCTCCTATGGCTATTTTCTAGCTTACACTGAAAGCACACTGCTTTGCCAGATTACCTTGAGTTATAAAAAGAAATAAACATAAAGAAAAATAAATCAGCAGACTGTGCCTAATTCAAATCAAACCCCTAATAAATTGTCCCACTTCGGTGTTTGAGGTGGATATGTGTGTCACTAAGAGCTAAAGACAACGCTCGCAAGTCTCCCTGCAAATTCCTCACAATATAGCTGCACTACTAATGGCAGCAAGCCCAGCCACAAGCAAACCAAAAAAAAGTAAAATATAACGCTATTGTAGGCCTAAATAAGCCGTTGGGGTTCTCCTATGGCGATTTTCTAGCCTACACTGAAAGCACACTGCTTTGCCAGATTACCTTGAGTTATAATAAGAAATAAACGTAAAACAAATAAATCATCGGACTGTGCCTAATTAAAATCAAACCCCTAATAAATTGTAACACTTCGGTGTTTGAGGTGGATATGTGTGTCACTAAGAGCTAAACACAACGGTCGCAAGTCTCCCTGCAAATTCCTCACAATATGGTACTAGCTGCACTACTAATGGCAGCAAGCCCAGCCACAAGCAAACCAAAAAAAAGTAAAATATAACGCTATTGTAGGCCTAAATAAGCCGTTGGGGTTCTCCTATGGCTATTTTCTAGCTTACACTGAAAGCACACTGCTTTGCCAGATTACCTTGAGTTATAAAAAGAAATAAACGTAAAAAAAATAAATCATCAGACTGTGCCTAATTAAAATCAAACCCCTTATAAATTGTCCCACTTCGGTGTTTGAGGTGGATATGTGTGTCACTAAGAGCTAAACACAACGGTCGCAAGTCTCCCTGCAAATTCCCCACAATATGGTACTAGCTGCACTACTAATGGCAGCAAGCCCAGCCACAAGCAAACCAAAAAAAAGTAAAATGTAACGCTATTGTAGGCCTAAATAAGCCGTTGGGGTTCTCCTATGGCTATTTTCTAGCCTACACTGAAAGCACACTGCTTTGCCAGATTACCTTGAGTTATAAAAAGAAATAAACGTAAAAAAAATAAATCATCAGACTGTGCCTAATTAAAATCAAACCCCTTATAAATTGTCCCACTTCGGTGTTTGAGGTGGATATGTGTGTCACTAAGAGCTAAACACAACGCTCGCAAGTCTCCCTGCAAATTCCTCACAATATGGTACTAGCTGCACTACTAATGGCAGCAAGCCCAGCCACAAGCAAACCAAAAAAAAGTAAAATATAACGCTATTATATAAGCCTAAATAAATATATATATGTATATATATATACGCCTAAATAAGCCGTTGGGGTTCTCCTATGGCTATTTTCTAGCCTACACTGAAAGCACACTGCTTTGCCAGATTACCTTGAGTTATAAAAAGAAATAAACATAAAAAAAAATAAATCAGCAGACTGTGCCTAATTCAAATCAAACCCCTAATAAATTGTCCCACTTCGGTGTTTGAGGTGGATATGTGTGTCACTAAGAGCTAAACACAACGGTTGCAAGTCTCCCAGCAAATTCCTCACAAAATGGTACTAGCTGCACTACTAGTGGCAGCAAGCCCAGCCACAAGCAAACCAAAAAAAAGTAAAATATAACGCTATTGTAGGCCTAAATAAGCCGTTGGGGTTCTCCTATGGCTATTTTCTAGCCTACACTGAAAGCACACTGCTTTCCCAGATTACCTTGAGTTATAAAAAGAAATAAACGTAAAAAAAAAATAAATCAGCAGACTGTGCCTAATTCAAATCGAACCCCTTATAAATTGTCCCACTTCGGTGTTTGAGGTGGATATGTGTGTCACTAAGAGCTAAACACAACGGTCGCAAGTCTCCCTGCAAATTCCTCACAATATGGTACTAGCTGCACTACTAATGGCAGCAAGCCCAGCCACAAGCAAACCAAAAAAAAGTAAAATATAACGCTATTGTAGGCCTAAATAAGCCGTTGGGGTTCTCCTATGGCTATTTTCTAGCTTACACTGAAAGCACACTGCTTTGCCAGATTACCTTGAGTTATAAAAAGAAATAAACGTAAAAAAAATAAATCATCAGACTGTGCCTAATTAAAATCAAACCCCTAATAAATTGTCCCACTTCGGTGTTTGAGGTGGATATGTGTGTCACTAAGAGCTAAACACAACGGTCGCAAGTCTCCCTGCAAATTCCTCACAATATGGTACTAGCTGCACTACTAATGGCAGCAAGCCCAGCCACAAGCAAACCAAAAAAAAGTAAAATATAACGCTATTGTAGGCCTAAATAAGCCGTTGGGGTTCTCCTATGGCTATTTTCTAGCCTACAGTGAAAGCACACTGCTTTGCCAGATTACCTTGAGTTATAAAAAGAAATAAACGTAAAAAAAATAAATCATCAGACTGTGCCTAATTAAAATCAAACCCTTTATAAATTGTCCCACTTCGGTGTTTGAGGTGGATATGTGTGTCACTAAGAGCTAAACACAACGGTCGCAAGTCTCCCTGCAAATTCCTCACAATATGGTACTAGCTGCACTACTAATGGCAGCAAGCCCAGCCACAAGCAAACCAAAAAAAAGTAAAATATAACGCTATTGTAGGCCTAAATAAGCCGTTGGGGTTCTCCTATGGCTATTTTCTAGCCTACACTGAAAGCACACTGCTTTGCCAGATTACCTTGAGTTATAAAAAGAAATAAACGTAAAAAAAAATAAATCAGCAGACTGTGCCTAATTCAAATCAAACCCCTAATAAATTGTCCCACTTCGGTGTTTGAGGTGGATATGTGTGTCACTAAGAGCTAAACACAACGGTTGCAAGTCTCCCAGCAAATTCCTCACAAAATGGTACTAGCTGCACTACTAGTGGCAGCAAGCCCAGCCACAAGCAAACCAAAAAAAAGTAAAATATAACGCTATTGTAGGCCTAAATAAGCCGTTGGGGTTCTCCTATGGCTATTTTCTAGCCTACACTGAAAGCACACTGCTTTGCCAGATTACTTTGAGTTATAAAAAGAAATAAACGTAAAAAAAAATAAATCAGCAGACTGTGCCTAATTCAAATCAAACCCCTAATAAATTGTCCCACTTCGGTGTTTGAGGTGGATATGTGTGTCACTAAGAGCTAAACACAACGGTTGCAAGTCTCCCAGCAAATTCCTCACAAAATGGTACTAGCTGCACTACTAGTGGCAGCAAGCCCAGCCACAAGCAAACCAAAAAAAAGTAAAATATAACACTATTGTAGGCCTAAATAAGCCGTTGGGGTTCTCCTATGGCTATTTTCTAGCCTACACTGAAAGCACACTGCTTTCCCAGATTACCTTGAGTTATAAAAAGAAATAAACGTAAAAAAAAAATAAATCAGCAGACTGTGCCTAATTCAAATCGAACCCCTTATAAATTGTCCCACTTCGGTGTTTGAGGTGGATATGTGTGTCACTAAGAGCTAAACACAACGGTCGCAAGTCTCCCTGCAAATTCCTCACAATATGGTACTAGCTGCACTACTAATGGCAGCAAGCCCAGCCACAAGCAAACCAAAAAAAAGTAAAATATAACGCTATTGTAGGCCTAAATAAGCCGTTGGGGTTCTCCTATGGCTATTTTCTAGCTTACACTGAAAGCACACTGCTTTGCCAGATTACCTTGAGTTATAAAAAGAAATAAACGTAAAAAAAATAAATCATCAGACTGTGCCTAATTAAAATCAAACCCCTAATAAATTGTCCCACTTCGGTGTTTGAGGTGGATATGTGTGTCACTAAGAGCTAAACACAACGGTCGCAAGTCTCCCTGCAAATTCCTCACAATATGGTACTAGCTGCACTACTAATGGCAGCAAGCCCAGCCACAAGCAAACCAAAAAAAAGTAAAATATAACGCTATTGTAGGCCTAAATAAGCCGTTGGGGTTCTCCTATGGCTATTTTCTAGCCTACAGTGAAAGCACACTGCTTTGCCAGATTACCTTGAGTTATAAAAAGAAATAAACGTAAAAAAAATAAATCATCAGACTGTGCCTAATTAAAATCAAACCCTTTATAAATTGTCCCACTTCGGTGTTTGAGGTGGATATGTGTGTCACTAAGAGCTAAACACAACGGTCGCAAGTCTCCCTGCAAATTCCTCACAATATGGTACTAGCTGCACTACTAATGGCAGCAAGCCCAGCCACAAGCAAACCAAAAAAAAGTAAAATATAACGCTATTGTAGGCCTAAATAAGCCGTTGGGGTTCTCCTATGGCTATTTTCTAGCCTACACTGAAAGCACACTGCTTTGCCAGATTACCTTGAGTTATAAAAAGAAATAAACGTAAAAAAAAATAAATCAGCAGACTGTGCCTAATTCAAAACAAACCCCTATTAAATTGTCCCACTTCGGTGTTTGAGGTGGATATGTGTGTCACTAAGAGCTAAACACAACGCTCGCAAGTCTCCCTGCAAATTCCTCACAATATGGTACTAATGGCAGCAAGCCCAGCCACAAGCAAACCAAAAAAAAGTAAAATATAACGCTATTGTAGGCCTAAATAAGCCGTTGGGGTTCTCCTATGGCTATTTTCTAGCTTACACTGAAAGCACACTGCTTTGCCAGATTACCTTGAGTTATAAAAAGAAATAAACGTAAAAAAATAAATAAATCATGAGACTGTGCCTAATTAAAATCAAACCCTTTATAAATTGTCCCACTTCGGTGTTTGAGGTGGATATGTGTGTCACTAAGAGCTAAACACAACGCTCGCAAGTCTCCCTGCAAATTCCTCACAATATGGTACTAGCTGCACTACTAACGGCAGCAAGCCCAGCCACAAGCAAACCAAAAAAAAGTAAAATATAACGCTATTGTAGGCCTAAATAAGCCGTTGGGGTTCTCCTATGGCTATTTTCTAGCCTACACTGAAAGCACACTGCTTTGCCAGATTACTTTGAGTTATAAAAAGAAATAAACGTAAAAAAAAAATAAATCAGCAGACTGTGCCTAATTCAAATCAAACCCCTAATAAATTGTCCCACTTCGGTGTTTGAGGTGGATATGTGTGTCACTAAGAGCTAAACACAACGGTTGCAAGTCTCCCAGCAAATTCCTCACAAAATGGTACTAGCTGCACTTCTAGTGGCAGCAAGCCCAGCTACAAGCAAACCAAAAAAAAGTAAAATATAACGCTATTGTAGGCCTAAATAAGCCGTTGGGGTTCTCCTATGGCTATTTTCTAGCCTACACTGAAAGCACACTGCTTTCCCAGATTACCTTGAGTTATAAAAAGAAATAAACGTAAAAAAAAAATAAATCAGCAGACTGTGCCTAATTCAAATCGAACCCCTTATAAATTGTCCCACTTCGGTGTTTGAGGTGGATATGTGTGTCACTAAGAGCTAAACACAACGGTCGCAAGTCTCCCTGCAAATTCCTCACAATATGGTACTAGCTGCACTACTAATGGCAGCAAGCCCAGCCACAAGCAAACCAAAAAAAAGTAAAATATAACGCTATTGTAGGCCTAAATAAGCCGTTGGGGTTCTCCTATGGCTATTTTCTAGCCTACAGTGAAAGCACACTGCTTTGCCAGATTACCTTGAGTTATAAAAAGAAATAAACGTAAAAAAAATAAATCATCAGACTGTGCCTAATTAAAATCAAACCCTTTATAAATTGTCCCACTTCGGTGTTTGAGGTGGATATGTGTGTCACTAAGAGCTAAACACAACGGTCGCAAGTCTCCCTGCAAATTCCTCACAATATGGTACTAGCTGCACTACTAATGGCAGCAAGCCCAGCCACAAGCAAACCAAAAAAAAGTAAAATATAACGCTATTGTAGGCCTAAATAAGCCGTTGGGGTTCTCCTATGGCTATTTTCTAGCCTACACTGAAAGCACACTGCTTTGCCAGATTACCTTGAGTTATAAAAAGAAATAAACGTAAAAAAAAATAAATCAGCAGACTGTGCCTAATTCAAATCAAACCCCTAATAAATTGTCCCACTTCGGTGTTTGAGGTGGATATGTGTGTCACTAAGAGCTAAACACAACGGTTGCAAGTCTCCCAGCAAATTCCTCACAAAATGGTACTAGCTGCACTACTAGTGGCAGCAAGCCCAGCCACAAGCAAACCAAAAAAAAGTAAAATATAACGCTATTGTAGGCCTAAATAAGCCGTTGGGGTTCTCCTATGGCTATTTTCTAGCCTACACTGAAAGCACACTGCTTTGCCAGATTACTTTGAGTTATAAAAAGAAATAAACGTAAAAAAAAATAAATCAGCAGACTGTGCCTAATTCAAATCAAACCCCTAATAAATTGTCCCACTTCGGTGTTTGAGGTGGATATGTGTGTCACTAAGAGCTAAACACAACGGTTGCAAGTCTCCCAGCAAATTCCTCACAAAATGGTACTAGCTGCACTACTAGTGGCAGCAAGCCCAGCCACAAGCAAACCAAAAAAAAGGAAAATATAACACTATTGTAGGCCTAAATAAGCCGTTGGGGTTCTCCTATGGCTATTTTCTAGCCTACACTGAAAGCACACTGCTTTCCCAGATTACCTTGAGTTATAAAAAGAAATAAACGTAAAAAAAAAATAAATCAGCAGACTGTGCCTAATTCAAATCGAACCCCTTATAAATTGTCCCACTTCGGTGTTTGAGGTGGATATGTGTGTCACTAAGAGCTAAACACAACGGTCGCAAGTCTCCCTGCAAATTCCTCACAATATGGTACTAGCTGCACTACTAATGGCAGCAAGCCCAGCCACAAGCAAACCAAAAAAAAGTAAAATATAACGCTATTGTAGGCCTAAATAAGCCGTTGGGGTTCTCCTATGGCTATTTTCTAGCTTACACTGAAAGCACACTGCTTTGCCAGATTACCTTGAGTTATAAAAAGAAATAAACGTAAAAAAAATAAATCATCAGACTGTGCCTAATTAAAATCAAACCCCTAATAAATTGTCCCACTTCGGTGTTTGAGGTGGATATGTGTGTCACTAAGAGCTAAACACAACGGTCGCAAGTCTCCCTGCAAATTCCTCACAATATGGTACTAGCTGCACTACTAATGGCAGCAAGCCCAGCCACAAGCAAACCAAAAAAAAGTAAAATATAACGCTATTGTAGGCCTAAATAAGCCGTTGGGGTTCTCCTATGGCTATTTTCTAGCCTACAGTGAAAGCACACTGCTTTGCCAGATTACCTTGAGTTATAAAAAGAAATAAACGTAAAAAAAATAAATCATCAGACTGTGCCTAATTAAAATCAAACCCTTTATAAATTGTCCCACTTCGGTGTTTGAGGTGGATATGTGTGTCACTAAGAGCTAAACACAACGGTCGCAAGTCTCCCTGCAAATTCCTCACAATATGGTACTAGCTGCACTACTAATGGCAGCAAGCCCAGCCACAAGCAAACCAAAAAAAAGTAAAATATAACGCTATTGTAGGCCTAAATAAGCCGTTGGGGTTCTCCTATGGCTATTTTCTAGCCTACACTGAAAGCACACTGCTTTGCCAGATTACCTTGAGTTATAAAAAGAAATAAACGTAAAAAAAAATAAATCAGCAGACTGTGCCTAATTCAAAACAAACCCCTATTAAATTGTCCCACTTCGGTGTTTGAGGTGGATATGTGTGTCACTAAGAGCTAAACACAACGCTCGCAAGTCTCCCTGCAAATTCCTCACAATATGGTACTAATGGCAGCAAGCCCAGCCACAAGCAAACCAAAAAAAAGTAAAATATAACGCTATTGTAGGCCTAAATAAGCCGTTGGGGTTCTCCTATGGCTATTTTCTAGCTTACACTGAAAGCACACTGCTTTGCCAGATTACCTTGAGTTATAAAAAGAAATAAACGTAAAAAAATAAATAAATCATGAGACTGTGCCTAATTAAAATCAAACCCTTTATAAATTGTCCCACTTCGGTGTTTGAGGTGGATATGTGTGTCACTAAGAGCTAAACACAACGCTCGCAAGTCTCCCTGCAAATTCCTCACAATATGGTACTAGCTGCACTACTAATGGCAGCAAGCCCAGCCACAAGCAAACCAAAAAAAAGTAAAATATAACGCTATTGTAGGCCTAAATAAGCCGTTGGGGTTCTCCTATGGCTATTTTCTAGCCTACACTGAAAGCACACTGCTTTGCCAGATTACTTTGAGTTATAAAAAGAAATAAACGTAAAAAAAAATAAATCAGCAGACTGTGCCTAATTCAAATCAAACCCCTAATAAATTGTCCCACTTCGGTGTTTGAGGTGGATATGTGTGTCACTAAGAGCTAAACACAACGGTTGCAAGTCTCCCAGCAAATTCCTCACAAAATGGTACTAGCTGCACTTCTAGTGGCAGCAAGCCCAGCCACAAGCAAACCAAAAAAAAGTAAAATATAACGCTATTGTAGGCCTAAATAAGCCGTTGGGGTTCTCCTATGGCTATTTTCTAGCCTACACTGAAAGCACACTGCTTTCCCAGATTACCTTGAGTTATAAAAAGAAATAAACGTAAAAAAAAAATAAATCAGCAGACTGTGCCTAATTCAAATCGAACCCCTTATAAATTGTCCCACTTCGGTGTTTGAGGTGGATATGTGTGTCACTAAGAGCTAAACACAACGGTCGCAAGTCTCCCTGCAAATTCCTCACAATATGGTACTAGCTGCACTACTAATGGCAGCAAGCCCAGCCACAAGCAAACCAAAAAAAAGTAAAATATAACGCTATTGTAGGCCTAAATAAGCCGTTGGGGTTCTTCTATGGCTATTTTCTAGCCTACAGTGAAAGCACACTGCTTTGCCAGATTACCTTGAGTTATAAAAAGAAATAAACGTAAAAAAAATAAATCATCAGACTGTTCCTAATTAAAATCAAACCCTTTATAAATTGTCCCACTTCGGTGTTTGAGGTGGATATGTGTGTCACTAAGAGCTAAACACAACGGTCGCAAGTCTCCCTGCAAATTCCTCACAATATGGTACTAGCTGCACTACTAATGGCAGCAAGCCCAGCCACAAGCAAACCAAAAAAAAGTAAAATATAACGCTATTGTAGGCCTAAATAAGCCGTTGGGGTTCTCCTATGGCTATTTTCTAGCCTACAATGAAAGCACACTGCTTTGCCAGATTACCTTGAGTTATAAAAAGAAATAAACGTAAAAAAAAATAAATCAGCAGACTGTGCCTAATTCAAATCAAACCCCTAATAAATTGTCCCACTTCGGTGTTTGAGGTGGATATGTGTGTCACTAAGAGCTAAACACAACGGTTGCAAGTCTCCCAGCAAATTCCTCACAAAATGGTACTAGCTGCACTACTAGTGGCAGCAAGCCCAGCCACAAGCAAACCAAAAAAAGTAAAATATAACGCTATTGTAGGCCTAAATAAGCCGTTGGGGTTCTCCTATGGCTATTTTCTAGCCTACACTGAAAGCACACTGCTTTGCCAGATTACCTTGAGTTATAAAAAGAAATAAACGTAAAAAAAAATAAATCAGCAGACTGTGCCTAATTCAAAACAAACCCCTATTAAATTGTCCCACTTCGGTGTTTGAGGTGGATATGTGTGTCACTAAGAGCTAAACACAACGGTCGCAAGTCTCCCTGCAAATTCCTCACAATATGGTACTAATGGCAGCAAGCCCAGCCAGAAGCAAACCAAAAAAAAGTAAAATATTGTAGGCCTAAATAAGCCGTTGGGGTTCTCCTATGGCTATTTTCTAGCTTACACTGAAAGCACACTGCTTTGCCAGATTACCTTGAGTTATAAAAAGAAATAAACGTAAAAAAATAAATAAATCATGAGACTGTGCCTAATTAAAATCAAACCCTTTATAAATTGTCCCACTTCGGTGTTTGAGGTGGATATGTGTGTCACTAAGAGCTAAACACAACGGTCGCAAGTCTCCCTGCAAATTCCTCACAATATGGTACTAGCTGCACTACTAATGGCAGCAAGCCCAGCCACAAGCAAACCAAAAAAAAGTAAAATATAACGCTATTGTAGGCCTAAATAAGCCGTTGGGGTTCTCCTATGGCTATTTTCTAGCCTACACTGAAAGCACACTGCTTTGCCAGATTACTTTGAGTTATAAAAAGAAATAAACGTAAAAAAAAATAAATCAGCAAACTGTGCCTAATTCAAATCAAACCCCTTATAAATTGTCCCACTTCGGTGTTTGAGGTGGATATGTGTGTCACTAAGAGCTAAACACAACGGTCGCAAGTCTCCCAGCAAATTCCTCACAAAATGGTGCTAGCTGCACTACTAGTGGCAGCAAGCCCAGCCACAAGGAAACCAAAAAAAAGTAAAATATAACGCTATTGTAGGCCTAAAAAAGCCGTTGGGGTTATCCTATGGCTATTTTCTAGCCTACACTGAAAGCACACTGCTTTGCCAGATTACCTTGAGTTATAAAAAGAAATAAACGTAAAAAAAAATAAATCAGCAGACTGTGCCTACTTCAAATCGAACCCCTTATAAATTGTCCCACTTCGGTGTTTGAGGTGGATATGTGTGTCACTAAGAGCTAAACACAACGGTTGCAAGTCTCCCAGCAAATTCCTCACAAAATGGTACTAGCTGCACTTCTAGTGGCAGCAAGCCCAGCCACAAGCAAACCAAAAAAAAGTAAAATATAACGCTATTGTAGGCCTAAATAAGCCGTTGGGGTTCTCCTATGGCTATTTTCTAGCCTACACTGAAAGCACACTGCTTTCCCAGATTACCTTGAGTTATAAAAAGAAATAAACGTAAAAAAAAAATAAATCAGCAGACTGTGCCTAATTCAAATCGAACCCCTTATAAATTGTCCCACTTCGGTGTTTGAGGTGGATATGTGTGTCACTAAGAGCTAAACACAACGGTCGCAAGTCTCCCTGCAAATTCCTCACAATATGGTACTAGCTGCACTACTAATGGCAGCAAGCCCAGCCACAAGCAAACCAAAAAAAAGTAAAATATAACGCTATTGTAGGCCTAAATAAGCCGTTGGGGTTCTCCTATGGCTATTTTCTAGCCTACAGTGAAAGCACACTGCTTTGCCAGATTACCTTGAGTTATAAAAAGAAATAAACGTAAAAAAAATAAATCATCAGACTGTGCCTAATTAAAATCAAACCCTTTATAAATTGTCCCACTTCGGTGTTTGAGGTGGATATGTGTGTCACTAAGAGCTAAACACAACGGTCGCAAGTCTCCCTGCAAATTCCTCACAATATGGTACTAGCTGCACTACTAATGGCAGCAAGCCCAGCCACAAGCAAACCAAAAAAAAGTAAAATATAACGCTATTGTAGGCCTAAATAAGCCGTTGGGGTTCTCCTATGGCTATTTTCTAGCCTACAATGAAAGCACACTGCTTTGCCAGATTACCTTGAGTTATAAAAAGAAATAAACGTAAAAAAAAATAAATCAGCAGACTGTGCCTAATTCAAATCAAACCCCTAATAAATTGTCCCACTTCGGTGTTTGAGGTGGATATGTGTGTCACTAAGAGCTAAACACAACGGTTGCAAGTCTCCCAGCAAATTCCTCACAAAATGGTACTAGCTGCACTACTAGTGGCAGCAAGCCCAGCCACAAGCAAACCAAAAAAAGTAAAATATAACGCTATTGTAGGCCTAAATAAGCCGTTGGGGTTCTCCTATGGCTATTTTCTAGCCTACACTGAAAGCACACTGCTTTGCCAGATTACCTTGAGTTATAAAAAGAAATAAACGTAAAAAAAAAGAAAAATCAGCAGACTGTGCCTAATTCAAAACAAACCCCTATTAAATTGTCCCACTTCGGTGTTTGAGGTGGATATGTGTGTCACTAAGAGCTAAACACAACGGTCGCAAGTCTCCCTGCAAATTCCTCACAATATGGTACTAATGGCAGCAAGCCCAGCCACAAGCAAACCAAAAAAAAGTAAAATATAACGCTATTGTAGGCCTAAATAAGCCGTTGGGGTTCTCCTATGGCTATTTTCTAGCTTACACTGAAAGCACACTGCTTTGCCAGATTACCTTGAGTTATAAAAAGAAATAAACGTAAAAAAATAAATAAATCATGAGACTGTGCCTAATTAAAATCAAACCCTTTATAAATTGTCCCACTTCGGTGTTTGAGGTGGATATGTGTGTCACTAAGAGCTAAACACAACGGTCGCAAGTCTCCCTGCAAATTCCTCACAATATGGTACTAGCTGCACTACTAATGGCAGCAAGCCCAGCCACAAGCAAACCAAAAAAAAGTAAAATATAACGCTATTGTAGGCCTAAATAAGCCGTTGGGGTTCTCCTATGGCTATTTTCTAGCCTACACTGAAAGCACACTGCTTTGCCAGATTACTTTGAGTTATAAAAAGAAATAAACGTAAAAAAAAATAAATCAGCAGACTGTGCCTACTTCAAATCGAACCCCTTATAAATTGTCCCACTTCGGTGTTTGAGGTGGATATGTGTGTCACTAAGAGCTAAACACAACGGTTGCAAGTCTCCCAGCAAATTCCTCACAAAATGGTACTAGCTGCACTTCTAGTGGCAGCAAGCCCAGCCACAAGCAAACCAAAAAAAAGTAAAATATAACGCTATTGTAGGCCTAAATAAGCCGTTGGGGTTCTCCTATGGCTATTTTCTAGCCTACACTGAAAGCACACTGCTTTCCCAGATTACCTTGAGTTATAAAAAGAAATAAACGTAAAAAAAAAATAAATCAGCAGACTGTGCCTAATTCAAATCGAACCCCTTATAAATTGTCCCACTTCGGTGTTTGAGGTGGATATGTGTGTCACTAAGAGCTAAACACAACGGTCGCAAGTCTCCCTGCAAATTCCTCACAATATGGTACTAGCTGCACTACTAATGGCAGCAAGCCCAGCCACAAGCAAACCAAAAAAAAGTAAAATATAACGCTATTGTAGGCCTAAATAAGCCGTTGGGGTTCTCCTATGGCTATTTTCTAGCCTACAGTGAAAGCACACTGCTTTGCCAGATTACCTTGAGTTATAAAAAGAAATAAACGTAAAAAAAATAAATCATCAGACTGTGCCTAATTAAAATCAAACCCTTTATAAATTGTCCCACTTCGGTGTTTGAGGTGGATATGTGTGTCACTAAGAGCTAAACACAACGGTCGCAAGTCTCCCTGCAAATTCCTCACAATATGGTACTAGCTGCACTACTAATGGCAGCAAGCCCAGCCACAAGCAAACCAAAAAAAAGTAAAATATAACGCTATTGTAGGCCTAAATAAGCCGTTGGGGTTCTCCTATGGCTATTTTCTAGCCTACAATGAAAGCACACTGCTTTGCCAGATTACCTTGAGTTATAAAAAGAAATAAACGTAAAAAAAAATAAATCAGCAGACTGTGCCTAATTCAAATCAAACCCCTAATAAAT
This sequence comes from Engystomops pustulosus, assembly GCF_040894005.1. Lineage (NCBI taxonomy): Eukaryota > Metazoa > Chordata > Amphibia > Anura > Leptodactylidae > Engystomops > Engystomops pustulosus. Next base: position 68,829,715 of record NC_092413.1, read on the forward strand.
TGTCCCACTTCGGTGTTTGAGGTGGATATGTGTGTCACTAAGAGCTAAACACAACGGTTGCAAGTCTCCCAGCAAATTCCTCACAAAATGGTACTAGCTGCACTACTAGTGGCAGCAAGCCCAGCCACAAGCAAACCAAAAAAAGTAAAATATAACGCTATTGTAGGCCTAAATAAGCCGTTGGGGTTCTCCTATGGCTATTTTCTAGCCTACACTGAAAGCACACTGCTTTGCCAGATTACCTTGAGTTATAAAAAGAAATAAACGTAAAAAAAAATAAATCAGCAGACTGTGCCTAATTCAAAACAAACCCCTATTAAATTGTCCCACTTCGGTGTTTGAGGTGGATATGTGTGTCACTAAGAGCTAAACACAACGGTCGCAAGTCTCCCTGCAAATTCCTCACAATATGGTACTAATGGCAGCAAGCCCAGCCACAAGCAAACCAAAAAAAAGTAAAATATAACGCTATTGTAGGCCTAAATAAGCCGTTGGGGTTCTCCTATGGCTATTTTCTAGCTTACACTGAAAGCACACTGCTTTGCCAGATTACCTTGAGTTATAAAAAGAAATAAACGTAAAAAAATAAATAAATCATGAGACTGTGCCTAATTAAAATCAAACCCTTTATAAATTGTCCCACTTCGGTGTTTGAGGTGGATATGTGTGTCACTAAGAGCTAAACACAACGGTCGCAAGTCTCCCTGCAAATTCCTCACAATATGGTACTAGCTGCACTACTAATGGCAGCAAGCCCAGCCACAAGCAAACCAAAAAAAAGTAAAATATAACGCTATTGTAGGCCTAAATAAGCCGTTGGGGTTCTCCTATGGCTATTTTCTAGCCTACACTGAAAGCACACTGCTTTGCCAGATTACTTTGAGTTATAAAAAGAAATAAACGTAAAAAAAAATAAATCAGCAAACTGTGCCTAATTCAAATCAAACCCCTTATAAATTGTCCCACTTCGGTGTTTGAGGTGGATATGTGTGTCACTAAGAGCTAAACACAACGGTCGCAAGTCTCCCAGCAAATTCCTCACAAAATGGTACTAGCTGCACTACTAGTGGCAGCAAGCCCAGCCACAAGGAAACCAAAAAAAAGTAAAATATAAAGCTATTGTAGGCCTAAATAAGCCGTTGGGGTTATCCTATGGCTATTTTCTAGCCTACACTGAAAGCACACTGCTTTGCCAGATTACCTTGAGTTATAAAAAGAAATAAACGTAAAAAAAAATAAATCAGCAGACTGTGCCTACTTCAAATCGAACCCCTTATAAATTGTCCCACTTCGGTGTTTGAGGTGGATATGTGTGTCACTAAGAGCTAAACACAACGCTTGCAAGTCTCCCTGCAAATTCCTCACAATATGGTACTAGCTGCACTACTAATGGCAGCAAGCCCAGCCACAAGCAAACCAAAAAAAAGTAAAATATAACGCTATTGTAGGCCTAAATAAGCCGTTGGGGTTCTCCTATGGCTATTTTCTAGCCTACACTGAAAGCACACTGCTTTGCCAGATTACCTTGAGTTATAAAAAGAAATAAACATAAAAAAAAAAAAAATCAGCAGACTTTGCCTAATTCAAATCGAACCCCTTATAAATTGTCCCACTTCGGTGTTTGAGGTGGATATGTGTGTCACTAAGAGCTAAACACAACGGTCGCAAGTCTCCCTGCAAATTCCTCACAATATGGTACTAGCTGCACTACTAATGGCAGCAAGCCCAGCCACAAGCAAACCAAAAAAAAGTAAAATATAACGCTATTGTAGGCCTAAATAAGCCGTTGGGGTTCTCCTATGGCTATTTTCTAGCCTACACTGAAAGCACACTGCTTTGCCAGATTACATTGAGTTATAAAAAGAAATAAACGTAAAAAAAAAATAAATCAGCAGATTGTGCCTAATTCAAATGGAACCCCTTATAAATTGTCCCACTTCAGTATTTGAGGTGGATATGTGTGTCACTAAGAGCTAAACACAACGGTCGCAAGTCTCCCTGCAAATTCCTCACAATATGGTACTAGCTGCACTACTAATGGCAGCAAGCCCAGCCACAAGCAAACCAAAAAAAAGTAAAATATAACGCTATTGTAGGCCTAAATAAGCCGTTGGGGTTCTCCTATGGCTATTTTCTAGCCTACAGTGAAAGCACACTGCTTTGCCAGATTACCTTGAGTTATAAAAAGAAATAAACGTAAAAAAAATAAATCATCAGACTGTGCCTAATTAAAATCAAACCCTTTATAAATTGTCCCACTTCGGTGTTTGAGGTGGATATGTGTGTCACTAAGAGCTAAACACAACGGTCGCAAGTCTCCCTGCAAATTCCTCACAATATGGTACTAGCTGCACTACTAATGGCAGCAAGCCCAGCCACAAGCAAACCAAAAAAAAGTAAAATATAACGCTATTGTAGGCCTAAATAAGCCGTTGGGGTTCTCCTATGGCTATTTTCTAGCCTACACTGAAAGCACACTGCTTTGCCAGATTACCTTGTGTTATAAAAAGAAATGAACGTAAAAAAAAATAAATCAGCAGACTGTGCCTAATTCAAATCAAACCCCTAATAAATTGTCCCACTTCGGTGTTTGAGGTGGATATGTGTGTCACTAAGAGCTAAACACAACGCTCGCAAGTCTCCCTGCAAATTCCTCACAATATGGTACTAGCTGCACTACTAATGGCAGCAAGCCCAGCCACAAGCAAACCAAAAAAAAGTAAAATATAACGCTATTATATAAGCCTAAATAAATATATATATGTATATATATATACGCCTAAATAAGCCGTTGGGGTTCTCCTATGGCTATTTTCTAGCCTACACTGAAAGCACACTGCTTTGCCAGATTACCTTGAGTTATAAAAAGAAATAAACATAAAAAAAAATAAATCAGCAGACTGTGCCTAATTCAAATCAAACCCCTAATAAATTGTCCCACTTCGGTGTTTGAGGTGGATATGTGTGTCACTAAGAGCTAAACACAACGGTTGCAAGTCTCCCAGCAAATTCCTCACAAAATGGTACTAGCTGCACTACTAGTGGCAGCAAGCCCAGCCACAAGCAAACCAAAAAAAAGTAAAATATAACGCTATTGTAGGCCTAAATAAGCCGTTGGGGTTCTCCTATGGCTATTTTCTAGCCTACACTGAAAGCACACTGCTTTGCCAGATTACCTTGAGTTATAAAAAGAAATAAACGTAAAAAAAAATAAATCAGCAGACTGTGCCTAATTCAAAACAAACCCCTATTAAATTGTCCCACTTCGGTGTTTGAGGTGGATATGTGTGTCACTAAGAGCTAAACACAACGGTCGCAAGTCTCCCTGCAAATTCCTCACAATATGGTACTAATGGCAGCAAGCCCAGCCACAAGCAAACCAAAAAAAAGTAAAATATAACGCTATTGTAGGCCTAAATAAGCCGTTGGGGTTCTCCTATGGCTATTTTCTAGCTTACACTGAAAGCACACTGCTTTGCCAGATTACCTTGAGTTATAAAAAGAAATAAACGTAAAAAAAAAAATAAATCATGAGACTGTGCCTAATTAAAATCAAACCCTTTATAAATTGTCCCACTTCGGTGTTTGAGGTGGATATGTGTGTCACTAAGAGCTAAACACAACGGTCGCAAGTCTCCCTGCAAATTCCTCACAATATGGTACTAGCTGCACTACTAATGGCAGCAAGCCCAGCCACAAGCAAACCAAAAAAAAGTAAAATATAACGCTATTGTAGGCCTAAATAAGCCGTTGGGGTTCTCCTATGGCTATTTTCTAGCCTACACTGAAAGCACACTGCTTTGCCAGATTACTTTGAGTTATAAAAAGAAATAAACGTAAAAAAAAATAAATCAGCAAACTGTGCCTAATTCAAATCAAACCCCTTATAAATTGTCCCACTTCGGTGTTTGAGGTGGATATGTGTGTCACTAAGAGCTAAACACAACGGTCGCAAGTCTCCCAGCAAATTCCTCACAAAATGGTACTAGCTGCACTACTAGTGGCAGCAAGCCCAGCCACAAGGAAACCAAAAAAAAGTAAAATATAACGCTATTGTAGGCCTAAATAAGCCGTTGGGGTTATCCTATGGCTATTTTCTAGCCTACACTGAAAGCACACTGCTTTGCCAGATTACCTTGAGTTATAAAAAGAAATAAACGTAAAAAAAAATAAATCAGCAGACTGTGCCTACTTCAAATCGAACCCCTTATAAATTGTCCCACTTCGGTGTTTGAGGTGGATATGTGTGTCACTAAGAGCTAAACACAACGCTTGCAAGTCTCCCTGCAAATTCCTCACAATATGGTACTAGCTGCACTACTAATGGCAGCAAGCCCAGCCACAAGCAAACCAAAAAAAAGTAAAATATAACGCTATTGTAGGCCTAAATAAGCCGTTGGGGTTCTCCTATGGCTATTTTCTAGCCTACACTGAAAGCACACTGCTTTGCCAGATTACCTTGAGTTATAAAAAGAAATAAACATAAAAAAAAAAAAAAATCAGCAGACTTTGCCTAATTCAAATCGAACCCCTTATAAATTGTCCCACTTCGGTGTTTGAGGTGGATATGTGTGTCACTAAGAGCTAAACACAACGGTCGCAAGTCTCCCTGCAAATTCCTCACAATATGGTACTAGCTGCACTACTAATGGCAGCAAGCCCAGCCACAAGCAAACCAAAAAAAAGTAAAATATAACGCTATTGTAGGCCTAAATAAGCCGTTGGGGTTCTCCTATGGCTATTTTCTAGCCTACACTGAAAGCACACTGCTTTGCCAGATTACATTGAGTTATAAAAAGAAATAAACGTAAAAAAAAAATAAATCAGCAGATTGTGCCTAATTCAAATGGAACCCCTTATAAATTGTCCCACTTCAGTATTTGAGGTGGATATGTGTGTCACTAAGAGCTAAACACAACGGTCGCAAGTCTCCCTGCAAATTCCTCACAATATGGTACTAGCTGCACTACTAATGGCAGCAAGCCCAGCCACAAGCAAACCAAAAAAAAGTAAAATATAACGCTATTGTAGGCCTAAATAAGCCGTTGGGGTTCTCCTATGGCTATTTTCTAGCCTACAGTGAAAGCACACTGCTTTGCCAGATTACCTTGAGTTATAAAAAGAAATAAACGTAAAAAAAATAAATCATCAGACTGTGCCTAATTAAAATCAAACCCTTTATAAATTGTCCCACTTCGGTGTTTGAGGTGGATATGTGTGTCACTAAGAGCTAAACACAACGGTCGCAAGTCTCCCTGCAAATTCCTCACAATATGGTACTAGCTGCACTACTAATGGCAGCAAGCCCAGCCACAAGCAAACCAAAAAAAAGTAAAATATAACGCTATTGTAGGCCTAAATAAGCCGTTGGGGTTCTCCTATGGCTATTTTCTAGCCTACACTGAAAGCACACTGCTTTGCCAGATTACCTTGTGTTATAAAAAGAAATGAACGTAAAAAAAAATAAATCAGCAGACTGTGCCTAATTCAAATCAAACCCCTAATAAATTGTCCCACTTCGGTGTTTGAGGTGGATATGTGTGTCACTAAGAGCTAAACACAACGGTTGCAAGTCTCCCAGCAAATTCCTCACAAAATGGTACTAGCTGCACTACTAGTGGCAGCAAGCCCAGTCACAAGCAAACCAAAAAAAAGTAAAATATAACGCTATTGTAGGCCTAAATAAGCCGTTGGGGTTCTCCTATGGCTATTTTCTTGCCTACACTGAAAGCACACTGCTTTGCCAGATTACCTTGAGTTATAAAAAGAAATAAACGTAAAAAAAAAATAAATCATCAGACTGTGCCTAATTAAAATCAAACCCTTTATAAATTGTCCCACTTCGGTGTTTGAGGTGGATATGTGTGTCACTAAGAGCTAAACACAACGGTCGCAAGTCTCCCTGCAAATTCCACACAATATGGTACTAGCTGCACTACTAATGGCAGCAAGCCCTAAATCAGCAGACTGTGCCTAATTCAAATCAAACCCCTAATAAATTGTCCCACTTCGGTGTTTGAGGTGGATATGTGTGTCACTAAGAGCTAAACACAACGCTCACAAGTCTCCCTGCAAATTCCTCACAATATGGTACTAGCTGCACTACTAATGGCAGCAAGCCCAGCCACAAACAAACCAAAAAAAAGTAAAATATAACGCTATTGTAGGCCAAAATAAGCCGTTGGGATTCTCCTATGGCTATTTTCTAGCCTACACTGAAAGCACACTGCTTTGCCAGATTACCTTGAGTTATAAAAAGAAATAAACGTAAAAAAAATAAATCATCAGACTGTGCCTAATTAAAATCAAACCCCTTATAAATTGTCCCACTTCGGTGTTTGAGGTGGATATGTGTGTCACTAAGAGCTAAACACAACGCTCGCAAGTCTCCCTGCAAATTCCTCACAATATGGTACTAGCTGCACTACTAATGGCAGCAAGCCCAGCCACAAGCAAACCAAAAAAAAGTAAAATATAACGCTATTGTAGGCCTAAATAAGCCGTTGGGGTTCTCCTATGGCTTATTTCTAGCCTACACTGAAAGCACACTGCTTTGCCAGATTACCTTGAGTTATAAAAAGAAATAAACGTAAAAAAAAATAAATCAGCAGACTGTGCCTAATTCAAATCAAACCCCTAATAAATTGTCCCACTTCGGTGTTTGAGGTGGATATGTGTGTCACTAAGAGCTAAACACAACGCTCGCAAGTCTCCCTGCAAATTCCTCACAATATGGTACTAGCTGCACTACTAATGGCAGCAAGCCCAGCCACAAGCAAACCAAAAAAAAGTAAAATATAATGCTATTGTAGGCCTAAATAAGCCGTTGGGTTTCTCCTATGGCTATTTTCTAGCCTACACTGAAAGCACACTGCTTTGCTAGATTACCTTGAGATATAAAAAGAAATAAACGTAAAAAAAAATAAATCATCAGACTGTGCCTAATTCAAATCGAACCCCTTATAAATTGTCCCACTTCGGTGTTTGAGGTGGATATGTGTGTCAATAAGAGCTAAACACAACGGTCGCAAGTCTCCCTGCAAATTCCTCACAATATGGTACTAGCTGCACTACTAATGGCAGCAAGCCCAGCCACAAGCAAACCAAAAAAAAGTAAAATATAACGCTATTGTAGGCCTAAATTAGCCGTTGGGGTTCTCCTATGGCTATTTTCTAGCCTACACTGAAAGCACACTGCTTTGCCAGATTACCTTGAGATATAAAAAGAAATAAACGTAAAAAAAAATAAATCAGCAGACTGTGCCTAATTCAAATCAAACCCCTAATAAATTGTCCCACTTCGGTGTTTGAGGTGCATATGTGTGTCACAAAGAGCTAAACACAACGCTCGCAAGTCTCCCTGCAAATTCCTCACAATATGGTACTAGCTGCACTACTAATGGCAGCAAGCCCAGCCACAAGCAAACCAAAAAAAAGTAAAATATAACGCTATTGTAGGCCTAAATAAGCCGTTGGGGTTCTCCTATGGCTATTTTCTAGCTTACACTGAAAGCACACTGCTTTGCCAGATTACCTTGAGTTATAAAAAGAAATAAACATAAAGAAAAATAAATCAGCAGACTGTGCCTAATTCAAATCAAACCCCTAATAAATTGTCCCACTTCGGTGTTTGAGGTGGATATGTGTGTCACTAAGAGCTAAAGACAACGCTCGCAAGTCTCCCTGCAAATTCCTCACAATATGGTACTAGCTGCACTACTAATGGCAGCAAGCCCAGCCACAAGCAAACCAAAAAAAAGTAAAATATAACGCTATTGTAGGCCTAAATAAGCCGTTGGGGTTCTCCTATGGCGATTTTCTAGCCTACACTGAAAGCACACTGCTTTGCCAGATTACCTTGAGTTATAAAAAGAAATAAACATAAAAAAAAAAAAAAATCAGCAGACTTTGCCTAATTCAAATCGAACCCCTTATAAATTGTCCCACTTCGGTGTTTGAGGTGGATATGTGTGTCACTAAGAGCTAAACACAACGGTCGCAAGTCTCCCTGCAAATTCCTCACAATATGGTACTAGCTGCACTACTAATGGCAGCAAGCCCAGCCACAAGCAAACCAAAAAAAAGTAAAATATAACGCTATTGTAGGCCTAAATAAGCCGTTGGGGTTCTCCTATGGCTATTTTCTAGCCTACACTGAAAGCACACTGCTTTGCCAGATTACATTGAGTTATAAAAAGAAATAAACGTAAAAAAAAAATAAATCAGCAGATTGTGCCTAATTCAAATGGAACCCCTTATAAATTGTCCCACTTCAGTATTTGAGGTGGATATGTGTGTCACTAAGAGCTAAACACAACGGTCGCAAGTCTCCCTGCAAATTCCTCACAATATGGTACTAGCTGCACTACTAATGGCAGCAAGCCCAGCCACAAGCAAACCAAAAAAAAGTAAAATATAACGCTATTGTAGGCCTAAATAAGCCGTTGGGGTTCTCCTATGGCTATTTTCTAGCCTACAGTGAAAGCACACTGCTTTGCCAGATTACCTTGAGTTATAAAAAGAAATAAACGTAAAAAAAATAAATCATCAGACTGTGCCTAATTAAAATCAAACCCTTTATAAATTGTCCCACTTCGGTGTTTGAGGTGGATATGTGTGTCACTAAGAGCTAAACACAACGGTCGCAAGTCTCCCTGCAAATTCCTCACAATATGGTACTAGCTGCACTACTAATGGCAGCAAGCCCAGCCACAAGCAAACCAAAAAAAAGTAAAATATAACGCTATTGTAGGCCTAAATAAGCCGTTGGGGTTCTCCTATGGCTATTTTCTAGCCTACACTGAAAGCACACTGCTTTGCCAGATTACCTTGTGTTATAAAAAGAAATGAACGTAAAAAAAAATAAATCAGCAGACTGTGCCTAATTCAAATCAAACCCCTAATAAATTGTCCCACTTCGGTGTTTGAGGTGGATATGTGTGTCACTAAGAGCTAAACACAACGGTTGCAAGTCTCCCAGCAAATTCCTCACAAAATGGTACTAGCTGCACTACTAGTGGCAGCAAGCCCAGTCACAAGCAAACCAAAAAAAAGTAAAATATAACGCTATTGTAGGCCTAAATAAGCCGTTGGGGTTCTCCTATGGCTATTTTCTTGCCTACACTGAAAGCACACTGCTTTGCCAGATTACCTTGAGTTATAAAAAGAAATAAACGTAAAAAAAAAATAAATCATCAGACTGTGCCTAATTAAAATCAAACCCTTTATAAATTGTCCCACTTCGGTGTTTGAGGTGGATATGTGTGTCACTAAGAGCTAAACACAACGGTCGCAAGTCTCCCTGCAAATTCCACACAATATGGTACTAGCTGCACTACTAATGGCAGCAAGCCCTAAATCAGCAGACTGTGCCTAATTCAAATCAAACCCCTAATAAATTGTCCCACTTCGGTGTTTGAGGTGGATATGTGTGTCACTAAGAGCTAAACACAACGCTCACAAGTCTCCCTGCAAATTCCTCACAATATGGTACTAGCTGCACTACTAATGGCAGCAAGCCCAGCCACAAACAAACCAAAAAAAAGTAAAATATAACGCTATTGTAGGCCAAAATAAGCCGTTGGGATTCTCCTATGGCTATTTTCTAGCCTACACTGAAAGCACACTGCTTTGCCAGATTACCTTGAGTTATAAAAAGAAATAAACGTAAAAAAAATAAATCATCAGACTGTGCCTAATTAAAATCAAACCCCTTATAAATTGTCCCACTTCGGTGTTTGAGGTGGATATGTGTGTCACTAAGAGCTAAACACAACGCTCGCAAGTCTCCCTGCAAATTCCTCACAATATGGTACTAGCTGCACTACTAATGGCAGCAAGCCCAGCCACAAGCAAACCAAAAAAAAGTAAAATATAACGCTATTGTAGGCCTAAATAAGCCGTTGGGGTTCTCCTATGGCTTATTTCTAGCCTACACTGAAAGCACACTGCTTTGCCAGATTACCTTGAGTTATAAAAAGAAATAAACGTAAAAAAAAATAAATCAGCAGACTGTGCCTAATTCAAATCAAACCCCTAATAAATTGTCCCACTTCGGTGTTTGAGGTGGATATGTGTGTCACTAAGAGCTAAACACAACGCTCGCAAGTCTCCCTGCAAATTCCTCACAATATGGTACTAGCTGCACTACTAATGGCAGCAAGCCCAGCCACAAGCAAACCAAAAAAAAGTAAAATATAATGCTATTGTAGGCCTAAATAAGCCGTTGGGTTTCTCCTATGGCTATTTTCTAGCCTACACTGAAAGCACACTGCTTTGCTAGATTACCTTGAGATATAAAAAGAAATAAACGTAAAAAAAAATAAATCATCAGACTGTGCCTAATTCAAATCGAACCCCTTATAAATTGTCCCACTTCGGTGTTTGAGGTGGATATGTGTGTCAATAAGAGCTAAACACAACGGTCGCAAGTCTCCCTGCAAATTCCTCACAATATGGTACTAGCTGCACTACTAATGGCAGCAAGCCCAGCCACAAGCAAACCAAAAAAAAGTAAAATATAACGCTATTGTAGGCCTAAATTAGCCGTTGGGGTTCTCCTATGGCTATTTTCTAGCCTACACTGAAAGCACACTGCTTTGCCAGATTACCTTGAGATATAAAAAGAAATAAACGTAAAAAAAAATAAATCAGCAGACTGTGCCTAATTCAAATCAAACCCCTAATAAATTGTCCCACTTCGGTGTTTGAGGTGCATATGTGTGTCACAAAGAGCTAAACACAACGCTCGCAAGTCTCCCTGCAAATTCCTCACAATATGGTACTAGCTGCACTACTAATGGCAGCAAGCCCAGCCACAAGCAAACCAAAAAAAAGTAAAATATAACGCTATTGTAGGCCTAAATAAGCCGTTGGGGTTCTCCTATGGCTATTTTCTAGCTTACACTGAAAGCACACTGCTTTGCCAGATTACCTTGAGTTATAAAAAGAAATAAACATAAAGAAAAATAAATCAGCAGACTGTGCCTAATTCAAATCAAACCCCTAATAAATTGTCCCACTTCGGTGTTTGAGGTGGATATGTGTGTCACTAAGAGCTAAAGACAACGCTCGCAAGTCTCCCTGCAAATTCCTCACAATATGGTACTAGCTGCACTACTAATGGCAGCAAGCCCAGCCACAAGCAAACCAAAAAAAAGTAAAATATAACGCTATTGTAGGCCTAAATAAGCCGTTGGGGTTCTCCTATGGCGATTTTCTAGCCTACACTGAAAGCACACTGCTTTGCCAGATTACCTTGAGTTATAATAAGAAATAAATAGAGATGAGCGAACATGCTCGTCCGAGCTTGATGCTCGGTCGAGCATTAGGGTACTCGAGACGGCTCGTTGCTCGGACGAGTATTTCCCCTGCTCGAGATCGAGCATTTAATTAAAAAAACACAGTGAAGAACAATGAAGAATAGAATAAAAACAGTGAACACAGGATCATTTAAGATAAAAACACAGTGCAGAACACAGTGCAGAATAGATTACAGATGTTCGGCACATCTGCTTACTTGTCGGGAGATACGCGCGGAACGGCGCGAACAAAATAGCATGTGAAGAACAATATATATGTGTGTAAAGAACACATTGCAGATGTTTCCATACATCTGCAATGTGTTCTTCACACATATATATTGTTCTTCACATGCTATTTTGTTCGCGCCGTTCCGCGCGTATCTCCCGACAAGTAAGCAGATGTGCCGAACATCTGTAATCTATTCTGCACTGTGTTCTGCACTGTGTTTTTATCTTAAATGATCCTGTGTTCACTGTGTTCACTGTGTTCACTGTTTTTATTCTATTCTTCACTGTTCTTTACATCTGCTAACTTGTCGGGAGATAATATACGCGCGGAACAGTGAAGAATAGATCGCAGATGTTTGCAAATTATCAGAAGACATTCTTTTTCAATTAAATAACACATTTTATTCCCGAACCATGGTCCCTTTGAAAAATGCTCGGGTCTCCCATTGACTTCAATGGGGCTCGTTACTCGAAACGAGCACTCGAGCATCTGGAAATGTTCGGCTCGAGTAACGAGCACCCGAGCATTTTAGTGCTCGCTCATCTCTAGAAATAAACATAAAAAAAAAATAAATCATCGGACTGTGCCTAATTAAAATCAAACCCCTAATAAATTGTAACACTTCGGTGTTTGAGGTGGATATGTGTGTCACTAAGAGCTAAACACAACGGTCGCAAGTCTCCCTGCAAATTCCTCACAATATGGTACTAGCTGCACTACTAATGGCAGCAAGCCCAGCCACGAGCAAACTAAAAAAAAGTAAAATATAACGCTATTGTAGGCCTAAATAAGCCGTTGGGGTTCTCCTATGGCTATTTTCTAGCCTACACTGAAAGCACACTGCTTTGCCAGATTACCTTGAGATATAAAAAGAAATAAACGTAAAAAAAAATAAATCAGCAGACTGTGCCTAATTCAAATCAAACCCCTAATAAATTGTCCCACTTCGGTGTTTGAGGTGCATATGTGTGTCACAAAGAGCTAAACACAACGCTCGCAAGTCTCCCTGCAAATTCCTCACAATATGGTACTAGCTGCACTACTAATGGCAGCAAGCCCAGCCACAAGCAAACCAAAAAAAAGTAAAATATAACGCTATTGTAGGCCTAAATAAGCCGTTGGGGTACTCCTATGGCTATTTTCTAGCCTACACTGAAAGCACACTGCTTTCCCAGATTACCTTGAGTTATAAAAAGAAATAAACGTAAAAAAAAAATAAATCAGCAGACTGTGCCTAATTCAAATCGAACCCCTTATAAATTGTCCCACTTCGGTGTTTGAGGTGCATATGTGTGTCACTAAGAGCTAAACACAACGGTCGCAAGTCTCCCTGCAAATTCCTCACAATATGGTACTCGCTGCACTACTAATGGCAGCAAGCCCAGCCACAAGCAAACCAAAAAAAAGTAAAATATAACGCTATTGTAGGCCTAAATAAGCCGTTGGGGTTCTCCTATGGCTATTTTCTAGCCTACACTGAAAGCACACTGCTTTGCCAGATTACCTTGAGTTATAAAAAGAAATAAACGTAAAAAAAATAAATCATCAGACTGTGCCTAGTTAAAATCAAACCCCTTATAAATTGTCCCACTTCGGTGTTTGAGGTGGATATATGTGTCACTAAGAGCTAAACACAACGGTCGCAAGTCTCCCTGCAAATTCCTCACAATATGGTACTAGCTGCACTACTAATGGCAGCAAGCCCAGCCACAAGCAAACCAAAAAAAAGTAAAATATAACGCTATTGTAGGCCTAAATAAGCCGTTGGGGTTCTCCTATGGCTATTTTCTAGCCTACACTGAAAGCACACTGCTTTGCCAGATTACCTTGAGTTATAAAAAGAAATAAACGTAAAAAAAATAAATCATCAGACTGTGCCTAATTAAAATCAAACCCCTTATAAATTGTCCCACTTCGGTGTTTGAGGTGGATATGTGTGTCACTAAGAGCTAAACACAACGCTCGCAAGTCTCCCTGCAAATTCCTCACAATATGGTACTAGCTGCACTACTAATGGCAGCAAGCCCAGCCACAAGCAAACCAAAAAAAAGTAAAATATAACGCTATTATATAAGCCTAAATAAATATATATATGTATATATATATACGCCTAAATAAGCCGTTGGGGTTCTCCTATGGCTATTTTCTAGCCTACACTGAAAGCACACTGCTTTGCCAGATTACCTTGAGGTATAAAAAGAAATAAACATAAAAAAAAATAAATCAGCAGACTGTGCCTAATTCAAATCAAACCCCTAATAAATTGTCCCACTTCGGTGTTTGAGGTGGATATGTGTGTCACTAAGAGCTAAACACAACGGTTGCAAGTCTCCCAGCAAATTCCTCACAAAATGGTACTAGCTGCACTACTAGTGGCAGCAAGCCCAGCCACAAGCAAACCAAAAAAAAGTAAAATATAACGCTATTGTAGGCCTAAATAAGCCGTTGGGGTTCTCCTATGGCTATTTTCTAGCCTACACTGAAAGCAAACTGCTTTCCCAGATTACCTTGAGTTATAAAAAGAAATAAACGTAAAAAAAAAATAAATCAGCAGACTGTGCCTAATTCAAATCGAACCCCTTATAAATTGTCCCACTTCGGTGTTTGAGGTGGATATGTGTGTCACTAAGAGCTAAACACAACGGTCGCAAGTCTCCCTGCAAATTCCTCACAATATGGTACTAGCTGCACTACTAATGGCAGCAAGCCCAGCCACAAGCAAACCAAAAAAAAGTAAAATATAACGCTATTGTAGGCCTAAATAAGCCGTTGGGGTTCTCCTATGGCTATTTTCTAGCTTACACTGAAAGCACACTGCTTTGCCAGATTACCTTGAGTTATAAAAAGAAATAAACGTAAAAAAAATAAATCATCAGACTGTGCCTAATTAAAATCAAACCCCTAATAAATTGTCCCACTTCGGTGTTTGAGGTGGATATGTGTGTCACTAAGAGCTAAACACAACGGTCGCAAGTCTCCCTGCAAATTCCTCACAATATGGTACTAGCTGCACTACTAATGGCAGCAAGCCCAGCCACAAGCAAACCAAAAAAAAGTAAAATATAACGCTATTGTAGGCCTAAATAAGCCGTTGGGGTTCTCCTATGGCTATTTTCTAGCCTACAGTGAAAGCACACTGCTTTGCCAGATTACCTTGAGTTAAAAAAAGAAATAAACGTAAAAAAAAAAAATCATCAGACTGTGCCTAATTAAAATCAAACCCTTTATAAATTGTCCCACTTCGGTGTTTGAGGTGGATATGTGTGTCACTAAGAGCTAAACACAACGGTCGCAAGTCTCCCTGCAAATTCCTCACAATATGGTACTAGCTGCACTACTAATGGCAGCAAGCCCAGCCACAAGCAAACCAAAAAAAAGTAAAATATAACGCTATTGTAGGCCTAAATAAGCCGTTGGGGTTCTCCTATGGCTATTTTCTAGCCTACACTGAAAGCACACTGCTTTGCCAGATTACCTTGAGTTATAAAAAGAAATAAACGTAAAAAAAAATAAATCATCAGACTGTGCCTAATTCAAATCAAACCCCTAATAAATTGTCCCACTTCGGTGTTTGAGGTGGATATGTGTGTCACTAAGAGCTAAACACAACGGTTGCAAGTCTCCCAGCAAATTCCTCACAAAATGGTACTAGCTGCACTACTAGTGGCAGCAAGCCCAGCCACAAGCAAACCAAAAAAAAGTAAAATATAACGCTATTGTAGGCCTAAATAAGCCGTTGGGGTTCTCCTATGGCTATTTTCTAGCCTACACTGAAAGCACACTGCTTTGCCAGATTACCTTGAGTTATAAAAAGAAATAAACGTAAAAAAAAATAAATCAGAAGACTGTGCCTAATTCAAATCAAACCCCTAATATATTGTCCCACTTCGGTGTTTGAGGTGGATATGTGTGTCACTTAGAGCTAAACACAACGGTCGCAAGTCTCCCTGCAAATTCCTCACAAAATGGTACTAGCTGCACTACTAGTGGCAGCAAGCGCAGCCACAAGCAAACAAAAAAAAAGTTAAATATAACGCTATTGTAGGCCTAAATAAGCCGTTGGGGTTCCCCTATGGCTATTTTCTAGCCTACACTGAAAGCACACTGCTTTGCCAGATTACTTTGAGTTATAAAAAGAAATAAACGTAAAAAAAAATAAATCAGCAAACTGTGCCTAATTCAAATCAAACCCCTTATAAATTGTCCCACTTCGGTGTTTGAGGTGGATATGTGTGTCACTAAGAGCTAAACACAACGCTCGCAAGTCTCCCAGCAAATTCCTCACAAAATGGTACTAGCTGCACTACTAGTGGCAGCAAGCCCAGCCACAAGGAAACCAAAAAAAAGTAAAATATAACGCTATTGTAGGCCTAAATAAGCCGTTGGGGTTCTCCTATGGCTATTTTCTAGCCTACACTGAAAGCACACTGCTTTGCCAGATTACCTTGAGTTATAAAAAGAAATAAACGTAAAAAAAAATAAATCAGCAGACTGTGCCTACTTCAAATCGAACCCCTTATAAATTGTCCCACTTCGGTGTTTGAGGTGGATATGTGTGTCACTAAGAGCTAAACACAACGGTCGCAAGTCTCCCAGCAAATTCCTCACAAAATGGTACTAGCTGCACTACTAGTGGCAGCAAGCCCAGCCACAAGGAAACCAAAAAAAAGTAAAATATAACGCTATTGTAGGCCTAAATAAGCCGTTGGGGTTATCCTATGGCTATTTTCTAGCCTACACTGAAAGCACACTGCTTTGCCAGATTACCTTGAGTTATAAAAAGAAATAAACGTAAAAAAAAATAAATCAGCAGACTGTGCCTACTTCAAATCGAACCCCTTATAAATTGTCCCACTTCGGTGTTTGAGGTGGATATGTGTGTCACTAAGAGCTAAACACAACGCTCGCAAGTCTCCCTGCAAATTCCTCACAATATGGTACTAGCTGCACTACTAATGGCAGCAAGCCCAGCCACAAGCAAACCAAAAAAAAGTAAAATATAACGCTATTGTAGGCCTAAATAAGCCGTTGGGGTTCTCCTATGGCTATTTTCTAGCCTACACTGAAAGCACACTGCTTTGCCAGATTACCTTGAGTTATAAAAAGAAATAAACGTAAAAAAAAAAAAAAATCAGCAGACTGTGCCTAATTTAAATCGAACCCCTTATAAATTGTCCCACTTCGGTGTTTGAGGTGGATATGTGTGTCACTAAGAGCTAAACACAATGGTCGCAAGTCTCCCTGCAAATTCCTCACAATATGGTACTAGCTGCACTACTAGTGGCAGCAAGCCCAGCCACAAGCAAACCAAAAAAAAGTAAAATATAACGCTATTGTAGGCCTAAATAAGCCGTTGGGGTTCTCCTATGGCTATTTTCTAGCCTACACTGAAAGCACACTGCTTTGCCAGATTACATTGAGTTATAAAAAGAAATAAACGTAAAAAAAAAAAAATCAGCAGATTGTGCCTAATTCAAATGGAACCCCTTATAAATTGTCCCACTTCGGTATTTGAGGTGGATATGTGTGTCACTAAGAGCTAAACACAACGGTCGCAAGTCTCCCTGGAAATTCCTCACAATATGGTACTAGCTGCACTACTAATGGCAGCAAGCCCAGCCACAAGCAAACCAAAAAAAAGTAAAATATAACGCTATTGTAGGCCTAAATAAGCCGTTGGGGTTCTCCTATGGCTATTTTCTAGCCTACAGTGAAAGCACACTGCTTTGCCAGATTACCTTGAGTTATAAAAAGAAATAAACGTAAAAAAAATAAATCATCAGACTGTGCCTAATTAAAATCAAACCCTTTATAAATTGTCCCACTTCGGTGTTTGAGGTGGATATGTGTGTCACTAAGAGCTAAACACAACGGTTGCAAGTCTCCCAGCAAATTCCTCACAAAATGGTACTAGCTGCACTACTAGTGGCAGCAAGCCCAGCCACAAGCAAACCAAAAAAAAGTAAATATATAACGCTATTGTAGGCCTAAATAAGCCGTTGGGGTTCTCCTATGGCTATTTTCTAGCCTACACTGAAAGCACACTGCTTTGCCAGATTACCTTGAGTTATAAAAAGAAATAAACGTAAAAAAAATAAATCATCAGACTGTGCCTAATTAAAATCAAACCCTTTATAAATTGTCCCACCTCGGTGTTTGAGGTGGATATGTGTGTCACTAAGAGCTAAACACAACGGTCGCAAGTCTCCCTGCAAATTCCACACAATATGGTACTAGCTGCACTTCTAATGGCAGCAAGCCCTAAATCAGCAGACTGTGCCTAATTCAAATCAAACCCCTAATAAATTGTCCCACTTCGGTGTTTGAGGTGGATATGTGTGTCATCAGACTGTGCCTAATTAAAATCGAACCCCTTATAAATTGTCCCACTTCGGTGTTTGAGGTGGATATGTGTGTCACTAAGAGCTAAACACAACGCTCGCAAGTCTCCCTGCAAATTCCTCACAATATGGTACTAGCTGCACTACTAATGGCAGCAAGCCCAGCCACAAGCAAACCAAAAAAAAGTAAAATATAACGCTATTGTAGGCCTAAATAAGCCGTTGGGGTTCTCCTATGGCTATTTTCTAGCCTACACTGAAAGCACACTGCTTTGCCAGATTACCTTGAGTTATAAAAAGAAATAAACGTAAAAAAAAATAAATCATCAGACTGTGCCTAATTAAAATCAAACCCCTTATAAATTGTCCCACTTCGGTGTTTGAGGTGGATATGTGTGTCACTAAGAGCTAAACACAACGCTCGCAAGTCTCCCTGCAAATTCCTCACAATATGGTACTAGCTGCACTACTAATGGCAGCAAGCCCAGCCACAAGCAAACCAAAAAAAAGTAAAATATAATGCTATTGTAGGCCTAAATAAGCCGTTGGGGTTCTCCTATGGCTATTTTCTAGCCTACACTGAAAGCACACTGCTTTGCCAGATTACCTTGAGATATAAAAAGAAATAAACGTAAAAAAAAATAAATCATCAGACTGTGCCTAATTCAAATCGAACCCCTTATAAATTGTCCCACTTCGGTGTTTGAGGTGGATATGTGTGTCAATAAGAGCTAAACACAACGGTCGCAAGTCTCCCTGCAAATTCCTCACAATATGGTACTAGCTGCACTACTAATGGCAGCAAGCCCAGCCACAAGCAAACCAAAAAAAAGTAAAATATAAAGCTATTGTAGGCCTAAATAAGCCGTTGGGGTTCTCCTATGGCTATTTTCTAGCCTACACTGAAAGCACACTGCTTTGCCAGATTACCTTGAGTTATAAAAAGAAATAAACGTAAAAAAAAATAAATCAGCAGACTGTGCCTACTTCAAATCGAACCCCTTATAAATTGTCCCACTTCGGTGTTTGAGGTGGATATGTGTGTCACTAAGAGCTAAACACAACGGTCGCAAGTCTCCCAGCAAATTCCTCACAAAATGGTACTAGCTGCACTACTAGTGGCAGCAAGCCCAGCCACAAGGAAACCAAAAAAAAGTAAAATATAACGCTATTGTAGGCCTAAATAAGCCGTTGGGGTTATCCTATGGCTATTTTCTAGCCTACACTGAAAGCACACTGCTTTGCCAGATTACCTTGAGTTATAAAAAGAAATAAACGTAAAAAAAAATAAATCAGCAGACTGTGCCTACTTCAAATCGAACCCCTTATAAATTGTCCCACTTCGGTGTTTGAGGTGGATATGTGTGTCACTAAGAGCTAAACACAACGCTCGCAAGTCTCCCTGCAAATTCCTCACAATATGGTACTAGCTGCACTACTAATGGCAGCAAGCCCAGCCACAAGCAAACCAAAAAAAAGTAAAATATAACGCTATTGTAGGCCTAAATAAGCCGTTGGGGTTCTCCTATGGCTATTTTCTAGCCTACACTGAAAGCACACTGCTTTGCCAGATTACCTTGAGTTATAAAAAGAAATAAACGTAAAAAAAAAAAAAAATCAGCAGACTGTGCCTAATTTAAATCGAACCCCTTATAAATTGTCCCACTTCGGTGTTTGAGGTGGATATGTGTGTCACTAAGAGCTAAACACAATGGTCGCAAGTCTCCCTGCAAATTCCTCACAATATGGTACTAGCTGCACTACTAGTGGCAGCAAGCCCAGCCACAAGCAAACCAAAAAAAAGTAAAATATAACGCTATTGTAGGCCTAAATAAGCCGTTGGGGTTCTCCTATGGCTATTTTCTAGCCTACACTGAAAGCACACTGCTTTGCCAGATTACATTGAGTTATAAAAAGAAATAAACGTAAAAAAAAAAAAATCAGCAGATTGTGCCTAATTCAAATGGAACCCCTTATAAATTGTCCCACTTCGGTATTTGAGGTGGATATGTGTGTCACTAAGAGCTAAACACAACGGTCGCAAGTCTCCCTGGAAATTCCTCACAATATGGTACTAGCTGCACTACTAATGGCAGCAAGCCCAGCCACAAGCAAACCAAAAAAAAGTAAAATATAACGCTATTGTAGGCCTAAATAAGCCGTTGGGGTTCTCCTATGGCTATTTTCTAGCCTACAGTGAAAGCACACTGCTTTGCCAGATTACCTTGAGTTATAAAAAGAAATAAACGTAAAAAAAATAAATCATCAGACTGTGCCTAATTAAAATCAAACCCTTTATAAATTGTCCCACTTCGGTGTTTGAGGTGGATATGTGTGTCACTAAGAGCTAAACACAACGGTTGCAAGTCTCCCAGCAAATTCCTCACAAAATGGTACTAGCTGCACTACTAGTGGCAGCAAGCCCAGCCACAAGCAAACCAAAAAAAAGTAAATATATAACGCTATTGTAGGCCTAAATAAGCCGTTGGGGTTCTCCTATGGCTATTTTCTAGCCTACACTGAAAGCACACTGCTTTGCCAGATTACCTTGAGTTATAAAAAGAAATAAACGTAAAAAAAATAAATCATCAGACTGTGCCTAATTAAAATCAAACCCTTTATAAATTGTCCCACCTCGGTGTTTGAGGTGGATATGTGTGTCACTAAGAGCTAAACACAACGGTCGCAAGTCTCCCTGCAAATTCCACACAATATGGTACTAGCTGCACTTCTAATGGCAGCAAGCCCTAAATCAGCAGACTGTGCCTAATTCAAATCAAACCCCTAATAAATTGTCCCACTTCGGTGTTTGAGGTGGATATGTGTGTCATCAGACTGTGCCTAATTAAAATCAAACCCCTAATAAATTGTCCCACTTCGGTGTTTGAGGTGGATATGTGTGTCACTAAGAGCTAAACACAACGCTCGCAAGTCTCCCTGCAAATTCCTCACAATATGGTACTAGCTGCACTACTAATGGCAGCAAGCCCAGCCACAAGCAAACCAAAAAAAAGTAAAATATAACGCTATTGTAGGCCTAAATAAGCCGTTGGGGTTCTCCTATGGCTATTTTCTAGCCTACACTGAAAGCACACTGCTTTGCCAGATTACCTTGAGTTATAAAAAGAAATAAACGTAAAAAAAAATAAATCATCAGACTGTGCCTAATTAAAATCAAACCCCTTATAAATTGTCCCACTTCGGTGTTTGAGGTGGATATGTGTGTCACTAAGAGCTAAACACAACGCTCGCAAGTCTCCCTGCAAATTCCTCACAATATGGTACTAGCTGCACTACTAATGGCAGCAAGCCCAGCCACAAGCAAACCAAAAAAAAGTAAAATATAATGCTATTGTAGGCCTAAATAAGCCGTTGGGGTTCTCCTATGGCTATTTTCTAGCCTACACTGAAAGCACACTGCTTTGCCAGATTACCTTGAGATATAAAAAGAAATAAACGTAAAAAAAAATAAATCATCAGACTGTGCCTAATTCAAATCGAACCCCTTATAAATTGTCCCACTTCGGTGTTTGAGGTGGATATGTGTGTCAATAAGAGCTAAACACAACGGTCGCAAGTCTCCCTGCAAATTCCTCACAATATGGTACTAGCTGCACTACTAATGGCAGCAAGCCCAGCCACAAGCAAACCAAAAAAAAGTAAAATATAAAGCTATTGTAGGCCTAAATAAGCCGTTGGGGTTCTCCTATGGTTATTTTCTAGCCTACACTGAAAGCACACTGCTTTGCCAGATTACCTTGAGTTATAAAAAGAAATAAACGTAAAAAAAAAAAAAAATCAGCAGACTGTGCCTAATTTAAATCGAACCCCTTATAAATTGTCCCACTTCGGTGTTTGAGGTGGATATGTGTGTCACTAAGAGCTAAACACAACGGTCGCAAGTCTCCCTGGAAATTCCTCACAATATGGTACTAGCTGCACTACTAATGGCAGCAAGCCCAGCCACAAGCAAACCAAAAAAAAGTAAAATATAACGCTATTGTAGGCCTAAATAAGCCGTTGGGGTTCTCCTATGGCTATTTTCTAGCCTACAGTGAAAGCACACTGCTTTGCCAGATTACCTTGAGTTATAAAAAGAAATAAACGTAAAAAAAATAAATCATCAGACTGTGCCTAATTAAAATCAAACCCTTTATAAATTGTCCCACTTCGGTGTTTGAGGTGGATATGTGTGTCACTAAGAGCTAAACACAACGGTTGCAAGTCTCCCAGCAAATTCCTCACAAAATGGTACTAGCTGCACTACTAGTGGCAGCAAGCCCAGCCACAAGCAAACCAAAAAAAAGTAAATATATAACGCTATTGTAGGCCTAAATAAGCCGTTGGGGTTCTCCTATGGCTATTTTCTAGCCTACACTGAAAGCACACTGCTTTGCCAGATTACCTTGAGTTATAAAAAGAAATAAACGTAAAAAAAATAAATCATCAGACTGTGCCTAATTAAAATCAAACCCTTTATAAATTGTCCCACTTCGGTGTTTGAGGTGGATATGTGTGTCACTAAGAGCTAAACACAACGGTCGCAAGTCTCCCTGCAAATTCCACACAATATGGTACTAGCTGCACTTCTAATGGCAGCAAGCCCTAAATCAGCAGACTGTGCCTAATTCAAATCAAACCCCTAATAAATTGTCCCACTTCGGTGTTTGAGGTGGATATGTGTGTCATCAGACTGTGCCTAATTAAAATCAAACCCCTAATAAATTGTCCCACTTCGGTGTTTGAGGTGGATATGTGTGTCACTAAGAGCTAAACACAACGCTCGCAAGTCTCCCTGCAAATTCCTCACAATATGGTACTAGCTGCACTACTAATGGCAGCAAGCCCAGCCACAAGCAAACCAAAAAAAAGTAAAATATAACGCTATTGTAGGCCAAAACAAGCCGTTTGGATTCTCCTATGGCTATTTTCTAGCCTACACTGAAAGCACACTGCTTTGCCAGATTACCTTGAGTTATAAAAAGAAATAAACGTAAAAAAAAATAAATCATCAGACTGTGCCTAATTAAAATCAAACCCCTAATAAATTGTCCCACTTCGGTGTTTGAGGTGGATATGTGTGTCACTAAGAGCTAAACACAACGCTCGCAAGTCTCCCTGCAAATTCCTCACAATATGGTACTAGCTGCACTACTAATGGCAGCAAGCCCAGCCACAAGCAAACCAAAAAAAAGTAAAATATAACGCTATTGTAGGCCTAAATAAGCCGTTGGGGTTCTCCTATGGCTATTTTCTAGCCTACACTGAAAGCACACTGCTTTGCCAGATTACCTTGAGTTATAAAAAGAAATAAACGTAAAAAAAAATAAATCAGCAGACTGTGCCTAATTCAAATCAAACCCCTAATAAATTGTCCCACTTCGGTGTTTGAGGTGGATATGTGTGTCACTAAGAGCTAAACACAACGCTCGCAAGTCTCCCTGCAAATTCCTCACAATATGGTACTAGCTGCACTACTAATGGCAGCAAGCCCAGCCACAAGCAAACCAAAAAAAAGTAAAATATAATGCTATTGTAGGCCTAAATAAGCCGTTGGGGTTCTCCTATGGCTATTTTCTAGCCTACACTGAAAGCACACTGCTTTGCCAGATTACCTTGAGATATAAAAAGAAATAAACGTAAAAAAAAATAAATCATCAGACTGTGCCTAATTCAAATCGAACCCCTTATAAATTGTCCCACTTCGGTGTTTGAGGTGGATATGTGTGTCAATAAGAGCTAAACACAACGGTCGCAAGTCTCCCTGCAAATTCCTCACAATATGGTACTAGCTGCACTACTAATGGCAGCAAGCCCAGCCACAAGCAAACCAAAAAAAAGTAAAATATAACGCTATTGTAGGCCTAAATAAGCCGTTGGGGTTCTCCTATGGCTATTTTCTAGCCTACACTGAAAGCACACTGCTTTGCCAGATTACCTTGAGTTATAAAAAGAAATAAACTTAAAGAAAAATAAATCAGCAGACTGTGCCTAATTCAAATCAAACCCCTTATAAATTGTCCCACTTCGGTGTTTGAGGTGGATATGTGTGTCACTAAGAGCTAAACACAACGCTCGCAAGTCTCCCTGCAAATTCCTCACAATATGGTACTAGCTGCACTACTAATGGCAGCAAGCCCAGCCACAAGCAAACCAAAAAAAAGTAAAATATAACGCTATTGTAGGCCTAAATAAGCCGTTGGGGTTCTCCTATGGCTATTTTCTAGCCTACACTGAAAGCACACTGCTTTGCCAGATTACCTTGAGTTATAAAAAGAAATAAACGTAAAAAAAATAAATCATCAGACTGTGCCTAATTAAAATCAAACCCCTAATAAATTGTAACACTTCGGTGTTTGAGGTGGATATGTGTGTCACTAAGAGCTAAACACAACGGTCGCAAGTCTCCCTGCAAATTCCTCACAATATGGTACTAGCTGCACTACTAATGGCAGCAAGCCCAGCCACAAGCAAACTAAAAAAAAGTAACATATAACGCTATTGTAGGCCTAAATAAGCCATTGGGGTTCTCCTATGGTTATTTTCTAGCCTACACTGAAAGCACACTGCTTTGCCAGATTACCTTGAGTTATAAAAAGAAATAAACGTAAAAAAAAAAAATTATCAGACTGTGCCTAATTCAAATCAAACCCCTAATTAATTGTCCCACTTCGGTGTTTGAGGTGGATATGTGTGTCACTAAGAGCTAAACATAACAATTGCAAGTCTCCCAGCAAATTCCTCACAAAATGGTACTAGCTGCACTACTAGTGGCAGCAAGCCCAGCCACAAGCAAACCAAAAAAAAGTAAAATATAACGCTATTGTAGGCCTAAATAAGCCGTTGGGGTTCTCCTATGGCTATTTTCTAGCCTACACTGAAAGCACACTGCTTTCCCAGATTACCTTGAGTTATAAAAAGAAATAAACGTAAAAAAAAAATAAATCAGCAGACTGTGCCTAATTCAAATCAAACCCCTTATAAATTGTCCCACTTCGGTGTTTGAGGTGGATATGTGTGTCACTAAGAGCTAAACACAACAGTCGCAAGTCTCCCTGCAAATTCCTCACAAAATGGTACTAGCTGCACTACTAGTGGCAGCAAGCCCAGCCACAAGCAAACCAAAAAAAAGTAAAATATAACGCTATTGTAGGCCTAAATAAGCCGTTGGGGTTCTCCTATGGCTATTTTCTAGCCTACACTGAAAGCACACTGCTTTCCCAGATTACCTTGAGTTATAAAAAGAAATAAACGTAAAAAAAATAAATCATCAGACTGTGCCTAATTAAAATCAAACCCCTAATAAATTGTAACACTTCGGTGTTTGAGGTGGATATGTGTGTCACTAAGAGCTAAACACAACGGTCGCAAGTCTCCCTGCAAATTCCACACAATATGGTACTAGCTGCACTACTAATGGCAGCAAGCCCAGCCACAAGCAAACTTAAAAAAAAGTAACATATAACGCTATTGTAGGCCTAAATAAGCCGTTGGGGTTCTCCTATGGCTATTTTCTAGCCTACACTGAAAGCACACTGCTTTGCCAGATTACCTTGAGTTATAAAAAGAAATAAACGTAAAAAAAATAAATTATCAGACTGTGCCTAATTCAAATCAAACCCCTAATTAATTGTCCCACTTCGGTGTTTGAGGTGGATATGTGTGTCACTAAGAGCTAAACACAACAATTGCAAGTCTCCCAGCAAATTCCTCACAAAATGGTACTAGCTGCACTACTAGTGGCAGCAAGCCCAGCCACAAGCAAACCAAAAAAAAGTAAAATATAACGCTATTGTAGGCCTAAATAAGCCGTTGGGGTTCTCCTATGGCTATTTTCTAGCCTACACTGAAAGCACACTGCTTTCCCAGATTACCTTGAGTTATAAAAAGAAATAAACGTAAAAAAAAAATAAATCAGCAGACTGTGCCTAATTCAAATCGAACCCCTTATAAATTGTCCCACTTCGGTGTTTGAGGTGGATATGTGTGTCACTAAGAGCTAAACACAACGGACGCAAGTCTCCCTGCAAATTCCTCACAATATGGTACTAGCTGCACTACTAATGGCAGCAAGCCCAGCCACAAGCAAACCAAAAAAAAGTAAAATATAACGCTATTGTAGGCCTAAATAAGCCGTTGGGGTTCTCCTATGGCTATTTTCTAGCCTACACTGAAAGCACACTGCTTTGCCAGATTACCTTGAGTTATAAAAAGAAATAAACGTAAAAAAAAATAAATCAGCAGACTGTGCCTAATTCAAATCAAACCCCTAATAAATTGTCCCACTTCGGTGTTTGAGGTGGATATGTGTGTCACTAAGAGCTAAACACAACGGTCGCAAGTCTCCCTGCAAATTCCTCACAATATGGTACTAGCTGCACTACTAATGGCAGCAAGCCCAGCCACAAGCAAACCAAAAAAAAGTAAAATATAACGCTATTGTAGGCCTAAATAAGCCGTTGGGGTTCTCCTATGGCTATTTTCTAGCCTACACTGAAAGCACACTGCTTTGCCAGATTACCTTGAGATATAAAAAGAAATAAACGTAAAAAAAAATAAATCATCAGACTGTGCCTAATTCAAATCGAACCCCTTATAAATTGTCCCACTTCGGTGTTTGAGGTGGATATGTGTGTCAATAAGAGATAAACACAACGGTCGCAAGTCTCCCTGCAAATTCCTCACAAAATGGTACTAGCTGCACTACTAGTGGCAGCAAGCCCAGCCACAAGCAAACAAAAAAAATGTAAAATATAACGCTATTGTAGGCCTAAATAAGCCGTTGGGGTTCCCCTATGGCTATTTTCTAGCCTACACTGAAAGCACACTGCTTTGCCAGATTGCTTTGAGTTATAAAAAGAAATAAACGTAAAAAAAAATAAATCAGCAGACTGTGCCTAATTCAAATGAAACCCCTTATAAATTGTCCCACTTCGGTGTTTGAGGTGGATATGTGTGTCACTAAGAGCTAAACACAACGGTCGCAAGTCTCCCTGCAAATTCCTCACAAAATGGTACTAGCTGCACTACTAGTGGCAGCAAGCCCAGCCACAAGCAAACCAAAAAAAAGTAAAATATAACGCTATTGTAGGCCTAAATAAGCCGTTGGGGTTCTCCTATGGCTATTTTCTAGCCTACACTGAAAGCACACTGCTTTGCCAGATTACCTTGAGTTATAAAAAGAAATAAACGTAAAAAAAATAAATCATCAGACTGTGCCTAATTAAAATCAAACCCCTAATAAATTGTCCCACTTCGGTGTTTGAGGTGGATATGTGTGTCACTAAGAGCTAAACACAACGGTCGCAAGTCTCCCTGCAAATTCCTCACAATATGGTACTAGCTGCACTACTAATGGCAGCAAGCCCAGCCACAAGCAAACCAAAAAAAAGTAAAATATAACGCTATTGTAGGCCTAAATAAGCCGTTGGGGTTCTCCTATGGCTTTTTTCTAGCCTACAATCAAAGCACACTGCTTTGCCAGATTACCTTGAGTTATAAAAAGAAATAAACGTAAAAAAAAAAAAAAAAATCAGCAGACTGTGCCTAATTCAAATCAAACCCCTAATAAATTGTCCCACTTCGGTGTTTGAGGTGGATATGTGTGTCACTAAGAGCTAAACACAACGGTCGCAAGTCTCCCTGCAAATTCCTCACAATATGGTACTAGCTGCACTACTAATGGCAGCAAGCCCAGCCACAAGCAAACCAAAAAAAAGTAAAATATAACGCTATTGTAGGCCTAAATAAGCCGTTGGGGTTCTCCTATGGCTATTTTCTAGCCTACACTGAAAGCACACTGCTTTGCCAGATTACCTTGAGTTATAAAAAGAAATAAACGTAAAAAAAAATAAATCAGCAGACTGTGCCGAATTCAAATCAAACCCCTAATAAATTGTCCCATTTCGGTGTTTGAGGTGGATATGTGTGTCACTAAGAGCTAAACACAACGGTCGCAAGTCTCCCAGCAAATTCCTCACAAAATGGTACTAGCTGCACTACTAATGGCAGCAAGCGCAGCCACAAGCAAACAAAAAAAAAGTAAAATATAACGCTATTGTAGGCCTAAATAAGCCGTTGGGGTTCTCCTATGGCTATTTTCTAGCCTACACTGAAAGCACACTGCTTTGCCAGATTACCTTGAGTTATAAAAAGAAATAAACGTAAAAAAAAATAAATCAGCAGACTGTGCCTAATTCAAATCAAACACCTAATAAATTGTCCCACTTTGGTGTTTGAGGTGGATATGTGTGTCACTAAGAGCTAAACACAACGGTCGCAAGTCTCCCAGCAAATTCCTCACAAAATGGTACTAGCTGCACTACTAATGGCAGCAAGGGGCAGCCACAAGCAAACAAAAAAAAAGTAAAATATAACGCTATTGTTGGCCTATATAAGCCATTGGGGTTCCCCTATGGCTATTTTCTAGCCTACACTGAAAGCACACTGCTTTTCCAGATTACTTTGAGTTATAAAAAAAAATAAACGTAAAAAAAAATAAATCAGCAGACTGTGCCTAATTCAAATCAAACCCCTTATAAATTGTCCCACTTCGGTGTTTGAGGTGGATATGTGTGTCACTAAGAGCTAAACACAACGGTCGCAAGTCTCCCAGCATATTCCTCACAAAATGGTACTAGCTGTACTACTAGTGGCAGCAAGCCCAGCCACAAGGAAACCAAAAAAAAGTAAAATATAACGCTATTGTAGGCCTAAATAAGCTGTTGGGGTTATCCTATGGCTATTTTCTAGCCTACACTGAAAGCACACTGCTTTGCCAGATTACCTTGAGTTATAAAAAGAAATAAACGTAAAAAAAAATAAATCAGCAGACTGTGCCTAATTCAAATCGAACCCCTTATAAATTGTCCCACTTCGGTGTTTGAGGTGGATATGTGTGTCACTAAGAGCTAAACACAACGCTCGCAAGTCTCCCTGCAAATTCCTCACAATATGGTACTAGCTGCACTACTAATGGCAGCAAGCCCAGCCACAAGCAAACCAAAAAAAAGTAAAATATAACGCTATTGTAGGCCTAAATAAGCCGTTGGGGTTCTCCTATGGCTATTTTCTAGCCTACACTGAAAGCACACTGCTTTGCCAGATTACCTTGAGTTATAAAAAGAAATAAACGTAAAAAAAAATAAATCAGAAGACTGTGCCTAATTCAAATCAAACCCCTAATAAATTGTCCCATTTCGGTGTTTGAGGTGGATATGTGTGTCACTAAGAGCTAAACACAACGGTTGCAAGTCTCCCAGCAAATTCCTCACAAAATGGTACTAGCTGCACTACTAGTGGCAGCAAGCCCAGCCACAAGCAAACAAAAAAAAAGTAAAATATAACGCTATTGTAGGCCTAAATAAGCCGTTGGGGTTCTCCTATGGCTATTTTCTAGCCTACACTGAAAGCACACTGCTTTGCCAGATTACCTTGAGTTATAAAAAGAAATAAACGTAAAAAAAATTAAATCAGCAGACTGTGCCTAATTGAAATCGAACCCCTTATAAATTGTCCCACTTCGGTGTTTGAGGTGGATATGTGTGTCACTAAGAGCTAAACACAACGCTCGCAAGTCTCCCTGCAAATTCCTCACAATATGGTACTAGCTGCACTACTAATGGCAGCAAGCCCAGCCACAAGCAAACCAAAAAAAAGTAAAATATAACGCTATTGTAGGCCTAAATAAGCCGTTGGGGTTCTCCTATGGCTATTTTCTAGCCTACACTGAAAGCACACTGCTTTGCCAGATTACCTTGAGTTATAAAAAGAAATAAACGTAAAAAAAATAAATCAGAAGACTGTGCCTAATTGAAATCAAACCCCTAATGAATTGTCCCATTTCGGTGTTTGAGGTGGATATGTGTGTCACTAAGAGCTAAACACAATGGTTGCAAGTCTCCCAGCAAATTCCTCACAAAATGGTACTAGCTGCACTACTAGTGGCAGCAAGCCCATCCACAAGCAAACAAAAAAAAAGTAAAATATAACGCTATTGTAGGCCTAAATAAGCCGTTGGGGTTCTCCTATGGCTATTTTCTAGCCTACACTGAAAGCACACTGCTTTGCCAGATTACCTTGAGTTATAAAAAGAAATAAACGTAAAAAAAAATAAATCAGCAGACTGTGCCTAATTCAAATCAAACCCCTAATAAATTGTCCACTTCGGTGTTTGAGGTGGATATGTGTGTCACTAAGAGCTAAACACAACGGTCGCAAGTCTCCCAGCAAATTCCTCACAAAATGGTACTAGCTGCACTACTAATGGCAGCAAGCGCAGCCACAAGCAAACAAAAAAAAAGTAAAATATAACGCTATTGTAGGCCTAAATAAGCCGTTGGGGTTCCCCTATGGCTATTTTCTAGCCTACACTGAAAGCACACTGCTTTGCCAGATTACTTTGAGTTATAAAAAGAAATAAACGTAAAAAAAAATAAATCAGCAGACTGTGCCTAATTCAAATCAAACCCCTTATAAATTGTCCCACTTCGGTGTTTGAGGTGGATATGTGTGTCACTAAGAGATAAACACAACGGTCGCAAGTCACCCAGCAAATTCCTCACAAAATTGTACTAGCTGCACTACTAGTGGCAGCAAGCCCAGCCACAAGGAAACCAAAAAAAAGTAAAAAATACCGCTATTGTAGGCCTAAATAAGCCGTTGGGGTTATCCTATGGCTATTTTCTAGCCTACACTGAAAGCACACTGCTTTGCCAGATTACCTTGAGTTATAAAAAGAAATAATCGTAAAAAAAAAAAAATCAGCAGACTGTGCCTAATTCAAATCGAACCCCTTATAAATTGTCCCACTTCGGTGTTTGAGGTGGATATGTGTGTCACTAAGAGCTAAACACAACGCTCGCAAGTCTCCCTGCAAATTCCTCACAATATGGTACTAGCTGCACTACTAATGGCAGCAAGCCCAGCCACAAGCAAACCAAAAAAAAGTTAAATATAACGGTATTGTAGGCCTAAATAAGCCATTGGGGTTCTCCTATGGCTATTTTCTAGCCTACACTGAAAGCACACTGCTTTGCCAGATTACCTTGAGTTATAAAAAGAAATAAACGTAAAAAAAATAAATCATCAGACTGTGCCTAATTCAAATCAAACCCCAAATAAATTGTCCCACTTCGGTGTTTGAGGTGGATATGTGTGTCACTAAGAGCTAAACACAACGGTTGCAAGTCTCCCAGCAAATTCCTCACAAAATGGTACTAGCTGCACTACTAGTGGCAGCAAGCCCAGCCACAAGCAAACAAAAAAAAAGTAAAATATAACGCTATTGTAGGCCTAAATAAGCCGTTGGAGTTCTCCTATGGCTATTTTCTAGCCTACACTGAAAGCACACTGCTTTGCCAGATTACCTTGAGTTATAAAAAGAAATAAACGTAAAAAAAAAATAAATCAGCAGACTGTGCCTAATTCAAATCGAACCCCTTATAAATTGTCCCACTTCGGTGTTTGAGGTGGATATGTGTGTCACCAAGAGCTAAACACAACACTCGCAAGTCTCCCTGCAAATTCCTCACAATATGGTACTAGCTGCACTACTAATGGCAGCAAGCCCAGCCACAAGCAAACAAAAAAAAAGTAACATATAACGCTATTGTAGGCCTAAATAAGCCGTTGGGGTTCTCCTATGGCTATTTTCTAGCCTACACTGAAAGCACACTGCTTTGCCAGATTACCTTGAGTTATAAAAAGAAATAAACGTAAAAAAAATAAATTATCAGACTGTGCCTAATTCAAATCAAACCCCTAATTAATTGTCCCACTTCGGTGTTTGAGGTGGATATGTGTGTCACTAAGAGCTAAACACAACAATTGCAAGTCTCCCAGCAAATTCCTCACAAAATGGTACTAGCTGCACTACTAGTGGCAGCAAGCCCAGCCACAAGCAAACCAAAAAAAAGTAAAATATAACGCTATTGTAGGCCTAAATAAGCCGTTGGGGTTCTCCTATGGCTATTTTCTAGCCTACACTGAAAGCACACTGCTTTCCCAGATTACCTTGAGTTATAAAAAGAAATAAACGTAAAAAAAAAATAAATCAGCAGACTGTGCCTAATTCAAATCGAACCCCTTATAAATTGTCCCACTTCGGTGTTTGAGGTGGATATGTGTGTCACTAAGAGCTAAACACAACGGACGCAAGTCTCCCTGCAAATTCCTCACAATATGGTACTAGCTGCACTACTAATGGCAGCAAGCCCAGCCACAAGCAAACCAAAAAAAAGTAAAATATAACGCTATTGTAGGCCTAAATAAGCCGTTGGGGTTCTCCTATGGCTATTTTCTAGCCTACACTGAAAGCACACTGCTTTG
This sequence comes from Engystomops pustulosus, assembly GCF_040894005.1. Classification (NCBI taxonomy): domain Eukaryota; kingdom Metazoa; phylum Chordata; class Amphibia; order Anura; family Leptodactylidae; genus Engystomops; species Engystomops pustulosus. The sequence goes on from NC_092413.1 coordinate 68,861,916, forward strand.
CCAGATTACCTTGAGTTATAAAAAGAAATAAACGTAAAAAAAATAAATCATCAGACTGTGCATAATTAAAATCAAACCCCTAATAAATTGTCCCACTTCGGTGTTTGATGTGGATATGTGTGTCACTAAGAGCTAAACACAACGGTCGCAAGTCTCCCTGCAAATTCCTCACAATATGGTACTAACTGCACTACTAATGGCAGCAAGCCCAGCCACAAGCAAACCAAAAAAAAGTAAAATATAACGCTATTGTAGGCCTAAATAAGCCGTTGGGGTTCTCCTATGGCTATTTTCTAGCCTACACTGAAAGCACACTGCTTTGCCAGATTACCTTGAGTTATAAAAAGAAATAAATGTAAAAAAAAATAAATCAGCAGACTGTGCCTAATTCAAATCAAACCCCTAATAAATTGTCCCACTTCGGTGTTTGAGGTGGATATGTGTGTCACTAAGAGCTAAACACAACGGTCGCAAGTCTCCCAGCAAATTCCTCACAATATGGTACTAGCTGCACTACTAATGGCAGCAAGCCCAGCCACAAGCAAACCAAAAAAAAGTAAAATATAACGCTATTGTAGGCCTAAATAAGCCTTTGGGGTTCTCCTATGGCTATTTTCTAGCCTACACTGAAAGCACACTGCTTTGCCAGATTACCTTGAGTTATAAAAAGAAATAAAAGTAAAAAAAATAAATCATCAGACTGTGCCTAATTAAAATCAAACCCCTAATAAATTGTCCCACTTCGGTGTTTGAGGTGGATATGTGTGTCACTAAGAGCTAAACACAACGGTCGCAAGTCTCCCTGCAAATTCCTCACAATATGGTACTAGCTGCACTACTAATGGCAGCAAGCCCAGCCACAAGGAAACCAAAAAAAAGTAAAATATAACGCTATTGTAGGCCTAAATAAGCCGTTGGGGTTCTCCTATGGCTATTTTCTAGCCTACACTGAAAGCACACTGCTTTGCCAGATTACCTTGAGTTATAAAAAGAAATAAACGTAAAAAAAAATAAATCAGCAGACTGTGCCTAATTCAAATCAAACCCCTAATAAATTGTCCCACTTCGGTGTTTGAGGTGGATATGTGTGTCACTAAGAGCTAAACACAACGGTCGCAAGTCTCCCTGCAAATTCCTCACAATATGGTACTAGCTGCACTACTAATGGCAGCAAGCCCAGCCACAAGCAAACCAAAAAAAAGTAAAATATAACGCTATTGTAGGCCTAAATAAGCCGTTGGGGTTCTCCTATGGCTATTTTCTAGCCTACACTGAAAGCACACTGCTTTGCCAGATTACCTTGAGATATAAAAAGAAATAAACGTAAAAAAAAATAAATCATCAGACTGTGCCTAATTCAAATCGAACCCCTTATAAATTGTCCCACTTCGGTGTTTGAGGTGGATATGTGTGTCAATAAGAGATAAACACAACGGTCGCAAGTCTCCCTGCAAATTCCTCACAAAATGGTACTAGCTGCACTACTAGTGGCAGCAAGCCCAGCCACAAGCAAACAAAAAAAATGTAAAATATAACGCTATTGTAGGCCTAAATAAGCCGTTGGGGTTCCCCTATGGCTATTTTCTAGCCTACACTGAAAGCACACTGCTTTGCCAGATTGCTTTGAGTTATAAAAAGAAATAAACGTAAAAAAAAATAAATCAGCAGACTGTGCCTAATTCAAATGAAACCCCTTATAAATTGTCCCACTTCGGTGTTTGAGGTGGATATGTGTGTCACTAAGAGCTAAACACAACGGTCGCAAGTCTCCCTGCAAATTCCTCACAAAATGGTACTAGCTGCACTACTAGTGGCAGCAAGCCCAGCCACAAGCAAACCAAAAAAAAGTAAAATATAACGCTATTGTAGGCCTAAATAAGCCGTTGGGGTTCTCCTATGGCTATTTTCTAGCCTACACTGAAAGCACACTGCTTTGCCAGATTACCTTGAGTTATAAAAAGAAATAAACGTAAAAAAAATAAATCATCAGACTGTGCCTAATTAAAATCAAACCCCTAATAAATTGTCCCACTTCGGTGTTTGAGGTGGATATGTGTGTCATTAAGAGCTAAACACAACGGTCGCAAGTCTCCCTGCAAATTCCTCACAATATGGTACTAGCTGCACTACTAATGGCAGCAAGCCCAGCCACAAGCAAACCAAAAAAAAGTAAAATATAACGCTATTGTAGGCCTAAATAAGCCGTTGGGGTTCTCCTATGGCTTTTTTCTAGCCTACAATCAAAGCACACTGCTTTGCCAGATTACCTTGAGTTATAAAAAGAAATAAACGTAAAAAAAAAAAAAAAAATCAGCAGACTGTGCCTAATTCAAATCAAACCCCTAATAAATTGTCCCACTTCGGTGTTTGAGGTGGATATGTGTGTTACTAAGAGCTAAACACAACGGTCGCAAGTCTCCCTGCAAATTCCTCACAATATGGTACTAGCTGCACTACTAATGGCAGCAAGCCCAGCCACAAGCAAACCAAAAAAAAGTAAAATATAACGCTATTGTAGGCCTAAATAAGCCGTTGGGGTTCTCCTATGGCTATTTTCTAGCCTACACTGAAAGCACACTGCTTTGCCAGATTACCTTGAGTTATAAAAAGAAATAAACGTAAAAAAAAATAAATCAGCAGACTGTGCCGAATTCAAATCAAACCCCTAATAAATTGTCCCATTTCGGTGTTTGAGGTGGATATGTGTGTCACTAAGAGCTAAACACAACGGTCGCAAGTCTCCCAGCAAATTCCTCACAAAATGGTACTAGCTGCACTACTAATGGCAGCAAGCGCAGCCACAAGCAAACAAAAAAAAAGTAAAATATAACGCTATTGTAGGCCTAAATAAGCCGTTGGGGTTCTCCTATGGCTATTTTCTAGCCTACACTGAAAGCACACTGCTTTGCCAGATTACCTTGAGTTATAAAAAGAAATAAACGTAAAAAAAAATAAATCAGCAGACTGTGCCTAATTCAAATCAAACCCCTAATAAATTGTCCCACTTTGGTGTTTGAGGTGGATATGTGTGTCACTAAGAGCTAAACACAACGGTCGCAAGTCTCCCAGCAAATTCCTCACAAAATGGTACTAGCTGCACTACTAATGGCAGCAAGGGGCAGCCACAAGCAAACAAAAAAAAAGTAAAATATAACGCTATTGTTGGCCTATATAAGCCATTGGGGTTCCCCTATGGCTATTTTCTAGCCTACACTGAAAGCACACTGCTTTGCCAGATTACTTTGAGTTATAAAAAAAAATAAACGTAAAAAAAAATAAATCAGCAGACTGTGCCTAATTCAAATCAAACCCCTTATAAATTGTCCCACTTCGGTGTTTGAGGTGGATATGTGTGTCACTAAGAGCTAAACACAACGGTCGCAAGTCTCCCAGCATATTCCTCACAAAATGGTACTAGCTGTACTACTAGTGGCAGCAAGCCCAGCCACAAGGAAACCAAAAAAAAGTAAAATATAACGCTATTGTAGGCCTAAATAAGCTGTTGGGGTTATCCTATGGCTATTTTCTAGCCTACACTGAAAGCACACTGCTTTGCCAGATTACCTTGAGTTATAAAAAGAAATAAACGTAAAAAAAAATAAATCAGCAGACTGTGCCTAATTCAAATCGAACCCCTTATAAATTGTCCCACTTCGGTGTTTGAGGTGGATATGTGTGTCACTAAGAGCTAAACACAACGCTCGCAAGTCTCCCTGCAAATTCCTCACAATATGGTACTAGCTGCACTACTAATGGCAGCAAGCCCAGCCACAAGCAAACCAAAAAAAAGTAAAATATAACGCTATTGTAGGCCTAAATAAGCCGTTGGGGTTCTCCTATGGCTATTTTCTAGCCTACACTGAAAGCACACTGCTTTGCCAGATTACCTTGAGTTATAAAAAGAAATAAACGTAAAAAAAAATAAATCAGAAGACTGTGCCTAATTCAAATCAAACCCCTAATAAATTGTCCCATTTCGGTGTTTGAGGTGGATATGTGTGTCACTAAGAGCTAAACACAACGGTTGCAAGTCTCCCAGCAAATTCCTCACAAAATGGTACTAGCTGCACTACTAGTGGCAGCAAGCCCAGCCACAAGCAAACAAAAAAAAAGTAAAATATAACGCTATTGTAGGCCTAAATAAGCCGTTGGGGTTCTCCTATGGCTATTTTCTAGCCTACACTGAAAGCACACTGCTTTGCCAGATTACCTTGAGTTATAAAAAGAAATAAACGTAAAAAAAATTAAATCAGCAGACTGTGCCTAATTGAAATCGAACCCCTTATAAATTGTCCCACTTCGGTGTTTGAGGTGGATATGTGTGTCACTAAGAGCTAAACACAACGCTCGCAAGTCTCCCTGCAAATTCCTCACAATATGGTACTAGCTGCACTACTAATGGCAGCAAGCCCAGCCACAAGCAAACCAAAAAAAAGTAAAATATAACGCTATTGTAGGCCTAAATAAGCCGTTGGGGTTCTCCTATGGCTATTTTCTAGCCTACACTGAAAGCACACTGCTTTGCCAGATTACCTTGAGTTATAAAAAGAAATAAACGTAAAAAAAATAAATCAGAAGACTGTGCCTAATTGAAATCAAACCCCTAATGAATTGTCCCATTTCGGTGTTTGAGGTGGATATGTGTGTCACTAAGAGCTAAACACAATGGTTGCAAGTCTCCCAGCAAATTCCTCACAAAATGGTACTAGCTGCACTACTAGTGGCAGCAAGCCCATCCACAAGCAAACAAAAAAAAAGTAAAATATAACGCTATTGTAGGCCTAAATAAGCCGTTGGGGTTCTCCTATGGCTATTTTCTAGCCTACACTGAAAGCACACTGCTTTGCCAGATTACCTTGAGTTATAAAAAGAAATAAACGTAAAAAAAAATAAATCAGCAGACTGTGCCTAATTCAAATCAAACCCCTAATAAATTGTCCACTTCGGTGTTTGAGGTGGATATGTGTGTCACTAAGAGCTAAACACAACGGTCGCAAGTCTCCCAGCAAATTCCTCACAAAATGGTACTAGCTGCACTACTAATGGCAGCAAGCGCAGCCACAAGCAAACAAAAAAAAAGTAAAATATAACGCTATTGTAGGCCTAAATAAGCCGTTGGGGTTCCCCTATGGCTATTTTCTAGCCTACACTGAAAGCACACTGCTTTGCCAGATTACTTTGAGTTATAAAAAGAAATAAACGTAAAAAAAAATAAATCAGCAGACTGTGCCTAATTCAAATCAAACCCCTTATAAATTGTCCCACTTCGGTGTTTGAGGTGGATATGTGTGTCACTAAGAGATAAACACAACGGTCGCAAGTCACCCAGCAAATTCCTCACAAAATTGTACTAGCTGCACTACTAGTGGCAGCAAGCCCAGCCACAAGGAAACCAAAAAAAAGTAAAAAATACCGCTATTGTAGGCCTAAATAAGCCGTTGGGGTTATCCTATGGCTATTTTCTAGCCTACACTGAAAGCACACTGCTTTGCCAGATTACCTTGAGTTATAAAAAGAAATAATCGTAAAAAAAAAAAAATCAGCAGACTGTGCCTAATTCAAATCGAACCCCTTATAAATTGTCCCACTTCGGTGTTTGAGGTGGATATGTGTGTCACTAAGAGCTAAACACAACGCTCGCAAGTCTCCCTGCAAATTCCTCACAATATGGTACTAGCTGCACTACTAATGGCAGCAAGCCCAGCCACAAGCAAACCAAAAAAAAGTTAAATATAACGGTATTGTAGGCCTAAATAAGCCATTGGGGTTCTCCTATGGCTATTTTCTAGCCTACACTGAAAGCACACTGCTTTGCCAGATTACCTTGAGTTATAAAAAGAAATAAACGTAAAAAAAATAAATCATCAGACTGTGCCTAATTCAAATCAAACCCCAAATAAATTGTCCCACTTCGGTGTTTGAGGTGGATATGTGTGTCACTAAGAGCTAAACACAACGGTTGCAAGTCTCCCAGCAAATTCCTCACAAAATGGTACTAGCTGCACTACTAGTGGCAGCAAGCCCAGCCACAAGCAAACAAAAAAAAAGTAAAATATAACGCTATTGTAGGCCTAAATAAGCCGTTGGAGTTCTCCTATGGCTATTTTCTAGCCTACACTGAAAGCACACTGCTTTGCCAGATTACCTTGAGTTATAAAAAGAAATAAACGTAAAAAAAAAATAAATCAGCAGACTGTGCCTAATTCAAATCGAACCCCTTATAAATTGTCCCACTTCGGTGTTTGAGGTGGATATGTGTGTCACCAAGAGCTAAACACAACACTCGCAAGTCTCCCTGCAAATTCCTCACAATATGGTACTAGCTGCACTACTAATGGCAGCAAGCCCAGCCACAAGCAAACAAAAAAAAAGTAAAATATAACGCTATTGTAGGCCTAAATAAGCCGTTGGGGTTCTCCTATGGCTATTTTCTAGCCAACACTGAAAGCACACTGCTTTGCCAGATTACCTTGAGTTATAAAAAGAAATAAACGTAAAAAAAAAATAAATCAGCAGACTGTGCCTAATTCAAATCGAACCCCTTATAAATTGTCCCACTTCGGTGTTTGAGGTGGATATGTGTGTCACTAAGAGCTAAACACAACACTCGCAAGTCTCCCTGCAAATTCCTCACAATATGGTACTAGCTGCACTACTAATGGCAGCAAGCCCAGCCACAAGCAAACAAAAAAAAAGTAAAATATAACGCTATTGTAGGCCTAAATAAGCCGTTGGGGTTCTCCTATGGCTATTTTCTAGCCTACACTGAAAGCACACTGCTTTGCCAGATTACCTTGAGTTATAAAAAGAAATAAACGTAAAAAAAAATAAATCAGCAGACTGTGCCTAATTCAAATCGAACCCCTTATAAATTGTCCCACTTCGGTGTTTGAGGTGGATATGTGTGTCACTAAGAGCTAAACACAACGCTCGCAAGTCTCCCTGCAAATTCCTCACAATATGGTACTAGCTGCACTACTAATGGCAGCAAGCCCAGCCACAAGCAAACCAAAAAAAAGTTAAATATAACGCTATTGTAGGCCTAAATAAGCCATTGGGGTTCTCCTATGGCTATTTTCTAGCCTACACTGAAAGCACACTGCTTTGCCAGATTACCTTGAGTTATAAAAAGAAATAAACGTAAAAAAAATAAATCATCAGACTGTGCCTAATTCAAATCAAACCCCTAATAAATTGTCCCACTTCGGTGTTTGAGGTGGATATGTGTGTCACTAAGAGCTAAACACAACGGTTGCAAGTCTCCCAGCAAATTCCTCACAAAATGGTACTAGCTGCACTTCTAGTGGCAGCAAGCCCAGCCACAAGCAAACAAAAAAAAAGTAAAATATAACGCTATTGTAGGCCTAAATAAGCCGTTGGAGTTCTCCTATGGCTATTTTCTAGCCTACACTGAAAGCACACTGCTTTGCCAGATTACCTTGAGTTATAAAAAGAAATAAACGTAAAAAAAAATAAATCAGCAGACTGTGCCTAATTCAAATCAAACCCCTTACAAATTGTCCCACTTCGGTGTTTGAGGTGGATATGTGTGTCACTAAGAGCTAAACACAACACTCGCAAGTCTCCCAGCAAATTCCTCACAATATGGTACTAGCTGCACTACTAATGGCAGCAAGCCCAGCCACAAGCAAACAAAAAAAAAAGTAAAATATAACGCTATTGTAGGCCTAAATAAGCCGTTGGGGTTCTCCTATGGCTATTTTCTAGCCTACACTGAAAGCACACTGCTTTGCCAGATTACCTTGAGTTATAAAAAGAAATAAACGTAAAAAAAAATAAATCAGCAGACTGTGCCTAATTGAAATCGAACCCCTTATAAATTGTCCCACTTCGGTGTTTGAGGTGGATATGTGTGTCACTAAGAGCTAAACACAACGCTCGCAAGTCTCCCTGCAAATTCCTCACAATATGGTACTAGCTGCACTACTAATGGCAGCAAGCCCAGCCACAAGCAAACCAAAAAAAAGTAAAATATAACGCTATTGTAGGCCTAAATAAGCCGTTGGGGTTCTCCTATGGCTATTTTCTAGCCTACACTGAAAGCACACTGCTTTGCCAGATTACCTTGAGTTATAAAAAGAAATAAACGTAAAAAAAATAAATCAGAAGACTGTGCCTAATTCAAATCAAACCCCTAATGAATTGTCCCATTTTGGTGTTTGAGGTGGATATGTGTGTCACTAAGAGCTAAACACAACGGTTGCAAGTCTCCCAGCAAATTCCTCACAAAATGGTACTAGCTGCACTACTAGTGGCAGCAAGCCCAGCCACAAGCAAACAAAAAAAAAGTAAAATATAACGCTATTGTAGGCCTAAATAAGCCGTTGGGGTTCTCCTATGGCTATTTTCTAGCCTACACTGAAAGCACACTGCTTTGCCAGATTACCTTGAGTTATAAAAAGAAATAAACGTAAAAAAAAATAAATCAGCAGACTGTGCCTAATTCAAATCAAACCCCTAATAAATTGTCCACTTCGGTGTTTGAGGTGGATATGTGTGTCACTAAGAGCTAAACACAACGGTCGCAAGTCTCCCAGCAAATTCCTCACAAAATGGTACTAGCTGCACTACTAATGGCAGCAAGCGCAGCCACAAGCAAACAAAAAAAAAGTAAAATATAACGCTATTGTAGGCCTAAATAAGCCGTTGGGGTTCCCCTATGGCTATTTTCCAGCCTACACTGAAAGCACACTGCTTTGCCAGATTACTTTGAGTTATAAAAAGAAATAAACGTAAAAAAAAATAAATCAGCAGACTGTGCCTAATTCAAATCAAACCCCTTATAAATTGTCCCACTTCGGTGTTTGAGGTGGATATGTGTGTCTCTAAGAGATAAACACAACGGTCGCAAGTCACCCAGCAAATTCCTCACAAAATTGTACTAGCTGCACTACTAGTGGCAGCAAGCCCAGCCACAAGGAAACCAAAAAAAAGTAAAATATAACGCTATTGTAGGCCTAAATAAGCCATTGGGGTTATCCTATGGCTATTTTCTAGCCTACACTGAAAGCACACTGCTTTGCCAGATTACCTTGAGTTATAAAAAGAAATAAACTTAAAAAAAATAAATCATCAGACTGTGCCTAATTAAAATCAAACCCCTAATAAATTGTCCCACTTCGGTGTTTGAGGTGGATATGTGTGTCACTAAGAGCTAAACACAACGGTCGCAAGTCTCCCTGCAAATTCCTCACAATATGGTACTAGCTGCACTACTAGTGGCAGCAAGCCCAGCCACAAGCAAACCAAAAAAAAGTAAAATATAACGCTATTGTAGGCCTACATAAGCCGTTGGGGTTCTCCTATGGCTATTTTCTAGCCTACACTGAAAGCACACTGCTTTGCCAGATTACTTTGAGTTACAAAAAGAAATAAACATAAAAAAAAAAGCATTAAAATACCAAAATGCTCCACAGAAATTAATACCCAATTTCTTCTGAATATGCCAACACCCAATATGTGGTGGTATACTGTTGTACTGGCACACAGCAGGGCATAGAAAGGAAGGAGCACGACCAGGTTTTTTGCATAGTAGATTTTGCTGAAATACTTTTATGTTACCATGATACATTTGGAGAGCCCCTGAAGTACCATAACAGTGAAAATCACCCCAAAGGACCCCATTTTGGAAACTACACCCTTCAGAGATTTTATCAAGGTGTATAATGAGTATTTGGACCCCACAGGAGTTCAAAAATTTGGGCTGAAACATGAAAAAATGAATATTTTTCCATCAAAAATTCACTTTTTCCCCAATTTTTTGGCATCCACAAGGGGCAAAAGAAAAAATTGCTCCACAGAAATTGTTCAACAATTTCTCCTGAACACAAAAATACCCCACATGTGGATATAAACTTCTGTAGGGACACACAGCAGGACGTGGAAAGGAAGAAGCACCCTGTGGCTTTTTGAAGGCAATTTGGACCAAAATAGTTTTCAGTGGCAATGATGCATTTAGAGAGCCCCTGAAGTACCATAACAGTGAAAATCACCCCAAAGGACCCCATTTTGGAAACTACACCCTTCAGAGATTTTATCAAGGTGTATAATGAGTATTTGGACCCCACAGGAGTTCAAAAATTTGGGCTGAAACATGAAAAAATTAATATTTTTCCATCAAAAATTCACTTTTTCCCCAATTTTTTGGCATCCACAAGGGGCAAAAGAAAAAATTGCTTCACAGAAATTGTTCAACAATCTCTCCTGAACACTGAAATACCCCATATGTGGATATAAACTTCTGTAGGGACACACAGCAGGACGTGGAAGGGAAGAAGCGCCGTTTGACTGTTAGAAGGCAATTTGGACCAAAATAGTTTTCAGTGACTCCTGAAGTACTATTACAGTGAAAACCCCCTCCTAAAAGACCCCTATTTGGAAACTACACCCTTCAGAGATTTTATCAAGGTGTATAATGAGTATTTGGACCCCACAGGAGTTCAGAAATTTGGGCTGAAACATGAAAAAATGAATATTTTTCCATCAAAAATTCATTTTTATCCCAGTTTTTTGGCATCCACAAGGGGCAAAATGAGACATTGCTTCACAGAAATTGTTCAACAATCTCTCCTGAACACTGAAATACCCCATATGTGGATATAAACTTCTGTAGGGACACACAGCAGGACGTGGAAGGGAAGAAGCGCCGTTTGACTGTTAGAAGGCAATTTGGACCAAAATAGTTTTCAGTGACTCCTGAAGTACTATTACAGTGAAAACCCCTTCCTAAAAGACCCCTATTTGGAAACTACACCCTTCATAGATTTTATCAAGGTGTATAATGAGTATTTGGACCCCACAGGAGTTCAGAAATTTGGGCTGAAACATGAAAAAATGAATATTTTTCCATCAAAAATTCATTTTTCCCCAAATTTTTGACATCCACAAGGGGCAAAAAGAGAAATTGGTCCACAGATATTGTTCAACAATTTCTCCTGAACAAGGAAATGCCCCGCATGTGGATATAAACTTCTGTAGGGACACACAGCAGGATGTGGAATGGAACAAATAGTGTGAGGATGGGTTTTTGGTGGTGGAAGGGCAGATGGGTATAAGGAGGTGGTAACCAGGGCAAATAAATTATAACTGAAATGCAGGTGAATGATAGATTCTAAAGCATTCTTTCATGCAGAGGCCAGGTTTTTCAGGACAGGTGTCACATTGATAAATTGTGTCCTTTCTTTTCCCCATTTTGTAACATACTTTGCATCTTTTTTGTGTCCTTCCTCGTCCTCCAGTTTGGGGTACCTCGCCAGGGAAATGTTGCCCTGGTACAATACGGGGGACATCAGAAGTACTGGGTCCTTCTTGATGACCAAATAAGAGGGCCTTGATCACCGCCTCTTGAAAGCAAATAAATGATCCAACATGACCTGCACATTCGTATAGCACATAGGAATTATACAGTGCCATCTGTACAATGTGCACAGCCAGCTTTTTGTACCAGATCTTTGTTTTCCGTAGAGCACTGTACGGCTTCAGCACCTGATCTGAAAGATCTACCCCACCCATGTACTTATTATAAGCCAGGATGCAGTCTGGCTTGGGGGCAGTTGTAGTGGTACCTCGTACATGAGTGGGGGTGCTGGTGTCTTTGTGAATTGTGGTCAAAATAAGGACATCCCTCTTGTCCTTATATTTGACCAACAGCAAGTTCTCGCAACAGAGAGCCTTGATGTCTCCCTTTCTTAATGGTTGAGTTATCAGGGTCCTAGGGAGGCCTCTCTGGTTTCTGCGTACAGTGCCGCATGCTACAGTACCCCTGGAAATTAGGGACTTGAAGAGTGGAATGCTGCTATAAAAGTTATCCACATACAGGTGGTAACCCTTATCCAGCAGCGGGTGTATCAGATCCCAGACAAGCTTCCCAGTATCTCCTAGGACAGGGGGGCATTCTGGGGGGATAATTTGTTTATCTTTTCCCTCATAAACCCTAAATCTGTGGGTGTACCCTGTGGTACTCTCGCACAGCTTGTACATTTTAATTCCATACCTTGCCCTTTTGCTGGGCAGGTACTGGCGTATCCGGAGTCTTCCTTTAAAATGTACAAGTGACTCGTCTACACAAATGAATTTTTCAGGGGTGTAGGCCTCAAAAAACTTTGTGTTAAAGTGATCAAGGATTGGCCTAATTTTGTATAGACGGTCAAATGATGGATCGCTTTGAGGTGGGCACTGCGAATTGTCATTGTAATGTAAAAATTTTAGAATTGCCTCAAAGCGTGTGCGATAAATAGGAGTACTGTAGAAAATATCAGAACTCCAATACTGCCGTATCTCTGGTTTCTTGACAATGCCCATGTGGAGCACAAGACCCCAAAACTTCATCATCTCTACTGCATCTACAGGGGTCCACCTAGAAAATGATGAAGCGGGGTTTTGTGCAAAAAATTGTTGGGCATACAAATTTGTTTGTACCACCATCAAATACACAAGATCCTCAGAGAAAAGGACTTTGAAAAAGTCAATTTCTGTGAAGCCTTCTGCCTCAAAATTAATTCCTGAACTTCCCACAAATTCAGGAATTTGAGGTTCATAATTATCAGGGGGTGGGATCCATTCAGGGTCACTTGGGGGCTGGGGAACAACCTCAACCGATGCCCTGGGGCGCCTTCTGGAGGGCCCCTCATCACCGGATGAGGAGGAAGAGGAGGATGAGAAATAGAGGAATGTGGCATCCTCCCCTTCTGAATCAGTATCGGAGGCAAGAAAGGCATATGCCTCCTCTGCTGAAAAGGTTCTTTGGGATGAATGGGACATTTTTTATTGGGAGGGGGTGTGTAAATGTAGTGCTTCAACACGTGTAAAAACTTTATTCAAGGGGGTGTGTATGTTGTGATTCAACACGTGTATGGGAGCCAATAACACTAGTAAAAAAAAAAAAAAAAAAAAAAAGAAAGACGACCTGTGTGCTTTCAAAAAAACTGTACTAGAAAAAGTTACTACAGTAAAAGAAAAAGTAACTTTTATCCTCCAATGCCAAAAAGACAAAAAGATACTATGACAAAAAAATGAGCACAGTTGTCACAGCACACAAAAGAAAAAAAATCTGCACAAAAAAGAGCACAGACTATTCGGCACTGATGCAGAACGCACACAGGGGTATGCGACTGCTACAAAACTGACAAAAGAATTTAAAAAAAAAACTGCGCCTGTAGCAAAAAATGAACAGAGATACAATCAACTGCTCAGCGGTCACAGGATCCACACACCAAAAAAAAAACTGCGCAAAAAAAGAGCACAGGCACTGACCAGTTAAATTTGGCACTGATCAGCGGCTGGTTTGCAGAACGCACACAGGGGTATGCGACTGCTACAAAACTGACAAAAGAATTTTAAAAAAAACTGCACCTGTACCAAAAAATGAACAGAGATACAATCAACTGCTCAGCGGTCACAGGATCCACACACCAAAAAAAAACTGCGCAAAAAAAGAGCACAGGCACTGACCAGTTATATTTGGCACTGATCAGCGGCTGGTTTGCAGAACGCACACAGGGGTATGCGACTGCTACAAAACTGACAAAAGAATAAAAAAAAAAAACTGCGCCTGTACCAAAAAATGAACAGAGATACAATCAACTGCTCAGTGGCCACAGGATCCACACACCAAAAAAAAAACTGCGCAAAAAAAGAGCACAGGCACTGACCAGTTATATTTGGCACTGATCAGCGGCTGGTTTGCAGAACGCACACAGGGGTATGCGACTGCTACAAAACTGACAAAAGAATTTAAAAGAAACCTGCGCCTGTACCAAAAAATGAACAGAGATACAATCAACTGCTCAGTGGCCACAGGATCCACACACCAAAAAAAAAACTGCGCAAAAAAAGAGCACAGGCACTGACCAGTTAAATTTGGCACTGATCAGCGGCTGGTTTGCAGAACGCACACAGGGGTATGCGACTGCTACAAAACTGACAAAAGAATTTAAAAAAAAACTGCACCTGTACCAAAAAATGAACAGAGATACAATCAACTGCTCAGCGGTCACAGGATCCACACACCAAAAAAAAACTGCGCAAAAAAAGAGCACAGGCACTGACCAGTTATATTTGGCACTGATCAGCGGCTGGTTTGCAGAACGCACACAGGGGTATGCGACTGCTACAAAACTGACAAAAGAATAAAAAAAAAAAACTGCGCCTGTACCAAAAAATGAACAGAGATACAATCAACTGCTCAGTGGCCACAGGATCCACACACCAAAAAAAAAAACTGCGCAAAAAAAGAGCACAGGCACTGACCAGTTAAATTTGGCACAAAAGTGACAAAAAAAGAAAAAAAGCAACAAAAATAAAGAGCACAGAGGCTCAAAGTCGCCACACACACAAAGGGAGGGGAGGGAAGGGTCTGGAACAGGGATAGGGACAGGGATCAGGACGCTGCGACTGCTGTATGCAAAAAAAAGACAAACAGCAGCAGCAACAATAGCTCAGCAATTACTCGCAACACTCGGAAATGTGACAGATGCCACCAAAGGTGCCAACTGGAGCAAAATCTAGCTAGACAAAGCACAGACGGGTATCACACACTGATCTGTACGCTGTTCAGGACTAGAATGCAACGTGCAGATCAGTGTGCAGTACTTTGAATCTTCCCCCACAGATCTGATTGGTTGGTCAGTACAGGCCAACCAATCAAATCAATCAGGAAGGTGGCATGATGCCACCTCGTCATCAAGAAGGGGGATGAGGGGGGGTGGAAGAAGAAGTGTGGGGGGGGGGGGAAGGATGAAGAAGGGGAGGGGGACCACGAGGCATGATGGCTGTCAGCCATCTTGATACATTTAAAACTTTATATTGATCCGATCGGTCGGTCACTACTGACCGACCGATCGGATCGATCTGAGAGCCGGCAGGATGCCACCTCTATTCTGTGACACAAGGTGGTGATCGGGTGCTGTGTAGCACCGATCACCACCATTCCACATGCTGTCCCTCGCTACCTGTCCCTCCATGCTTCCTGTCCCTCCATGCTGCCTGTCCCTTCCGTCGCTTCCGACATGCGACTGGTGGGGGGGGGGGGGGGTTGCAGGTGGCACCACTCGGCACCACCCCCGGAAGACTCAGGGAAGATGGTGTGATGTCACCATCTTCCCAGCACTGCACCTCGGCGGCAGCGATCGCGATCCGACATGTCGGTCTTTACAGACCGACAGATCGGATCGCTATGGGGGATGGCACGATGCCACCAATGCGCCTGACAGAAGGAGGGGATCGGAGCTTGCACAATCAGCATCGATCCCCTCCTTCTATGCTGTAAAAACGCTGATACAGCGTCTTTTAACTATTACATTGCTGCAATCGGCTGGTCTGAATTGACCAGCTGATTGCAGCGATCGTGGGCATGGGGGGGGGAGTGACCCCCCTAGTCCTTGAGGGGAGATGCCCTGCTGTCAGGGACAGCAACCATCTCCCCTTGATCACTGTGTCTGTAGACACAGTGATCATTACAAGCCATGACGTAATAGTACTGCATTTTGCGGGAACTCACCTGCCGCCATGCAGTACTATTACGTCAAATGTCGGGAAGGGGTTAAGAACAAGAAAAATTACACAGTCAACAATATTTAAAAGGTTTATTGCAATACAAAAGTACATAAAGAGTTAAATAAAATGTTATACTCACAACACTGTCAACTTGATGAGCTCCGGCACACAAATCTTATCAACTTACAACACTGTCCAGCATCATTGATGATCTTCCGGCAGGTAGGGGTCTTCACGGACTATCACCAAGCAGTAGAATGACAGGTATTGACAGGTATCATCAAGTTTGTTCTCCAGGCGTCCCACAGAGATATTAAACCGCATCAGCATATAGCTAACTTTCAAATCTGTTCTGTTCTAATCTTCTAGTCTAATCTGCCGCTAGGTGATAGTCCCGAGTTTTTATACCCTATGTCTGCGTCACCAAACTATGTGGAAAAACATGTGTATGCACATGTGTTTCTCATCATCCTTATACCTAATACCTATCACTATTCCTAATGGTATAGTTTCCCATGAAAGTGGCCAGTTTCCATTGGAAAGCAACCAAGGAGATGGACGCATTAGCAGAAATATGCGATACATAACAGTGTCAAATGAGCTACGTTGACTTGGGTTCATTCATAGTTGAAATAAGGTTACGTGAACTGTCTTTTAAAGAGCAGACATGTTGTATCTTCGACTCCATTTTTGGTTTTCCATTACTTTCCACCCTAGACAGTTCAGGTCACCTTATATGCACCATAAGCTACCTTTATATGCTGGCGCTTAGTGGGTTTGAACATGGTAAATAAGGATGGAATGCATTGGAGACAACAGCAACTTATAGTTAGAAGAGCTATTATGCAAATTATAATCCCAACAATTTTTCGGAGATATCCAAAATCCGGTAGAAAGGCTAATAGCCAATCCCACCACCCTTGATTTACATCTTGTTTTATATGGGTAATCATTTCACGCAGTTGCTGTAATTTACCATGAACATCTTCTGAATGGTCAGATAAATTAAAGCAACACAGTCCTGCAAAACTTTCACATCCGTGACCGTGTTTGAGTAACAGGTAATCTATAGCGGCTCTATTTTGTAATATGCTGCTGACAGGAGGTTTACATCATTATGACAGTCTCTGGGCAGTGGTATAGTGTCTCTCTTTCTCAGAACATGCTCAGGTGATGTACGTAAGGCATGCTCAGGTTGAACAGTAAAGGTCTGAGCAATGCTCCCCTCTTCTGTCTCGCCAACATTCTCCTCCTCTTTCTCCTCATCCTCCTCCACCTCCTCCGATATGCGCTGAGAAACAGACCTGAGGGTGCTTTGGCTATCAACAAGGGAATCTTCTTCCCCCGTCTCTTGTGACGAGCGCAAAGCTTCTGACTTCATGCTGGCCAGAGAGTTTTTCAACAGGCCAAGCAGCGGGATGGTGAGGCTGATGATGGCGGCATCGCCACTGACCATCTGTGTTGACTCCTCAAAGTTACTCAGCACCTGACAGTTATCAGACATCCACGTCCACTCCTCATTGTAGACTTGAGGAAGCTGACTGTCCTGACTACCAGTTCTGGTGGAAATTGACATCTGGCAGTCTATAATCACTCTGCGCTGCTGGTAAACTTTGGATAACATGGTTAATGTTGAATTCCACCTCGGGGGCACGTCGCACAACAGTCGGTGAGCGGGCAGTTGGAGGTGGCGCTGCACTGCCCTGAGAGTGGCAGCATCTGTGCTGGACTTCCTGAAATGCACACAGATGCGGCGCACCTTGGTGAGCAAATCAGACAGATTGGGGTATGTCTTGAGGAACCGCTGAACTATGAGATTTAACTCATGGGCCAGGCATGGCACATGTGTCAGTCTGCCGAGTTGCAGAGCCGCCACCAAGTTACGGCCATTGTCACACACAACCATGCCTGGCTTCAGGTTCAGCGCTGCCAGCCACAGATCAGTCTGCGCCGTGATGCCCTGTAATAGCTCTTGGGCGGTGTGCCTTTTATCGCCGAGGCTCAGCAGTTTGAGCACAGCCTGCTGTCGCTTAGCGATGGCACTGCTGCTGTGCCTAGAGCTACCGACTGATGGCGCCATGCCCACGGATGGTAATTCGGAGGAGGAGGTGGAGGAGGGGTGGGAGGAGGAGGAGGCATAGTAGGCCTGAGAGACCTGGACCGAGGTAGGCCCCGCAATCCTCGGCATCGGCAGTATGTGACCAGCCGCAGGGTCAGACTCGGTCCCAGCCTCCACCAAGTTAACCCAATGTGCCGGCAGCGATACATAGTGGCCCTGCCTGGCAGCACTTGTCCACGTGTCCGTGGTCAGGTGGACCTTGTCAGAAACGGCGTTGGTCAGGGCACGGATGATGTTGTCTGACATGTGCTGGTGCAGGGCTGGAAAGGCACATCGGGAAAAGTAGTGGCGGCTGGGGACCGAATACCGAGGGGCGGCCGCCGCTATGAGGTTGCGAAAGGCCTCGGTCACTACCAGCCTATAGGGCAGCATCTCCAGGCTAAGTAGTTTGGAGATGTGGACGTTGAGGGCTTGGGCATGTGGGTGGGTTTCACTGTTCTTCCTCTTGCGCTCCAGCGTCTGGGGTATGGAGAGCTGAACACTGTGCATGGAGACATTGTTGGATGCTGTGGAGGATCGTGGAGGCGAAGGTGTGGTTTTCGCATGGGAGGTGTTTGGGCCGGGGTCCTGGGCAGGGGGCTGACTAGCAGAGGCAGCAGATGACACAGGGGAAGGAGCAGTGGTGTGCCCGGCCGGAGGTGAACAGCCTTGGTTCCATTGAGTGGGGTGTTTAGCATTCATATGCCTGCGCATACTGGTGGTGGTTAAGCTGGTAGTGGTGGAACCCCTGCTGGTGGCACAGGTTGCACACCACAGTCCGTCGGTCATCCGGTGTTTCTTTAAAGAACCTCCAGACTTCCGAAAATCTATTCGCATTGTTCTGGCCTCAACAGTGCTCTATCATGAGTCCCAGTAACTTGAGACATGAACCTAGGGAGTGTAGTTCTGCGGCGTTCCCCTGCTCCCTCATCTGCAGGTGGTGTCTCACCCTGCCCAGGACCACGGCCACTGACCCCTCCAGTAGTTGGACGCCCACGTCCACACCCTCGTCCTCTACCCCTAGCCCTCAGGTTCAACATTTTCAAAATTAAAGTGCAAACTGTAATTTTTTTTGGATTTTTTTTTTTGTTTTGTGTTTTTTTGTGTTTTTTTTTTACAAAACAATGCTATTTTATTGCTATGGCTAGTTTCTAACCTACACTGGCAGCACACAACTGGATTTTGTGCTGTGCCTGATGACTTTGAGTTATAAAAAAATAAAAGTAAAAAAAAAAAATCAGCACACTGTGCCTAATTCAATCAAACCCCTAATAAATTGTTCCACTTAGGTGTTTGAGATGTGTGTGTCACTAAGAGCTAAATATAACGTTCCCAAGTCTCTCTGCAAATTCCTCACGATATGGTACTAGCTGCACTACTAGTGCCAGCAAGCGCAGCCACAAGCAAACAAAAAAAAATATATGTATATAACGCTATTCTAGCTGTTGGGTTTCTGTAGACTCACTCCTGCCTAACAGTAAGCTAATATAACACCCTAATTCTATCCCTGCAGCAGCAGCAGCTCTCTCCCTAACGGCATCCAGACAGAGAATGATGCGAGCAGCACGGGCAGGGGCTAGTCTATTCCAGGGTCACCTGATCAGGCCAGCCAACCACTGCTATCGACGTGTAAGGGTACCACGTCGTGCTGGGTGGAGTGCAGAGTCTCCTGGCTTGTGATTGGCTCTGTTTCTGGCCTCCAAAAATCAAAATGGCGGGAGATGCCATTTTCTCGAGCCGGCGAAGTATTCGTCTGAGCAACGAGCAGTTACGAGTACGCTAATGCTCGAACGAGCATCAAGCTCGGAAAAGTGTGTTCGCTCATCTCTAATAAAGAGTTAAATAAAATGTTATACTCACAACACTGTCAACTTTCATTGATGAGCTCCGGCACACAAATCTTCACAGGCTTATCAACTTACAACACTGTCCAGCATCATTGATGAACTTCCGGCAGGTAGGGGTCTTCACGGACTATCACCAAGCAGTAGAATGACAGGTATCATCAAGTTTGTTCTCCAAGCGTCCCACAGAGATACAAACCACATCAGTATATAGCTAGCTTTTAAATCTGTTCTGTTCTAATCTTCTAGTCTAATCTGCCGCTAGGTGATATTCCCGAGTTTTTATACCCTTTGTCTGCTTCACCAAACTATGTGGAAAACATGTGTATGCACATGTGTTTCTCATCATCCTCCTAATGGTATAGTTTCCCATGAACGTGGCCAGTTTCCATTGGAAAGCAACCGAGGAGATGGACGCATTAGCAGAAATATGTGATACATAACAGTGTCAAATGAGGACAAGCTATGTTGACTTGGGTTCATTCATAGTTGAAATAAGGTTACGTGAACTGTCTTTTAAAGAGCAGACAAGTTGTATCTTCGACTCCATTTTGGTTTTCCATTATAACCGTCAACCTTTTGTTCACATAGGAAATCATTTCAGCGCTTCTTGCTCACCTCCTTTGGTCCCTCTCTGCCGCCTTAACCAGGCAAAATACTGATACATACAGTGCTACACGTTATCCACGAGTCTATTTGGGGTATGTCGCCATGCCACTCTCTAGCCTGTCGCTGCTGCCACTGCCTCTGCATGCCGTCCCCTATAGTGTCAGGGTCAATTATTGGATGTTTTAGATGCTATCTAGCCTCATTCGGTCACTCTGTCATGGCCATGCTGTTGCCCATAATTTTGGCATAATGGTGCGATTAAGCAGCCTCAGAGGCATCCATGCATGCTGCCCCTGCTGTTTCCTGTCAATTTCCGTGGTGTTTACATCATTTTCTAAGGTTTCCAGGTGTTTGTCCAAGCTTCCCTGTGCAGAGCCTTTGTCCCCTTGAAAAATGCTCGAGTCTCTCATTGACTTCAATGGGGTTCGTTATTCGAAACAAGCACTCGAACATCGGAAAAAGTTTGACTCGAGTAACGAGCACTCAAGCATTTTTTTGCTCGCTCATCTCTAATGGTAATATTTTTTGGACTAGTTTAACACAAGGCGTATAACATTGGTAATAATTTCTAGATTGGTCCAGCGCCGGGGGTATAGCAATAGTACACAGTCCCACTGTAAAATTTCCGAGAAGGATAATGTTAATTTTCAGATAAGTCCAGTACAAAGATCATAGCGTGAATACACCACCAGTGTTCTAACCGGAGGTACAAACAGGTTCAGGATTAATTTAACACAGGTGGCAAAACATTGATACACACTCCCGCCAGGTAAAAGCGTGATAATACGTTCTAGGTTGAGCAACCCAGGTGGTATGGCATTAATACACAGTCCCACTGTATAAAATATAGCCTGGGTTGTCTACTGCAGGTGGTATAGCATTAATACACAGTCCTACCATGTAAATCCAAAGAGATAATTCTTGGGTTATCCAGCACAGTTGGTATAACTTTAATACACGTTCCTGCTGAGAGGGAGGCCAAGGAGCACTGTAAAATTCTCCTTAATGCACAATTCCACCGAATAAGACCACCAGGAGTTGATGTTAAACTTCTAAATTATCCAGCGTAAGTGGTATAGCGTTAATACACCGTTCCACAATGATTGAAGGTGGTGCTCAATTATCTAACAGGAATGGTATAGCATAAATACACAGTCCCACCATACAGTGTAGATAGTAGATTATAAGTTATCTAGCAAGGATGGTATAGCATAAATACACAACCCCACCATACTAGGCAAGAATAAACAATTGAGAAAAAAACGCTATAGTTCTTGAGTCAGCAGAAGAGATATACTTAGCTGTCCGGGTCTTCCAAAGCCTGTGAAATTCACGAGACTTCTTCCCCGCAGCCAAGTTCTGACAGGCAAGCTGCTCGAGATACAGATGTTCCCTCCTCCAATGCAAACGGAGGGCACCGGGACCCCCAGGGTCTTCCCGCCACACTCGGCACCCTTCAAAAGCCGCTGCAATCCAAGCGAAGCCCCCAGCCGACGCCTCCGAAACAGGGGAGGCAGAAGAAAGAAACCAGCCAGAGACAGCCCCATCGGCCGGAAGGCTCAGCGATGAAGCAATCCGGGAGGGGGAACCGTTCAGGTAATGTCTGGATAATTTATTTTGATGTCACATGGCTGACAAATCGAATATCGCTTTTCCACATTTTCAGAATTGACTATTTTGGGCATAAATACAGTTTTGAATGAAATTTTACATCACAAGTTTTTACGAAGATTGGTAACCCCTTAACAGTAATTGAATCAAAATGGAGGTGAAATTTAGAATGGTCAAATTTTGAAGGTTATACGTTCATTTAGCCCTAAAATTTACACATTTCCAAAAGATAAAAAAAGAAAAAAAATTGTTCTACAATTTTTCCTGAGTACAGCGATCCCCCACCTGTGTCCGTTACCTGTTTTATGTCTGCACAGCGAGGGGCAGAAGGCAAGGAGAACCCTGCAGCTACCAGGATTTTAGTTTCCTCATTGGACACTTTTGTAGGCTATTAAATTTTAGATTTTTCGTTATTGCGGCCATGTGACGGAATTTTTTTTGCGGGATGAGATTTTCAATAGGGGGATACCAACCCCAAAGTGGCAACACTGGAAAAACAGTGTTGCCATTTTGGGGTTGGTATCCCCCTATTGAAAATTTAGGAACTTTCTTAAGGGCAGGAGTAGAAAAGTATCAATTCTGTACTGGATTTTTTTTTTTTGTAAAGCCTAATAATCATGTTATCTTTATTCTATGGGTCGATACGATTACGGAGATACCATACATGAATATTTTTTCTTACATTTTACTAAATTTGTCAAATAAAACACTAATGTGAGAAAAATCTATCATTTTTTCATTGCCGTCTTCCAAGTGGCATAACATTTTTACTTTTTTGGCTATGGAGCTGGTTGATGGCTTGCTTTTTGAGGGACATGTTATACTTTGCACCAGTATCTGGATTACATATGTTTTTTTGATCACTTTTTATTGCATTTTTTGTGGGATTGAATAGGTAAAAATCATATATTTTTGGAAGGTTTATAACAGTTTTTTTGGATGAGGTTCATCGTGCGGGTTCTATTATTATTTACTGTTATTCTATGGGTTGTTACGGACATATTGATACAATATATGTGGGGTTTGTTTTAATATTTTAGACTTTTTTTGCGTCATATGTCTCTTTATATGTTATGGGGCTTATGGGCATTTTTATTGATTTCTTTCTTTATTTTTTATTGAATAGTTTTTAAAAAAAACTTTTTTACTTTTTCAACCATGGGAAATGAGCAAGCAATCATCCGTTTGCTTGTTCATGATAATACTCTGCAATACTGATGTATTGCAGGGTATTAGCAGTGTCAGCCTATGCACATGTGTAGGCTGACACTGTGCCTGTAAGATGACGTCACTGACGCCATCTTACAGGGAAGTTCTTTAGGGCAACTCTGGGGTCCAGATTGGACCCCAGAGTTGCTATAGCAACCATCGGTGCCCCCCAAAAACGGTGTGGGGGCGATCGTGGAGGAAAGACCCCCCAAAGGCATGTTAAATGGGTTAAACACCTGCGATCGGAGCCCACCCCGTGTATCCCGATGCCGGTTTGGCTCAGATCTTGAGCTGAATCGGCATCAGCTCTGCGTCTGATATAACGGACGCAGAGCGGGATGGGGTTAACTAAACAGCGTCTAAACATATATAATCACAGTTGCGCCAGTGTGTCATTTACATATTGAATCGCTTTCTAATCTACTTCTTGCCCTGCCCAGTTGGTTTCCTAGCAACATTTGAAGAAAAAACACTCTGCATACGGAGGTCATGCATGTGTCTTCAATTTTTTTGCGGATCCAATGACTTCTATGGATGTCCCTGGTTTGCAAGTGAGACAAAATAACGCATGCTGCAATTTTTTTCTCACGGTTTGCATAGCCGTGTGCACACCGGCTCTGTATAGTTTAAAGGGCCAGCGTGCCGATAATTGGTGCCTGGCCAGCTGCATTCCCTGTTAAATTCCGTCCCCTTCCTGTGTCCCCTGCCAGATCTTTGTGCCTATGCCTTACAGAAAGCTCCCATGTGATATCCCTGTGTGTTTCTGCTCATGAGTACCCATGTTCCTGTGTCCCATGTTCTAGTTCCAGTTCCCGTGCTTTGGTGTGTTCCTGTCCGTTCCTGTGTTCCCGTTCCCATCTGCCTGGACCTCCCGTTGCTGATCTCGGATTGGACTTGACCTTGCATGTCTGCCACCTGCCCTGATCCTGTACCTGAACCTGACCATGAGACTGTATCCTGCTAAGGTACCTCGACCTCGGTTGCCACCGCGGGCTAGTCACACCTGTGGAACAACCTGATTGTACCCTATTGCAGCAAGACCATCCCGCTTTGCGGCGGGCTCTGGTGAAGACCAGGTGCCACTTAGATTCCGATCCAAGTTGTCAGCTAGTACCACCTCCCGCGGTAGTCCAGAGGGTCCACTGATCCCGAATTCTGACATAAACATTGCCAGGACAACCTTTACAAGACATATACTACACTGCCATAAAACACTAAAGCTTCGCCTCTCAAATCATTGATGACCGTTACTAATCACAAAAATTCTGGTATCGGTGCAAGCCTAATATTATATAATATATATAATCTAAATACATGTATATGCAACACCCTCGCCGATGCAAGGCAGAGCTGTGTTTGCAAATACGTCCCACCATGTAGCTTGCAGCCTCTGTAGGGTCTGATTAGCCTCACAGCATGTCACTACCTAACACTAGATAACACAGATGAACTCTGCAGTGGTAGATCCTGCCTGGCAAGGCAGGAGTTAATTCTTTGATGTGATGTAAGATGTGTCATCCAATCACATGTGTTATCCTAATGTATTGTAAGCTGGGATGTAATTGGAGGAGTAACCACCACATGACCAAGAGCAGAGAAAAAGTGACGGTTGGAGATTTCCAACAGTTAGTTCAGTCAGAGAAGTGAGTCTGACAGGATTCAGTCAGAAAGACTAGCCAGTCAGACCAAGCAGTGAGACTGTAAAGTGTAGTGAGAAAGACAGAGAGAGGAAAGGGGTATCATCCTACCTTCCAGGGTGATACCTGAAGGACTCCAGGATAAAGCTGAAGCATCCTACTAGGACACAGCTACCTCCCAGCCTGCCCTTGCATCCAGGCTGATGATCCCTCCTGTGGATCCCTCCAAATGCATCTCAGCACTCCACCATTTTGTTAAGGCACGTTGCTGCGGTTCCTATCGGTTCCAATAAAGAACTGTAAGTTGTTTTTGTTCAACGTCTGCCTCCGTCTGGTCCCTGCTACTACGGCTGTCACCATCACGGGCACCCTGTCCACCACACAGAGACTCATACTCCAGACCCCAAAGGGTTGCCCCAGGGAGAACCGCTATAGCAGCCTCTCCCTCATCATTTCTTGCCAACACCACCCTGCTGGAGACCTGCCAGGCTGTAGGACAGCCCTCCGGTTCCCCATACCAAGCACCGTGACACTAGCGTGCCTAGGCCGCAACCGCCAGCCACTCAGGTACTGCGGGCCCCGGCTGACTCCAGGCCCCGAGAAAAAACTAGGCCCCGGTGGGGGATGTTGCATATACATAGATTAAAACAAATCCATTTAAAAAGACAACATACATCGAAAAGTCCACCAATGGTCAAATAACTAAATAGTCCTCAGAACAAATCAAGGTGTTTGCTTACAAACAAGTATTAAAACAAATGTTTTTTTCCCCATAGCCCGTGATATTTTTGCTCTCCAGAAAGTCATCCAGACCCGTCTTGAACATGTACGTAGTCCTCCATAACAATCTCCTGTGGCACAGAGTTCCATAGTCTCACTGCTCTTACAGTAAAGAACCTTTGTCTATTTTGATGGTAGAATCGCCTTTCCTCTAGGTGCAGAGGATGCCCCCTTTTGCTGGTCACAGGTCATACCTAGGTATAAAAAGATTGTTGGAGAGATCCTTGTACTGCCCTAGGTATAAAAAGATAGTTGGAGAGATCCTTGTACTGCCCGTTCAGGTATTTCTACATTGCAATGAGGTCTTCCCTAAATCATTTTTATTCTAAACGGAATAATCCCAAATTTTGTAATTTGTCATCGTATTCTAGTCCCCCATTCCTCTTGTAATCTTGGTTGCCCTCCTCTGCACCCATTCCAGTTCTATTGTGTCCTTTTTATACACTGGTGCCCAAAACTGTACACAATATATCATGTGTGGTCTGAGAAGGGATTTGTATAGGGGCAAAACTATGTCCTTATGAGAATCTCTTGATACATCACATAATTTTATTTGCTTTAGCAGCAGCTGCCTTTTCTCTGCCTTTACTATCCAACAATACCCCCAAGCACGGCCGGATCATAGGGGTGCTCCCGGGGTGCGAGCCTTTAAAAGGGCCCCCACCAAATTGGGGCGATTCTCATGACCGCTAGAATCGCCAAGAATGTATTTGGCGCCAGGCTCCTCGGGCCACGGGCCGAATCCCGGCGATGTGTCTGCCTTTGGTCTATGGTCTATAGACGATCAAATGTAAATAAAGATCTTTGTTTACATCCACCCTGACACCGCGAGGGAGGATGAGGACGGCGCTCATCGTGGGAATGATGGAGGGTGAGAACAATTTCAGTATTTTATCTAGGTCTGTATATAGTTATTATTGGGGTATTGTATATATTTATTATGGGGGAGGTATATAGCAATAATAGGGATCTGTATATAGTTATTATTGAGGGATTACATACATGTATTTTTCGGACTATAAGACGCACTGGACCATAAGACGCACCTGGGTTTTAGAGGGGGCAAAATAAGAAAAAATGTTTTTTTCCCCAAATAGTGTGCTAAACTATTTAATAAAGTAACAGTAAAGTAAAGGCACCGTACGGAGCGGTGCTGTGCAGCCATGTTTCTCTTTGGAAAGGGGCAGGGGCGAGCAGCACTCACCACTTCCTCTCCTGGGTACCAACGTGTGCCCGCTGTGAATGTAGCCTACGGGGGCTGTGTATGGGGTACTTTTATTAGGGGTCATTGTGTGACATTTGGTGAAGTTTTAATAGTGTACTATGTTCGGGGAGAATTAATGGGGAGACTTTATCAGGGGACATTTTATGGGACACTGTTACCTGGTGCTGAAGGATGACTCCAGTGCAGACACTACAAGTGTTCTATCAGATACAGCCCTATACAGAACACTTGGTGGTCAGGGGAGTGTTGTTTCTTTGACCCATGGCTTGGCAAGCTCAGACAACCAGTGTTGGGGGCAGAATAGTCCAGTCAGCATGTAATGCATGCTGCAGCTGCCTTAAGTTGCCACGGGCTGCGCTTACTGACAATAGCTTTCACTGGTAGAGCCAGATTAAGGTTGGTGGAGGCCCCTGGGCACAAAATCTTGTGGCGGACCCACTGAATGTAGCATACATACACATCCTCCTGCTCACTATCTACTTTCTGACCAGAAATACATCCACATACAGCTGCTAAATCCCCAGTAATACATCCATTGCACCACCAGTAATACATCTATATACAGCAGCCAACCCCCCAGTAATACATCTATATACAGCCGCCAATCCCCCAGTAATACATATGTAAATAAAGATCCGCATACAGCCGCCAACCCACCAGTAATACATCCGCATACAGCTGCCATACCCACAGTAATACATCCGCATACAGCCGCCAACCCCCCAGTAATACATCCGCATACAGCCGCCAACCCCCTAGTAATTCATCCGCATACAGCCGCCAACCCCCCAGTAATTCATCCGCATACAGCTGCCAACCCCCCAGTAATGCATCCGCATACAGCCGCCAACCCCCTAGTAATACATCCGCATACAGCCGCCAACCCACCAGTAATACATCCGCATACAGCCGCCATACCCACAGTAATACATCCGCATACAGCCGCCAGCCCCCCAGTAATACATCCGCATACAGCCGCCATCCCCCCAGTAATACATCCGCATACAGCCAATCCCACAGCAATACATCCGCATACAGCCGCCATCCCCCCAGCAATACAAGACTGTACAAGACTCAGGGCAGCCAGCCAGCTCACTGCCCGCCGACTGTCCCATTCTCAGGGACCGATGTGCACGCGGGCTGCGCACATACAAGAGAGGAGGAGAGGAGCTACAGGGCATTAGCTGGCAGAGGGCAGCCAGGTGCCCTCCTTCCCTCCTGCAGCTACATCTGGACTATAAGACGCACCACAGTTTTTTCCCCATTTTCTGGGGGAACCTAAGGTTCCTCTCCCGGACTTGTTTTTTGGTGACCGTAAGAAATTTTTTTCATTTCGGGAGGGCTGTAAACTTTATTTTTCTTTACGTCCTCGTTCATCGGGCACAGAGAATCAAAGGGTGGGCGTGGTAATTTCCCTGTTGCGTGGGGATCCGCAAAATTTGGCCTTTTCTCTCCCACCTGACTCTCCATCCCGTTCTTCTCTTGACGCTTTTTTTCTGCTTTAGGCCAGATTTATGACGAACCTGACCGCCGAGCACTGGCAGTTTCCCACCTTAGATCTCTGTGTCAGGGAAAACGGACAGCAGAAGATTATTGTGCCCAGTTCAGACAGTATGTGACTGACTCGCAATGGAATGACTGTGCCCTAAAAGACCAATTTATGTCTGGACTGTCAGACCGAGTACAGGACTTAGTCTTAGCTTATGCCGAGCCTCAGACATTAGATGATGCTATGGCTCTGGTCATCCGAGTTGATCGTCGCCTAAGATCCAGGCGATCACCGCGGGTGTCCTCTGACTGTCAACCAGCGGCCAGTCTGTCTCCAGGTAGTCCAGAATTGGAATCCATGGAGCTGGATAGCATCTCTCCTGCACAGCGGAAGCAACATTGACTGAGACGTCATCTTTGTTTCTACCGTGGAAGTCCTGATCATCAGATCAACACCTGTTCCAAGAGGCAGCAGCAGGAAAACTTCCGCTCCTAAGCAGTAGTCGGGGGGACTGCTTAGGAGCTCAGGTACTCCCAATTGTGTCTAGAATGTATTTACCTTGTACGGTTAAGTTTCAGTCTGTTTCCTGCACTGGTCGCGCCTTTTTGGATTCAGGTGCTGCATCTAATTTTATTGATTATAATTTTGTCTCTCAGTTTTGCATGTCATTGATTCCATTGTCCACTCCTATCCAGATGTCGGGTGCGGATTTGACCTCTCTACAGGCAGGGTTGATTAAATTCTGAACCCCGCAGATAAAGCTTATGGTAGGAGCTATGCATGAAGAATGGTGTTCTTTCCTAGTTATGGAAAACTTGTCTGAAAACGTCATTCTTGGTCTACCCTGGCTCCGGATCCATAATCCGGTAATTAATTGGGAAACTCTGGAGCTGGTTCACTGGGGTCCTCACTGTAAGGATCACCATAGTTTCATTATGTACAGTGGTGGCGGAAGATCAGAGTCTTCCAGGTTTTCTCTCTGACTACTCAGATGTGTTTTCAAAACCCTTGGACCAAGTACTTCCTCCTCACAGGGAGTTTGATTGTAAAATTGACCTTCTTCCTGATGCTAAATTACCAAAGGGTCGTATATATAACCTGTCAGTACCAGAACGGGAGGCACTGAAGAGTTATATTGATGAGAGTTTGACAATCGGACATATCCGTCCCTCTGAGTCGCCCACTGGGGCCGGGTTCTTTTTTGTTGAGAAAAAAAGATGGTGGTTTACGGCCGTGTATCAATTATCGAGTATTAAATAAGATAACGGTAAAAAACTCAGGTCCTCTCCCCTTGATCCTGGATCTCTTAAATCAGGTTTCTGTGGCCCAAGTTTTCTCTAAATTAGATCTCAGAGGGGCTTATAACCTGATTCGGATACGAGAAGGGGATGAGTGGAAAACCGCATTTAATACACCTTTGGGACACTTTGAATACCTGGTTATGCCCTTTGGTTTGAGTAATGCCCGTGCGGTTTTTCAAGGGTTTATGAACTCCATCTTTCATGATTATATCGGTGTGTTTATGGTGGTGTATCTAGACGATATCTTGATTTTCTCTCCTGATATGGTTTCTCACCAGCAACATCTCCGCCAAGTACTTACCAGGTTGCGCAAAAACCACCTCTTCGCTAAGCTGGAAAAGTGTGTTTTTTGCGTCCAGAAGGTTTCCTTCTTAGGTTATGTTGTGACTCCCTCTGATGTACAGATGGATCAGAGTAAGGTTCAGGCGCTCACGGACTGGGTTCGGCCTACCAATCTTAAGGTCCTACAACGTTTTTTAGGTTTCGCTAACTATTATCGGAAATTTATAAAGAACTTTTCCGTGATCGCCCAAACCCCTCAAGGATCTAACCCGTAAGGGTGCTGATCTAAACAATTGGTCCCCTGCCGCTTGCTCTGCGTTTGAAACTTTAAAAGTGGCATTCTTGTCAGCCCCAGTTTTGGTTCAGCCTGACCTCTCTCTACCGTTTGTTGTGGAGGTTGATGCCTCCGAGGTAGGAGTAGGTGCATTGTTGTCTCAGGGGTCCTCCACTCTCACCAGACTTATGCCCTGTGCATATTTCTCTAGAAAGTTTTCTTCTTGTGAGAGGAATTATGATATTGGTAATCGAGAGCTCCTTGTCATTAAGCGGGCATTTGAAGTCTGGCGGCACTTTTTGGAGGGAGCTCTTCATCCGATAACTGTGCTCATGGATCATAAGAACTTAGTATATTTGGATACTGTTAAGCGCTTGAACTCACGTCAGGCTAGGTGGGCCTTGTTTTTCTCTCGCTTTAATTTTGTGGTCACCTACCGACCTGGGTCAAAAAATGTGAAGGCTGATGCCTTGTCCCGTAACTTCGGGACTCCTGAGCTTCCAGAGGCTACTGACAGAAATATTTTGTCTCCAGGGGTTGTGCTGGCAGCTGTCTCCTCCCACCTCTCCGCTCAAATTTTAGCAGGACAAAGATCTGCACCTAAAGACCTTCCGGAAGGCAAATTATTTGTTCCTCTTTCTTGTCGTTTGAGAGTGTTGGAGGAGACGCATTGCTCGGTATTGGCATGTCATCCGGGAATGCGGAGTACCTTGGATCTCTTAAAGAGAAGTTACTGGTGGCCTCACATGACTAATGATGTGCACGCATTTGTCCAAGCCTGTCAGGTCTGTGCGCGAGGAAAGACTCCCAGGAGACGTCCTAAGGGGCCTCTTCTTCCGCTTCCAGTTCCCACCAGGCCGTGGTCTAAAGTGTCTATGGATTTTGTCACTGATCTGCCAGCATCTCAAGGCTGTACAGTGATTTGGGTGGTAGTGGACCGTTTCTCTAAAATGGGACACTTTGTTCCATTAAAAAAGTTACCTTCAGCTGAAGAATTAGCTGAATTGTTTATACAGAATATTGTACGCCTCCATGGTATACCAGATGATATTGTGTCAGATAGGGGCGTACAATTTGTTTCCAAATTTTGGCGAGCATTTTGTTCTAGACTGGAAGTTAATTTGTCGTTCTCGTCAGCGTTTTCACCCTGAGTCTAATGGTCAGTCCGAGAGAATGAATCAGGAGATGATTCAATATCTGCAACTCTTTGTCTCGGACAGTCAGGACCAGTGGGTGAAATTCCTTCCATTGGCAGAATTTGCTATTAATAACCACTGTAGTTCGTCCACACAGGTATCTCCGTTTTTCTGCAATTATGGTTTTCATCCTCGTTTCTCCTTTTCATCTGTGCCTGTCTCTAATATTCCTCGAGCGGAAGCTATTACATCCAAGTTGCGCTCGCTCTGGTCACAAGTTTGGGAGAATATTCAGAGGGCACAAAATTCTATGGTCCAACAGACTGAAAGAAGGCGCACTATCTCCGATATGTTTGTGGTGGGGGATAAAGTGTGGTTATCCACGAAAAACCTTAAATTGAAGGTCCCCTCTTTGAAGTTTGGGCCCAGGTTTGTAGGTCCGTTTGTTGTTACTCATATTGTTAACCCGGTGTCCTTCAAGATTACACTTCCAGCAGGGTGGCGGGTTCATAACACCTTCCATAAGAGTCTTCTGTTGAGCCTGTTTTGCCTCTTCCTGACCCTCCTTCTCCATCTATTGTGGAGGGGAATCTGGAATTTGAGGTGTGTGAGACACTGAAGGGGTTAACTGTGGATGGGCGGTATGTTTCCCCTAGGTTTTGCTGTTATGCGAGGCCTGAGTGCTGAGGTTGTGTTGTCCAGCACCTTGGACACAGGTGGTGGGAACAGCCCAATCAGCCCGCATAAAGCCGCTCAGCAGAGCTGAAAGTGTTGTCTCTCTGGAAGGAGGCTGGAGAGCACGCAGCCTTGACCTCTGTGCCTGAAACAGCGAAAGTGTTTTGTTAAGTGGTGAGTTAGAGAATCACTGTATAGTTAGTACCCTGACGGGTAGGATATTGTTTTGTTTTTTATGCCTGAATGTGAAGGCTGTTTTATTTTGTTCCTGCTGAAATAAACGCAGGCGAGACCTGTTTTGGACTGTACTTTGGTGTCACTCTCGTGAACTGCATCACAGCACCCCGCTACCACGGTCTCTACTGGGCCAAATCTCCCACATATGGTGCTTCGGATTGCGGGCAGTTCAAAAGACACACACCTGAAATGCTCGCTACATCCTGCAACATTGCATGGCCTGGGTGAAAGCAGCAGGCAAATTGCAGGATAAAGCCAAGATGGAGGTCTTTATTAAATACCTGCAAGAGGAGTCCAGGGCTAATCGGCAGCAGCAGCAGGAAGAGTCCCAGGCTAATCGGCAGCTGCAGCAAGCCATGCTCCAGATGCAGGAGGAGAGGTCCCGCCAGCAGCAAGCCATGTTCCAGCAGCAGGAGGAGAGGTCCCGCCAGCAGCAAGCCATGTTCCAGCTGCAGGAGGAGAGGTCCCGCCAGCAGCAGCAGGAGAGGTCCCGCCAGCAGCAAGCCATGTTCCAGCTGCAGGAGGAGAGGTCCCGCCAGCTGCAGGAAGAGTCCCGAGCCATGTTCCAGCTGATGATGGAAACGTTTTCCGGCATTATGGCAGCACCGCAAGCGATGACTACTGAGGGGTCCCATACTGGTTTGCAAGGGTACCAGGTTGTGCAGCGTTCCGCACGGGCTGCAGTACAAAAGGCTTTATAAAAAATGACGGCGACCGACGATGTGGAGGCGTATCTCACTGTGTTCAAGCGAGTAGCTGAGCGAGAGGAGTTACCAGCTGATCAGTGGGCAGATGTCCTGGCACCGTTCCTGACGGGCGAAGCGCAGAAGGCTTACTACGACCTGAGTGAAACGGAGGCCCGTGAGTACCCCCAGCTAAAGGCGGAGGTTCTGGCTCGTCTTGGGGTCACCGTTCAAGTTCGTTCCAGCCGGGTCCACCAGTGGGCTTACTCAGAAAAACTACCCCCACGCTCCCAAATGCATGACCTGATCCATCTAGTCCGGAAGTGGCTACAACCAGAGGACTGCACCCCAGCACAGATGGTAGAGAGAGTGGTTCTTGACAAGTTCACCCGTTCTCTGCCCTCTCGGCTCCAGCGATGGGTTGGACAGGCCGGTCCCACAAATGCTGAGGAACTCGTGTCCCTAGTAGAGAGATATCGGGCTTCGGAGGATCTTCTACTTACCTCTCCCACACGAAGCAGTGCCAGTGACAAGGTCACCAAACCAACTGGCAAGACTGCTACTGCGGAAAAGGGGAGACAGGTCAGGTTGGGAGGGGGTTCATTGGGGGGCGTGGATACCCAGAAACCCAGTGAGGCTCGTGACAGAGGTCATAGCCATATCCAGTGCTGGCGATGCCATGAAATGGGCCATATTGCTGCCAACTGTCCACTGTCAGTGGAGCCAATGGACTGCAACCAGACCCGGCGAGTGTCACTGTTTGCCCGGCCGGTTCTGGCAGCCGAGTCGGTCACGGATGCAGAACCCCAAGTGTGTCTGGTCACAATCGTGGGTTACACAGTGGAAGCCTTGCTAGACTCAGGGAGTCTGGTCACCCTGGTGTGGGGAACTTTGGTTGATCCTGGACTATACAGTGGGTGGAAAGTGGGAGTGTTGTGTATACCCGGGGACACTCGCGAATATCCCACTGCTGTCATCAACCTACATACACCTTGTGGTACTATTACCCATGAAGTGGGGGTGGTGGGGACCCTGTTTCATGAGGCTATTATCGGCAGAGACTTACCGGTGTTTTGGGACCTCTGGAGACGAAGACCCACCTCAGGTGCTGTTGCAGATAATGGACATCAGGTATGTCCGGCCTTGGCCCCTGAACCCATTGAGGCCGATGTACCCACACCAGCAGTAGGGGTGACCCCATGTGATGAATTCTCTCCCCTAGAGGTCCTAGCTGGTGAGGTTGAGGGCCACGAGGAGGTAGCCGACCTGCCGGACCTTGAGATTTCCCGTGAAACTTTTGGGGCTGCACAGCTACAGGACCCTACCTTGTGTAAAGCACGGGAGAATGTTAAAGTGATAAATGGGGTACTCCAAATACCAGGGGCTGACAAAATATACCCCCGAATGGTGATTGTTGGGGAACTGTTGTACAGGGTTGACCAGATACGGGGTGAGGAGGTTGAGCAACTTGTAGTACCCCAATCTCACCATAGGCTGGTGCTAGATTTGGCACATAAACATGTGCTGGGAGGGCACTTAGGTGCTGAGAAGACCCGAGAGAGGATCCTGTAGAGATTTTTCTGGCCCGGGGTGTGGGAGGAGGTAAGCCGGTATTGTAGCTCCTGCCCTGAGTGTCAACTTACTGCCCCGGTGTCCCACTTTAGGAGTTCTCTGGTACCATTACCAATCATAGAGGTACCGTTTGAACGGGTTGCAATGGATTTGGTTGGCCCCATAGTCAAGTCCACAAGGGGGCACCAGTACATCCTGGTTATCCTGGACTATGCTACGCGGTACCCGGAGGCAATCCCGTTAAGGAACACCTTCTCCAAAAACATTGCTAGGGAGCTGTTCCAGGTATTCTCCCGTACAGGCCTCCCCAAGGAAATCTTGACTGACCAGGGAACCCCATTCATGTCTAGAGTAATGAAGGAGATGTGTAAATTACTCCAGGTTGAACAGCTCCGCACCTCTGTGTATCATCCTCAGACAGATGGTCTGGTCGAAAGGTTTAACAAGACCTTGAAGGGGTTGCTAAAGAGGGTGGTCAGCAAAGATGGGAAGGACTGGGATTGTTTGTTGCCCTATTTGATGTTTGCCATACGTGAAGTTCCCCAGTCCTCCACGGGTTTCTCACCCTTTGAGCTGTTATATGGCCGTTCCCCACGTGGGCTTTTGGATGTAGCCAAGGAGACCTGGGAACAGGAGAGGACCCCCCACCGTAGTGTGATAGAACACGTCTCCCTTATGCAGGACCGCATAGCGGCGGTAATGCCCCTTGTAAAGGAGCACATGACAAGGGCACAAGAGGCCCAGTCTAGGGTCTACAATAGGTCAGCCAGACTCAGGACCTTTAACCCCGGCGACAGAGTGCTAGTTCTGGTGCCCACCGTTGAGAGCAAGTTCTTGGCGAAATGGCAAGGACCAAATGAGGTCATGGAGAAAGTGGGGGAGGTAAACTACAAGGTATCTCAGCCGGGGAGGAGGAAACCCGAACAGATATACCACGTGAACCTCCTAAAGCCATGGAGGGAAAGAGAGTCCCTGATGGCCATGGGAGTAGAAAAAGCGTCTGTCCCCAAGAAGGGGACACCGGAGGTAGGTGTACCCGATGCCAAGGTGCCTGAAGTACGGATCTCGGAGTGCCTCTCCAGGGCCCAGATTCAGGAAGCGAAGGAAATTGTGCTCCGAAACGTGGATGTGTTCTCTAAGTTACCGGGTCGTACTTCAGTCATCAAGCATGACATCATAACCGAACCCCACATCCGGGTACACCAAAAACCCTACCGGGTCCCTGAAGCGCGCCGGCTTGCCATATCCGAAGAAGTCAGGCAGATGTTAGACCTGGGGGTTATCGAGGAGTCTAAAAGTGACTGGTCGAGTCCTATTGTGTTGATTCCCAAACCTGATGGTTCCCTATGGTTCTGCAATGACTTTAGGAAGTTGAACGAGGTGTCCAAATTTGATTCTTATCCCATGCCCAGGGTTGACGAGTTGATAGAACGACTTGGACAGGCTAGGTTCTTCTCCACCCTTGACCTGACGAAAGGGTATTGGCAGGTACCCCTTACTGACAGGGCCAAAGAGAAGACCGCTTTTGTTACTCCTGATGGGTTTTTTCAGTACGTGGTACTATTCTTTGGGCTACATGGGGCTCCCGCCACATTCCAGAGGTTAATGGATCTCGTGCTAAAACCTCACCGGAGATATGCCTCGGCCTACCTGGATGACATCATAGTTTATAGTAACGATTGGGAGAGTCATCTGGCCAAGGTGCAAGCAGTGGTAGACTCCCTGAGGGCAGCAGGGTTGACAGCGAACCCCCAAAAATGTGCACTGGGTCTGGAAGAGGCCCGTTACCTGGGGTACCGTATTGGGCGAGGTGTCATCAAACCCCAAGTAAATAAAGTGGAGGCGATCCAGCAGTGGCCACGACCTATGAGCAAGAAGCAAGTGAGGGCTTTCCTAGGCATAGTGGGCTATTATCGCCGATTTATCCCCGATTTTGCTACCATAGTGGCACGCCTGACTGACCTGACCAAAGGTAGCAGGGCAGTGATGGTAAAGTGGAGTGAAGAGGCTGAGGGGGCGTTTCAGCGACTTAAGACGGTTTTGTGCGAGGGACCGGTACTGATCACCCCTAACTTCACCAAGACCTTTATTGTGCAGACTGACGCTTCTGACGTAGGCTTAGGGGCTGTCCTGTCCCAAGTAGTGGAGGGTGAGGAACATCCTGTGACATTCCTGAGCCGCAAGCTCACACCTCCTGAAAAGAACTATAGCATAGTTGAGAGGGAGTGCTTGGCGATAAAATGGGCTCTGGAATCCCTGAGGTATTACTTGGTAGGGCGACAGTTTACACTAGTGACCGATCACTCTCCCCTCACCTGGATGAGTCAGGCTAAAGAGAGGAACGCCAGGGTCACAAGGTGGTTTCTAATGTTGCAGAATTTCAAATTCACGGTGGAACATCGAGCAGGAAAGCTGCATGGGAATGCCAATGCCCTGTCTCGTACCCACTGTCTGATGGCCAAAAGTGTTCACCCCCACAGGGTCAAACAGAGGGGAGGGTATGTGAGACACGGAAGGGGTTAACTGTGGATGGGCGGTATGTTTCCCCTAGGTTTTGCTATTATGCGAGGCCAGAGTGCTGAGGTTGTGTTGTCCAGCACCTTGGACACAGGTGGTGGGAACAGCCCAATCAGCCCGCATAAAGCCGCTCAGCAGAGCTGAAAGTGTTGTCTCTCTGGAAGGAGACTGGAGAGCACGCAGCCTTGACCTCTGTGCCTGAAACAGCGAAAGTGTTTTGTTAAGTGGTGAGTTAGAGAATCACTGTATAGTTAGCACCCTGACAAGTAGGATATTATTTTGTTTTTTATGCCTGAATGTGAAGGCTGTTTTATTTTGTTCCTGCTGAAATAAACGCAGGCGAGACCTGTTTTGGACTGTACTTTGGTGTCACTGTCGTGAACTGCATCACAGCACCCCGCTACCATGGTCTCTACTGGGCCAAATCTCCCACAGGTGGAAAAAGTTATGAATTCCAGATGGGTAGGTAACTCCCTGCAGTAACTGGTCCATTGGAAAGGTTTTGGTACTGAGGATAGGTCTTGGGTTCCGGCTAGAGATGTTCATGTTCCGCGGTTAATCAGGTTATTCCATCAGGCCTACCCTCAGAAGCCATCTTTAAGATCTAGGGGTCTGAAGGCCCCCCGTCAGGGGGGGTGTACTGTCAGGTTCGGAAAATGCTGGGACTTTTGGTTCTTCTGGTGGTGCCAGCGGCGTTCTCCAAACCCCGTCGCGTATCCGCGCAAACTCCACCTCTCGCCCCGGACAGCGGCTGCTAAGATCTCGCGCTGTCTAGGAGTTGTGTTCGGAACTGCTGGGACTTGTGCTACCTCTGCTTGGTGCCTGGTTGTTCTGCACCATGAGGGGTTATTTCCCAGAAGCTGTCCAGCTCCTATCAGGTTCTGGAGGTGGAGTTCTGGCTGCATAAATTGCAGCTTCACTAGTCACCTGTGCCAGTGTTTGAAATCCCTTCTCCACTCGCTCTCAGCATTAGGTTTGACTTGCTCTGTATCTGTACCGTTGTGACCTTGGCTCGTTTTTTGACATTGACTCTTTGCCTACTGATTTTGCTATTGACCTACCCTCTCGTTGTGAATCCGGCTAGTTTACTATTCTTTTGTGTTTTATGTTTGTCAGTCTGTTTGTGTTTCCCTTCCCACACTTATCAGTCTATTTCGAGTCTTCAAGTAGTCGCCCCACGGATTAGCGTGGGGGGGCTATACGAAGGGACAGAGGTTGGGGCAAGCTCAGGGCACACTATCCCCTGTCTTTTGTGTTACCCAATCTTAGCAGTATACAGTGATTACTGGGGAGCTGTCTATACTGATTGCTGGGGGAGCTGTATACAGTGATTGCTGGGGGGGAGCTGTATACATTATTGCTGGGGGGGAGCTGTATACAGTTATTGCTGGGGGTTGTATACAGTGATTGATGGGGGTGCTGTATATAGTGATTGCTGAGAGAGCTGTATACAGTGGTTGCTGAGTGAGCTGTATACAGCGATTGCTGGGGGGAGCTGTACATAGTGATTGCTGGGAGAGCTGTATACAGTGATTGCTGGGGGAGCTGTATATAGTGATTACTGGGGAGCAGTATATAGTGATTACTGGGGAGCAGTATATAGTGATTACTGGGGAGCTGTATATAGTGATTACTGGGGAGCTATCTATAATGATTGCTGGGGAAGCTGTATGCAGAGATTGCTGGAGGGGGAACTGTATACAGTGATTGTTGGGGGGAGCTGTATACAGTGATTGCTGGGGGGGCTGCATGCAGTGATTTCTGGGGGGGCTGCATACAGTGATTGCTGGGGGGGTGGTATATAGTGATTGCTGGGGGAGCTGTATACAGTGATTGCTGGGGGGCTGTATACAGTGATTGCTGGGGGGCTGTATACAGTGATTGCTTGGGGGGCTGTATACAGTGATTGCTGGGGGAGCTGTATACAGTGATTGCTTGGGGGGCTGTATACAGTGATTGCTCGGGAAGCTGTATACAGTGATTGCTCGGGGAGCTGTATACAGTGATTGCTGAGGGAGCTGCATACAGTGATTGATGGGGGGAGGTGTATAAAGTGATTGCTGGGGGTGCTGTATATAGTGATTTCAGAGGGAGCTGTATACAGTGGTTGCTGAGGGAGCTGTATACAGTGATTGCTGGGGAGCTATATATAGTGATTGCTGGGAGAGCGGTATACAGTGATTGCTGGGGGAGCTGTATATAGTGATTACTGGGGAGCTATCTATAATGATTGCTGGGGAAGCTGTATGCAGAGATTGCTGGAGGGGGAACTGTATACAGTGATTGTTGGGGGGAGCTGTATACAGTGATTGCTGGGGGGGCTGCATACAGTGATTTCTGGGGGGGCTGCATACAGTGACTGCTGGGGGGGTGGTATATAGTGATTGCTGGGGGAGCTGTATACAGTGATTGCTGGGGGGCTGTATACAGTGATTGCTTGGGGGGCTGTATACAGTGATTGCTTGGGGGGCTGTATACAGTGATTGCTGGGGGAGCTGTATACAGTGATTGCTCGGGGAGCTGTATACAGTGATTGCTCGGGGAGCTGTATATAGTGATTACTGGGGAGCTGTCTATAATAATTGCTGGGGGAGCTATATGCAGTGATAGCTGGGGGGAGCTGTATACTGTGATTGTTGGGGGGAGCTGTATACAGTGATTGCTGGGGGGCCTGTATACAGTGATTACTGGGGGGGGGGCTGCATACAGTGATTGCTGGGGGGGCTGTATACAGTGATTGCTCGGGGAGCTGTATATAGTGATTGCTCGGGGAGCTGTATATAGTGATTACTGGGGAGCTGTCTATAATGATTGCTGGGGGAGCTATATGCAGTGATTGCTGGGGGGGGAGCTGTATACAGTGATTGTTGGGGGGGCTGCATACAGTGATTGCTGGGGGTGCTGTATATAGTGATTGCTGAGGGAGCTATATACAGTGATTGCTGGGGAGCTGTACATAGAGATTGCTGGGAGAGCTGTATACAGTGATTGCTGGGGGAGCTGTATATAGTGATTACTGGGGAGCTATCTATAGTGATTACTGGGGAGTTGTCTATAATGATTGCTGGGGAGCTGTATGCAGTGATTGCTGGGGGGAGCTGTATACAGTGATTGTTGGGGGGGAGCTGTATACAGTGATTGCTGTGGGGGCTGTATACAGTGATTGCTGTGGGGGCTGTATACAGTGATTGCTGTTGGGGCTGCATACAGTGATTG
Source organism: Engystomops pustulosus (assembly GCF_040894005.1). Classification (NCBI taxonomy): domain Eukaryota; kingdom Metazoa; phylum Chordata; class Amphibia; order Anura; family Leptodactylidae; genus Engystomops; species Engystomops pustulosus. The sequence goes on from NC_092413.1 coordinate 68,901,824, forward strand.
CTGGGGGGTGTATACAGTGATTGCTGGGGGAGCTGTATACAGTGATTGCTGGGGGAGCTGTATACAGTGATTGCTGGGGGAGCTGTATACAGTGATTGCTGAGGGAGCTGTATATAGTGATTGCTGGGGGAGCAGCATACAGTGATTGCTGGGGGAGCTGCATACAGTGATTGCTGGGGGAGCTGCATACAGTGATTGCTGGGGGAGCTGTATACAGTGATTTCTGGGGGAGCTGTATACAGTGATTTCTGGGGGAGCTGCATATAGTGATTGCCGAGGGAGCTGTATACAGTGATTGCTGGGGGAGCTGTATACAGTGAATACTGGGGGGCAGTATACAATGATTTCTGGGGGGGGGGGCTGTATACACTAATTGCTCTGGGGGCTGTATACAGTGATTGCTGGGGGGAGCTGTATACAGTGATTGTTGGGGGGGGGGGCTGTATACAGTGATTGCTGGGGGGTGTATACAGAGATTGCTGGGGGAGCTGTATACAGTGATTGCTAAGTGAGCTGTATACAGTGATTGCTGGGGGAGCTGTATACAGTAATTGCTGGGGGAGCTGTATACAGTGATTGCTGGGTGAGCTGTATATAGTGATTTCTGAGGGAGCTGTATACAGTGGTTGCTGGGGGAGCTGTATACAGTGATTGCTGGGGGAGCTGTATACAGTGATTGCTGGGGGAGCTGTATACAGTGATTGCTCGGGGAGCTGTATACAGTGATTGCTCGGGGAGCTGTATATAGTGATTACTGGGGAGCTGTCTATAATAATTGCTGGGGGAGCTATATGCAGTGATAGCTGGGGGGAGCTGTATACTGTGATTGTTGGGGGGAGCTGTATACAGTGATTGCTGGGGGGCCTGTATACAGTGATTACTGGGGGGGGGCTGCATACAGTGATTGCTGGGGGGGCTGTATACAGTGATTGCTCGGGGAGCTGTATATAGTGATTGCTCGGGGAGCTGTATATAGTGATTACTGGGGAGCTGTCTATAATGATTGCTGGGGGAGCTATATGCAGTGATTGCTGGGGGGGGAGCTGTATACAGTGATTGTTGGGGGGGCTGCATACAGTGATTGCTGGGGGTGCTGTATATAGTGATTGCTGAGGGAGCTATATACAGTGATTGCTGGGGAGCTGTACATAGAGATTGCTGGGAGAGCTGTATACAGTGATTGCTGGGGGAGCTGTATATAGTGATTACTGGGGAGCTATCTATAGTGATTACTGGGGAGTTGTCTATAATGATTGCTGGGGAGCTGTATGCAGTGATTGCTGGGGGGAGCTGTATACAGTGATTGTTGGGGGGGAGCTGTATACAGTGATTGCTGTGGGGGCTGTATACAGTGATTGCTGTGGGGGCTGTATACAGTGATTGCTGTTGGGGCTGCATACAGTGATTGCTGGGGGGTGTATACAGTGATTGCTGGGGGAGCTGTATACAGTGATTGCTGGGGGAGCTGTATACAGTGATTGCTGGGGGAGCTGTATACAGTGATTGCTGAGGGAGCTGTATATAGTGATTGCTGGGGGAGCAGCATACAGTGATTGCTGGGGGAGCTGCATACAGTGATTGCTGGGGGAGCTGCATACAGTGATTGCTGGGGGAGCTGTATACAGTGATTTCTGGGGGAGCTGTATACAGTGATTTCTGGGGGAGCTGCATATAGTGATTGCCGAGGGAGCTGTATACAGTGATTGCTGGGGGAGCTGTATACAGTGAATACTGGGGGGCAGTATACAATGATTTCTGGGGGGGGGGGCTGTATACACTAATTGCTCTGGGGGCTGTATACAGTGATTGCTGGGGGGAGCTGTATACAGTGATTGTTGGGGGGGGGGGGCTGTATACAGTGATTGCTGGGGGGTGTATACAGAGATTGCTGGGGGAGCTGTATACAGTGATTGCTAAGTGAGCTGTATACAGTGATTGCTGGGGGAGCTGTATACAGTAATTGCTGGGGGAGCTGTATACAGTGATTGCTGGGTGAGCTGTATATAGTGATTTCTGAGGGAGCTGTATACAGTGGTTGCTGGGGGAGCTGTATACAGTGATTGCTGGGGGAGCTGTATACAGTGATTGCTGGGGGAGCTGCATACAGTGATTGCTGGGGGAGTGGTTTATAGTGACTGCTGGGGTAGCTGTATGCAGTGATTGCTGGCGGAGCTGCATACAGTGATTGCTGGGGGAGCTGTATACAGTGATTGTTGGGAGAGCTGTATGCAGTGATATCTCAGGGGAGCTGTATACAGTGATTGCTGGGGGAGCTGTATACAGTGATTGCTGGGGGAGTTGTATACAGTGATTGCTGGGGGAGCTGTATACAGTGATTGCTGGGGGAGCTGTATACAGTGATTGCTGGGGGAGCTGTATATAGTGATTGCTGAGGGAGCTTTATACAGTGGTTGCTGAGGGAGCTGTATACAGTGATTGCTATGGGAGCTGTACATAGTGATTGCTGGGAGAGCTGTATACAGTGATTGCTGGTGGAGCTGTATACAGTGATTGCTGGGGGGAGCTGCATACAGTGATTGCTGGGGGAGCGGTATATAGTGATTGCTGGGGGAGCTGTATACAGTGATTGCTGGGGGAGCTGCATACAGTGATTGCTGGGGGAGCTGCATACAGTGATTGCTGGGGGAGCTGTATATAGTGATTGCTGGGGGAGCTTTATATAGTGATTGCTGGGAGAACTGTATACATTGATTGCTGAGGGAGCTGTATACAGTGATTGCTGGGGGAGCTGTATACAGTGATTGCCGGGGGAGCTGTATATAGTGATTGCTGAGGGAGCTGTATACAGTGGTTGCTGAGGGAGCTGTATACAGTGATTGCTAGGGGAGCTGTACATAGTGATTGCGGGGAGAGCTGCATACAGTGATTGCTGGGGGAGCTGTATACAGTGATTGCTGGGGGTGCTGCATACAGTGATTGCTGGGGGAGCGGTATATAGTGATTGCTGGGGGAGCGGTATATAGTGATTTCTGGGGGAGCTGTATACAGTGATTGCTGGGGGTGCTGCATACAGTGATTGCTGGGGGAGCGGTATATAGTGATTGCTGGGGGAGCGGTATATAGTGATTTCTGGGGGAGCTGTATATAGTGATTGCTGGGGGCGGTATTTAACGATTGCTGTTCCCTTTCTGTACTACATTCAATGGGGGCCTTCACAGGGGCGCATCTGCCATGAGGCGAGTTGAGATTCCCGCCTCAGGCGGCGCACCTCCGGCTGGAGACAGGGGGCGTCGTCGGGCTCCCGCCACTTTCACCTGCTGCCGGCCGGACCCCACTCGGATGTTCCTCATGACCACCAGCCATCACAGCTACCTGCACATCCCAGTGCCCTCTACATTCACCCGGCCGGCACTCCCGTCCACCGGCGAGCACAGGTACCCAACCACCGGCTGGCACATCACATAACCGACGGCCGGCACATGCACCAGCCCAATGTTCGCTCCGGGATACTCCTCCCCGCTCCCTGCCCTCCGCGGTCTCCGCTCCCTGCTCTCTGCTCCCCGCTCTCCGCTCCCAGCTCCCCGGTCTCCGCTCCCCACTGTCCGCTCCCCGGTCTCCGCTGTTTGCTCCCCGTTCACCGCCCCCCCGGTCTCTGCGCCCAGCTCCCCGCTCTCAGCTCCCCTTTCTCCGCTCCGCACTGTCTGCTCCCCGGTCTCCACTGTCTGCTCCCCGGTCACCGCCCCCCCCCCTCCCCCGGTCTCCGCTCCCAGCTCCCCAGTGTCCGCTCCCTGCTCCCCTGTCTCCGCTCCCCACTGTCTGCTCCCCGGTCTCCGCTCCCAGGTCACCGCCCCCCCCCCCTGGGTCTCCGCTCCAAACTTCCAGCTCTCCGCTCCCAGCTCCCCGGTGTCCGCTCCTAGCTCCCCTGTCTCCGCTCCCCACTGTCTGCTCCCCGGTCTTCGTTCCCAGCTCCCCTGTCACCGCCCCCCCCCCCAGGTCTCCGCTCCAAACTTCTAGCTCTCCGCTCCCAGCTCCGCTGTCTGCTTCCCGGTCACTGGCCCCCCCCAGGGTCTCCGCTCCCCGTTCTCCGCTCCCAGCTCCCCTGTCTCTGCTCCCCACTGTCTGCGCTCCCAGCTCCCCGGTTTCCGTTGTCCGCTCCCCGGTCTCCGCTCTCCGATCCTTGCTCCCCTCTCTCCGCTCCCAGTTCCCCGCTCCAGCCCCCCCTACCTGCTCCGAATCCCCGGCTCAGATTCCCCCTGGCTCTGGCAAACATCCCCCACCCCCCGCGCCCGATGACAAGGCCGAACCGGTCAGAACAAGGAAAGAAGAAAAAAGTAAGACATCTTCTATGTATGTATGTATATATAGATGTGTATATATGTGTGTATGGATATATGTATGTATATAAAGGTGTGTGTGTGTATGTATATATGTGTGTGTATGTATAAATGTTTGTGTATTGTAGGGTTTGGGGGTAACTTAGCATCAAAGGTAGAAGGTTCCGGACCTCACAGGTGACTTTTGTGGTGCTGAGCGCCAAAAACAGTAACTTAGGAGCTTGTACCAGATCCAAAAGAAAACGGCTTTATTCAGCTTTAAAACATTTACAGGAACAAAAATAATAAAAAGCTTAGCCTCTACTTAGGGCACTACCTCACTTCTTGAACCCTAACTCCCTTCTAGGTTCAAGGAACACTGCTGGGGTTCCTCCTCAGCGCTCTGGCTCTCAGTGAGCTCAAACAAAACAATGTCCTTTCTGGATCCCAGTCCTCTTGGGACAGACCACCTGTCTGTCTCCAACTTGTCCCAAGTCCTCCTGCTGACTGCAGGACACACAGCACTGGCTTGCTGTGAGCTCTCCCTCTGGAGTTGGCCAGCGATGGGAGTGGTCAAGGTCCTTTTCAACCCTGGTTGTGTGTCGCTCTCCAGCGCCCCCTAGGTTCACACTCTTACATATCCTCCCCCTCAGCTCACCACTTATGGGGTGAGCGACCCTGGGACAAGACATGTAATGACAACGTCCCTTTTCACTTAAGTTAATATATACAATGTCTGTCCACATTTTCTCAACTGTAGCGCACATCTTGTCTGGTGGTCTCATCTTCCAAGTTCCTGTCATTCTACTTTTCCTGGTTCTTGGCATTTCTGTTTCTTTGTTGAGGTTCTCAGACTGAACATTAACAATGGGGGTCATTTACTAAGGGCCCGATTCGCATTTTCCCGACGTGTTACCCGAATATTTCCGATTTGCGCCGATTGTACCTGAATTGCCCCGGGATTTTGGCGCACGCGATCGGATTGTGGCGCATCGGAGCCGGCATGCGCTTGACGGAAATCGGGGGCGTGGCCGAACGAAAACCCGACGTATTCTGAAAAATCGCCGCATTTAAGAACGGAAAATGTGTCGCTCGGGACGCGCTTACCTTCACTCAGACGGCCTCGGTGAATTCCGGCGCGTTAAAATGCTTTTCAGCGCAGAAGCGCCACCTACTGGATGGCGGAGGAACTAACTTATTAAATCCCGGCCGGACCCGAATCCAGTGCAGAGAACGCGCCGCTGGATTGCGAATGGACCGGGTAAGTAAATCTGCCCCAATGACTTCCAACCATCTTTTGCTTTTGTGTGTTAAGAAACACGGTTCAGTTTCACAATTACTTTTTGTTATGGACATAGAAACTCTACATTTCAACTGTTTCTTCTTGACATCTGCATCAGGTTGTAAAGCCTGTATTTCATCTTTTATTTTCAAGTGTAGTTCCTTTTTGCACCTTGTGGATAACATGGAGACAACATCCACTATGGGATTAGGCATTTTAAGGGCTGTGGCAACATACCTCTGATCACTCTTAATGACTCTTGTCCTTGGCTTTGGATGTACTTTGACCCTATTGGCTAGTTCACTGCACTCATAGTACTGGATATTTTTAGACTTCTCAAACTTGCCTTTTATCTGCTCTTTAACTCCATTGTTTTCCAAAACTATAGAAGACGGTTTCACCTCATCAACAGCCTGTAGGAAGACAACTTAAACACTTTTCTCTTGTTTGGGTAAACACCAATCCCCTTTTCCTCAGTAATAGGAGTTTTTTGTAAGCTCTCATACTGTAGGTCATCACACTGTACAATATAATGCCCAACATTCTTATCTTTGTAACTCAACTTTATTCTCTCTTCCTCAATAGCGGCAGCTTTTCCTGGTTCCATAGCCATCTGTATATGACCAGCCTTCAATTCCAGCTCCAGAACTTTCTCCAGGACCTTATACCTCTGAGTAGTGTATTCCTTGCTTTCTGCAAGTTTGAATTGCAAATTTTCCTCCAGTTTACTCACTTGTGCTTTTAATTTAGCAGTTTGACTTTGTAGATCTACAATTTGAACACATAAATCAGATTGGATTTTCTCAAACTGAATCCTCATGTCCTCCATCTGATGTTCCATGTTACTGTTAGTTTTGTCTATTTTGTCATAAGCCTCAGTCTTTTCCGTATACATTTTCTTCAAGGCTTCCAGGTCCGATTCAATTTCTCCATGTTCAAGATGTAGTCTATCCAAATTCGGAGAAAAACAGGATGACATCTCCACCATTTCTTTGTCCTTCTCCTGCATCAGAATAGACACCCTTTCATTACTGGCATAAGAAATTTTTAGCTCCTGCTCCAGCTCACAGATTTTAGTTTCTAGAGTCATTACTTTTTCTTCAAAAACTGCAGCTCTGCCCTGCCATTCCTTTACTTCTTTAGTGATGTGTCCCTTAGTGCATGTGTGGTCTGCTCTGACTGCAAAGTCTCCTTCACAGATTGTAATTGTGCATCTCTGTCAGACATTGCTTTCCTCAAGTGTACAACTTCATTCTCCTTATCAATCAATTCAGCTGCGAGGTTTTTATACTTTGTATCTTGAATCTCCAACTGATTTTGCAAAAACTCACTTTGCTCACTTTTAGCACATTTAGTTCTGTCAAGCTCCTCTTCTAGCAAATAAAGATCACACCTACATTTTTCAATAGTGCATTCTCTGACGCGGTCATCTTGGAGACGCTGCTCCTTTAAATTCTGCAATTGCATCTCCAGCTCTTGCTTTTGCTCCACACTATGTACAACTTTACTAGACAGAGAGCATTTCATCTCATCAAACTCCTTCTTAGTGACATAGTCCATTCCAGGCAAACCCAGCACCACATTTTTACCATTACTGCAGCATGAACTTTTTATGGAGTCAAGCTCTTTCTTTAATTTCACATTTTCTTTATCAGACACCTCAAGTTGCCATTTCCAGTCAGCTATTTCACCCTCATACACAAACCTGAGAGTTTTCATCTCATCTTGAAGCTGCTGCACCATATTGTTTGGCTCTCTAGAATATTCATCATGTCCACTAGTATGTGACACAACAGCAGCAGGATTATATTCAATCATTGAACAGATGTGCTTCATAAAAATTAAATCACTTTCATGCAGTGCATTTGCTTTAGTTGCAGCCTGCAGACCCGGTTCCAGGTTTTGCAACTCTCTGCCTTGAGACTGCTGTACTAAGGCACCTGTGTTCAGCTTTGCTTTATTACACAATGACACTTTCTTTTTCTTGCCCATTGTTGAATATCAGCAAAACACAATATTCAGAATAACTCCTCGTTATAAAAAGTGTCAAGTTTTACTGTTCTCTTTGTAGTCAATAGCATTCAACAAAACAGTCCTTCTGTTGCACTACAACAACCAGCATTTTCTTCTGTCTTCACAGAAATACAGGCTATTACAATTAACCATTTAAGTCTGGTCTGCCTTACTTTCACACAGCAATACAGTTCAGGATACGGTTTCAATTTGTTGCCACTAGCAATATACACGCTTGTGTGCCACAGCATACACAAACTCCGCTTCCAGAGTTTAAACGTCACCAGTTTTGCAGAAACATTTGATTGTGGATTCACTCACCCAACCTTGGGTCTCTGTCTTGCAATTACTCCTGCTGTTTTAGCTGTAGGCCACAATCCACATTACTGCAGTTCAGCAAACACGTTTTCTTTGGCCCTTGCGTGAATCTCCTCATGCCCGCTTCCTCCACCATATCTCCAGCGCCCCCTAGGTTCACACTCTTACAGTATGTATATATGTATGTATAGATGTTTGTGTACGTATATATGTATGTATAGATTTGTGTGTGTATGTATGTATAGATGTGTGTGTATAAATGTATAGATGTATGTGTGTATATTTGCTTTTTATACTGTTTATATATGTGTATTTGCTGTATGTATACACTGTATGTGTGTGAATATATATTTTTATGCAGTATTGGTGATATTTATCAGGGCTGCTGCACCATGTCAATTTTAGTTTTATACTACATGGCAGCACAATGTATGCATTTTACACTACATGGCGTTACTCTGTATGCATTTTACACTACATGGTGGTATGCTGTATGCATTTTATACTACATGGCAGCACGCTGTATGCATTTTATACTACATGGCAGCACGCTGTATGCATTTTATACTACATGGCAGCACGCTGTATGCATTTTATACTACATGGCAGCACGCTGTATGCATTTTATACTACATGGCAGCACGCTGTATGCATTTTATACTACATGGCAGCACGCTGTATGCATTTTATACTACATGGCAGCACGCTGTATGCATTTATACTACATGGCAGCACGCGGTATGCATTTTATACTACATGGCGGCACGCTGTATGCATTTTATACTACATGGCGGCACGCTGTATCTAATTTTCATGCTGTATATGGTATATTACATATATGGGGGGAAGCGTTGCTCTATGGCTCGCCTCAGGCAGCAGAAAGGCTTGGTACACCCTTGGGCCTTCACCATATTTTGCGCCCAGGGGTCCCCACAAAGCTTAATCCGGCCCTGCCCCGAAGACTTTTCAGCTGCAGTTTTTTACCAAGTAATTGACTGTTTAGAACATTATTATACTTATACCTGTCCTCTGTTATTTTGATCTATTATCATGTATATTTACAGTATTTGTATTGGTGGACTTTTTCTGATTTGTTTCCTTACACTTATATTTAATGCTTTCTATATTTTGTTTTTTGTTACCTTTTTTGTAGTGTTATTTGATTTTAGTAACAATCTATTTAACCCCTTAGCGCTCTGCATCTGATACACTGGGTGCAGTCACTTAACGTTCAGTGTCCGATATATTGGACGCAGAGCTAATGCCGACACCCCAGTGTAATACCCGCGATCGGAGTGGGCTCTGATCACGGGTGTTTAACCCGTTAAATGCCACTGTCAGTGGGACCGCAGCATTTAAACTGCCCCTTTTCTAACCACTATCCCCACCCATGCTGTCTTCGGGGGGCACTGATCGTTGCTATGGCAGTCAGTGGCATTAAGATGGTGTATATGACTGTGTCTATGGCATGTGCATAGGCTGACACAGCTAATACCCTGCAATACATCAGAGTCTTAACAAAGGTACTCAACTAATCTTCCCTGAAAGACATTATTTTACATTTCAGTGTGTTGTTACACTGGAATATTTTGTCATTTTAAAATATCCCCCCTTATGGTGACACAGCTGGGTTGCTGTGATTATTTTTTAGGTTGAGATTTTAACCCCTTATCACTGACACTAGTTTTCAGCTCAATGACCAGACTCGATTTTTCAAATCTGACATGTCTCACGATAATTGGTTATAACTTCGGAACGCTTTAACATATCTGGGTGATTTTGAGAATGTTTTCTCGTGACACATTGTACTTCATGTTGGTTATAAAATTTAAGTGATAAGTTTTGCGTTTCATTCTGAAAAGAAGTGAAAATTTGGCAAAAGTTTGTAAAAATTCTTCATTTTCCAAGTTTGAAATGTTCTGGTTTCCAGACAAGATGTAAAACTACCCAAAAAGTTTGAAAATTAACATTTACAGAATATCTGCTTTATGTTGGGATGATATTTTATGCTTCCGGTCATTTTTCTAGGATGTTATGAGGTGCAGAACTTTAGGTGCGATTTTTCTTATTTTCATGAAAATTGCCAAAACTCACATTTTGAGGGACAACTCAGCTTTCAAGTGAATTTGAGAGGCCTAAATAATAGTAAAACCCCATAAATTACCCCACTATAGAAACTTCACCCCTCAACGTAAGTAAAACAACTTCTATTAAGTCTATTAACCCTTTAAGTGTTTCACATGGGTTAAAAAATATGGACCTGCGATTTAGAAACTATAGAATTTTTTTGGAAAATACATTCATTTAGGCCAAACTGACAGTTTCTGAATAAATTAAATGATGAAACGCACTGCAACGCTGATACCCCATATGTGGTGGTAAACTGCTGTACGGGCGCACGGCCGAGTATAGAATGAATGGAAGCGCCCTTCACAGCAGATTTGTCACATTGTACGACCTATAAATTTTTATTTTTTTTGGTAATGCAAACATATGAGGTCTTATTATTTATGGGATGATATACAATGTATAGATAATTCATTTTGGGAGTCTAAAGTTTATTCATGAGATTTTATTAACTATTTCAAGGGGGACACAAACAAAATTATCAATTTTTATTTTGGATTGTTAGCATTTTTTTCCCCCCGCTCACCGTAACGTAAAAATTAATATTTTATCTTTATTCTCTGGTTCACTACGATTGCGGTGATACCTTTATATAGTTTTTCTTATTTTTGCTCAATTTTCCTGAGCAAAACCAATATTGGAGAAAATCGCATTGTTTTTACTATTGACAACTTTTTAGGGCCATAACTTCTGTATTTTTCTGTTGTCAGACCTGGTTGAGGGCTTATTTTTTGTGAAAACAGTTGTTCTTTTCAGTCGTATCATATTAGGGAACGTAGCTTTTTCTGATCACTTTTTAGAACATTTTTTGTGATGGTGTTTGATGAAAAATTGTATATTATGGGAAGTTTTTTGAGTTTTTTTTTTACGTAGTTCATCGAGCGGGTTCAATATTGATTTAGATGTATTGTAAAGATTAATACGGATGCGTTGATACCAAATATGTACGTGTTTTTGTGTTTTATTTACTTTATTTGCATTTTATGTGTTACTGGGGAGATTATGGGACTTTTATTTTATTTAATTATATTATAAAAAGATTTAATTTTTCTTTTTTTAACTTTTTTACATTTTCTACTTCTTGGCTTGATTAAGCGATCATCCGATCGCTTATTCAAGCCTTTACACTGCAATACACTTGTATTGCAGTGTATAGTGTAAGTAACTGAGCATGCCGCGCAGGAAGGCAGAACCCGGCGGGGAGAGAAGCCGACAGCCTCGGGTCACTCGTCGGAACCCGGGGCTGAGGCAGAAGGGATCGGATCCCCCGGTAAGCACACCGGGGGCTCCGATCCACGGGGGACACACTTGCACGCCACGGTCATGCTTGACTGCGGCGTGTAAGGGGTTAAACACCCGGGATCGGAGTTTTTCCGATCCCGGGTGTTAGTGCCGGGTCTGGGCTGTGATATCATAGCCCGACACCGGCACCAGAGAGACCCGGTGTCCCGAAATCTTATTCTGACGCGCCACCGTAGAAAGGCGTACGCGTCAGAAGAAGTACCCTTAATGACCGCTGTAAAAAGCAGATACGGCGGTCATTAAGGGGTTAAACTAGTGTTTGCGCTGTTTCATAATACACTTTATGCAAAGACACCTTTGATTCCTTTGTAATTTTGAAGGTCTGTTACCAGGTTTGTAAGTTTGAAGGTCTGTTAAATGCTGACTAAGAATATCTTACTTGAACTATAATTTATAGGGTAACCATATCAATCCCCCCTTTTGAGAAAAGAAATGACCCTTCCTTCACTGCTTTAGGTACTTCAGTAGCAAAAGACTACTGTCAGGCTTTCTCATTATTTTCTTCACCGAATTCCCCAAAGTCAAGGAGGATCATATCTTATTCTCAATTATAATTCTTCTCATATGATTTGATTCTAACTCTATAGACAATATTTTATTAACCGCATAGCGCAATAAGACGTACCTGTACGTTATATTGCGCATGGGGGAGTATAATGATCCTCACGGGCTGAGCCCACTTCACATGCACTGGGTGCTTGCTTCAAAATGAAGCATCCATCCGTCGCTAAAAACTTGTGTGGCTGCTAACCCTTTGATCGCCACCTTTGATCGCCATCTTGGCTCGATCGTCGCTCCCCGTGACATTATCGGGGAGCGACGATCTATTTCCATGACAGCCCCGAATCACACAAAGATCCGAGTTTATCATGTTTTTATCTATTTGCACATTGTAATAGATGGTGTGCAAAATCCCCATATACTGCCATACTGTAGTATGGCAATATATGGTAGGATCAAAGTACCCTAGGGAGTCTGAAAAATTGCAAAAAATAAAAATAAAAAAGAGTTTAAAAAAAAATATTAAAAAAACCCTAAAAATTCAAATCACCCCACTTTCCCTAGAAGTCATATAAATAAAAATAATCACCAAAAATCATAAACACATTAGGTATTGCCACATTTGAAAATATCAATGGATCTATTAAAATATAATGTTTTTTTTCAATGAATTAAACCCCGTAATGGAAAATGGCATTTTTTTACCATTTTGAAAAATATAAAAAATTCAATAAAAAGTGATCAAAAGTACAATCCTAAAAATAAAAGCATTGAAAACGTCATCAAAAGTTTCAATAAATGACACCACCCACAGCTCTACACTGAAGTATGAAAAAGTTTTCAGTGCAAGAAGACGGCAAAATGAAGAATTTTTTTTTAAATGTATGAAAACATTATAATACCTATACAAATTTGGTATCCACATGATTGTATTGACCCAATGAATGAAGTAGACCTGTCATTTAGGGCGCACAGTGAAAGACGTAAAATCCTAGCCCCCAAATGTGTTTTTTCATCATTGTCACTGCATTCAGAATTTTTTTCCCGCTTCCCAGTATACAGCATAGAATGTTAAATACCATCACTAAGAAGTGCAATTTGTTACACAGAAAACAAGCCCTCACACAGCTCTATACATGGAAAAATAAAAAAGTAATAGATTTTTGATGGTGGGGAGCGAAAATTAAAGACGCAAAAAAGAAAAAGGGCCTGGTCCTTAAGGGGTTAATCACTGTATCTATTAATCATTGAAGAAGTCCTCTGATGCAAGGGATACAGCAGCATCCATAGGTCACAAGTATTGTTGTCACAACCGTCAGTGAGATAAACAGACTCAACACCATATGGTTCCGCTTTCACAACCACGAATCAATCCATTTTGAAAAGATGTAATCGATACCAGAATTTTCTGGCAATTCTTACAATAATGACGTAAGACCTTGTAATGCTTTGGTTATGCTTCTATCTGGAGAATGGCTGGCGTGGATCCAATTTGGTCTGCCCTCAAGCTTTACTGAAGTGTCTGTGGTGAGGAGGCCTTGTAATAGACCATCAAATCTCGGCTCCAATGGTTTTCTGGAATGTCTCTCAATCACTTCCCAGTCTCCTGGTTGGAGTGAATGAGTTCCTTCTCAGTTGTCCGGATCTGGAATGGAAGCATAGACTTGTTTATGTACCATTGTGAGAATCTTTTGGAGGCTCTGAACACAACTGGTGATATTATAACACTGCAATTGTCATGTATGGGGAAACATAAGCCTAGCCTTGGTACCGATCCAAATAAAATCTCACAACTTTGCCTTCCAGTTTGGTGTACACCTGACTGTGTATAGGGCCAATGAATAACACTCAGGTCCAAGGTTTTCCCATCTCTTGACTTTCTTTTTGAATTTTTAGTTTAAGTGTACTATTTAGTCTCTCTACCTTTCCACTGGCTTGTGGGTGATATGGCGTGTGAAATGCTTGTGTGATCCCTAGCATTTTCATGACATTTCACATTACCTCTCCTGTAAATGTGTACCTCCGTCTGATTCTATTATTTCTGATAGGCCAAACCTGCAGAAAACTTCAGACATCAATTTCTTTTTGGTAGCTTTTGCAGTGGCTTTGGGCATCGGGAAAGCTTCTCACCACCCTGAGAAAAGATCAACACACACAAGGACATACTCATATGTACCAATTTTTGGCAGCTGTATGAAATCAATCTGCAGACGTTGAAACGGATAAAGGGGTTTTGGTGTGTTTTTGTGGGACCTTCACTACACTACCTGGATTGTGTTGTGCACATGTTAAGCATGCTTGAGTAAATGCAGTTGCAACTGTGGTAAATCCTGGAGCGAACCACTGCTTGTCCATTACTGATCACATCAGAGGATACAAGTACCTTGGCAAACATATTCTTGGTCCTATCTTCCACAGACCCAATTCTTCCCAAGCTCCGGCTCTTGACCAGACCCTCTTCTCCACCCGGGTGGTTGGCCAGGTAAGAACCTGTAAGATACTAAAGTCAACCTGGTTAGGCTCAGTACTGTTTAGATATTCCCAAGGCTTCTGTTTTCCTCGGCTTCCTTGCCGCCTCTTTAGCTGCTTTATCTGCTTTACTATTGCCTCATGCTTTATCAGAATTAAGCTTCATGTGTGCTGTTTCCTTTAATATGACAACTTCCTTTGGAAGTAGCAGGGTCTCCATCAGCTGTTTAATGAGGTGTCCATGTTTAATCGTGGATCTTTTTGATGTAAGGAAGTCCCTATTTTTCCAAATCGTCCTGAAATTATAGGCCACTTTAAAAGAATATCTAGAGTCTGTGTATATGTTGCACCGCTTACCTTTTGACCCTCTAAGTGCTTCAATGAGTGCTTCAATGAGTGCCTTCAGCTCCACCTCCTGTGCTGACATATGAGGAGGGAGTGGTTTTACTTCTACTACCTCATGCTGTGTGACCACTGCATGCCCAGTATAAAACCATCCATCTTCTTCGATGCCCCTAGATCCATCTACAAATAGCTAAATATCTGGATTACTAAGCAGTTCATCAAAAACGTGTGAAAAGTTTGATGTCTCTTGTGCCATTATAGCTAAGCAATCATGTTCATGCTTTATGTCATAACTTTTATCATCAGTCAAAGTTTTCAAAAATAGCGGTATTTGCTGATCTCCTTCTACTCCCCCCTTTGAATCCACAACATCAATCAGAATTAAAGTAGCTGGATTCATAGTCAAATGTAGATAACAACCTGATGTTTCCACAATCACGCGGATTCGAGCGCTCAAGGATCTTCTGGACACCCGATATTTAACGGGCGTTGTGTAAGCTCCGGATGTTCTGCCCTCTATGGATTCATAGTCATGTCACCAAATGTCACTTTAATGAGATGCATAAGTACATACACGATGGAGCTTCTATGGCTACAGGATCTAATCTGGCTGATTAGTAGACCACTGGTATGTTCCATTGTCCATGTTTTTGAGCTAGGACCCCTGTCACATGTCCTTTGATCTCTGTACAGTAAAGAAAGAACAGCTTAGAGTAATTTGGGGTACCTAGAGCTGGGCTAATACAATAACTAATCGGAGTCAGTAGAAGAAGTTCAATGCTTCTTCTGAAAGCTGGAAAGGCTGTGTGGCCAAACAATTATACAGTGGCTGCACGAAGATGGATGCAGAGCAGATCCAATGGGGGTCATTTACTAAGGGCCCGATTCGTGTTTTCCCTACGTGTTACCCGAATATTTCCGATTTGTGCCGATTTTCCCTGAATTGCCCAGGGTTTTTGGCGCACGCGATGGGGTTGTGGCGCATCGACGCCGGCATGCACGCAACGCAAATCGGGGGCATGGCCGAACGAAAACCCGACTGATTCGGCAAAACTGCCGCATAAAAAAAGTGTCGCTGGACACGCAATGGATCGTGTACTCCGGCGGACCTCAGCGCAGCAGCGACACCTGGTGGACGTCAGAGGAACTGCCTTAGTGAATCACCAGAAGACCCGAATCCACCACAGAGAACGCGCCGCTGGATCGCGAATGGACCGGGTAAGTAAATCTGCCCCAATGCTTACAATATGACACAATTTTCAATTGACACATTAGTAGTTTGTCCTTTGATGCCTTGCATCCTTTTATAGCTAGATGTTGTAATAAAGAGCAACACATCTGTAGGGGCACAAATAAGTAAATTATCCATATACTGCAGTAGGACTACCTCAGTATGTGGAGGATTCCAATCCTGTAGGACCAGCTGTAGTGCAGCAGTGTACAGGGTAGGTGAGTTGTGAGCACCTTGTGGCAGAACTAACCAAGTGTATTGTTGACCTCTGTATCTCTTATGAATAGATTATTTAGAATGGCATAAGTACTTGAGTAAGAGCACAACTGACACACCAATTTACATGTAATCTAAGTTTTAGTTTCAAGTCACCACATAACCCCCATATATCAGTCCTAGCCATAGTTTGGTTAAGGATTTACCAAAATAGTATTTTAACAGAAGTTTGCAGTTACGTTCCCTTTTCCTTTGCGGGTCCTCTGGAGACAAGTGTAATTCCCTGGATGTGCAGATACTCTAGGGCAGTGATGGCTAACCTATGGCACTGGTGCCAGAGGTGGCACTCGGAGCCATTTCTGTGGGCACCCAGGCCATCACCAGAGATGAGTCAGGGTATTTTCCTGCAGACCCAGACAGCCCAAAACTTGCTGTGCACAGAGGTATTTTAAAGTGACAGCTCTCCCTGGGACTATTTTCTGCTTTATTGGTGTCCTCAGGGTGCTGGTATCAATGAAAACTGGGAGTATAAATCACAAATTAAATTTCTGTATTGGCACTTTGCGATAAATAAGCGGGTCTTTGTTGAAGTTTGGGCACTTGGTCTCTAAAAGGTTTGCCATCACTGCTCTAGGGGGCACCTGCCATGTCCTTTCTGGTGGGTATAATTTAGAAACAGTATTGCATAAGTCATTGTTAGTTCTTAAAAGGTTTTTTACACGTCTACAATACATCATAGGTTTTAATCAGTCTCGGAAAGCTTAAATGGAATAGTTCCTAGATGGGGTCATTGTACATGCTATACAGTTTGATATATTGTTTTGATTCACTATATATCTCATAGAATTTCACCATTTATTCCTCTGTAATCTATTTATATAGCTATCTTATCCTCATAATTTATATATTTGAACCAGCCTTTGATGACTCCTGCAAAATCTCACTGACCTCAATTTCCTGCTCAGGAAGGGCTTTTAACCAGAATGTCCCTTGTTGGGGCCTTCACTTTATTTTTTTTTTTATTTCTCTCTGACAAAACATTAGTAACATCACATAATTTCTGTGTGTTTCCCTAACAGAAAGTTAATAAAAGTCTAGCTTATGCCCTAGATGACCTCAGAAGAAACACTCAGCTGATTTGAGGTTTAAGCAATACATTAACTTTGCACACACTAGAATTCTGCTACCTGTGCTCACACTGTCCTATAGCTGCTGATCCCAGAAAAACAAGATGATACAATCACAATGGTATCTTACTTGCATAGAAAATTACTTGCATAACCTCATAGATAAAGTACCTGTTACAATCAGCACTGTACACAATTGTAAGTCCATCTCACATGCAGAAACAACAAGCAATTCAGTTAGATGAACAGGAAGACACAATAATCTCACTCCAGATTTAGACAAGCCCTGAATGTCAACAACATTCAAACACTGATTAAAGTGAGTTATTCCAATCACACCACTTTCCTATGTAATCCCAATAGAAACCTAACAGACAGGGGCCTATGGGAAAATCTCAGGTGTTCCGATTGACACGTTTTGGTAATATCTGACAAGTTATTTTATGTCTACAAAATGTAGAACAATGTATCATAAAACACAAATACAATCCCAATCACTATTTAGTACTATCTCATAAGCACTGTAACCCTCCTTCTTCTCTTGTTCTTGAACACATGTATTACCCATGTCTACCTGTTTATTCTCTGGTGATTTCATACTCCTGTGTATTCCTTTCAATGTCCTCCCCGGCCCCCAAAAGCAGATGTCAAATACGTCTTCGTGATTTATGACTTGGCCAGTGACTACCCTTGAGTCACATCTATAAATCCTCTTGGCCCTGGATGTGGAAATGGTACATCTACCGCTACTCCAAAATACACATATCTCTTGTACACTAACCAGTGAGTAAGACAGAATAGTAACATCATGTAACTACACTGCAAGCTTTCTGTATTCCTTCTGGGAACTTAACAGCTTCTATGCGTTATTCTTCTCATTAGATCTTGAATTACACTAAACCGTCAGGGGCGCCTCTATCACATGAACCAGACAAGCCAGCATCATGGAAGAGGATGGTCTTTACGGCAAAAGGCTTATCAAGATAGACTCATATCATTCACATTACTGAATCACCCATAAGACTTAAAACAATACAGAAAATCTATCCTTTCCAATATCCCCAAAAGTATCTCATGGATATTCTACAATTCTTTGCTAAAAATATTGGACAGAAATAAGAAAGACTTATCTATAATGTACCGTAAATCCGTCAGGAGACTTTCAGATAGAGGAGACACAAAGGAAATGTGTAAGAATGAGTTTCTTACCTTCACCTGCAGTCAGAAAGTCTGTTTTGTTGCCGGGTCTGCAGTACTGAAGTCTAACTGTTTGACTCTGCCCACAACCACGGACGGTGGGTCTGGTCTCAAATCGACCAGTGCAGGGAGTATATCGTATGGAAGCCAAATTATTAAATAGTTCTTGGAGCTCACAAGCAAAATGCAATCAACACAGACTCAAAGTTAGTCTGAGCAAAAAGCACACTTTATTTGAACAGATAGTTGTCTTTTATACACTTAGAATAAACGTATACCACACAGTCTTAACAATGGTATGTTCAACTAATCTTCCCTGAAAGACATTACTTTACTTTTCAGTGTGGTGTTACACATTGCATCAGGAATATTTAGTCATTCTTAAATATCCCCCCTCCTTTATGTTGACACAGATGGCATGCTAGATATTTTTTTAAGGTTAAGATTGTAAACTAGTGTTTGCTCTGTTTCATAGTACACTTTATGCAAAGACACCTTTGATTCCTTTGTAACTGTGAAGGTTTGTTACCAAATGATGTCTTAAATGCTGACTAAGAAGATCTTACTTGAACTTACTTGAATTATAGGGTAACCCTATCAAGACATATAACGCAAAAAAAGTCTAAATCATAACACAAATCCCACATATATAGTGATAGGGATATCATCCGTCTATATTTGACAAAGAACCGTATAATATCTCCCTGAGATAACGTTACATATATTGGAGTGGATTGTTTTCAACTTATGCTGCTTTTTTATAATGTTTACATTTAGTAATGGTGTGTAGATAAAGACTTTGTAGATAAGGACTTTGTGTTGCAAAGACTAGCCTCCGTCCGTGTGTCTGGCTTGTCCGGAGCGCGCCTGGAGACGCCCCTGGCAACTAAAGGTCATAAAAACCCTTTATTCAGGTGGGAGGGGGGAGCACTAAGTCACACAGTCACCACTCAGTTACAACCCACACCCCGTCCAAAACATCATATTGTCAGATCAAGTGGATAAAGAAAGTGTTGTTGTCCCCTTTATAAACAAATGATAAGAAAGAATTATATATATATATATATATATATATATATATATATATATATATATATATATATATATCTGTCCATTCAGGTGAGCTGCTGTCTGCTTTGACTTGTAAGGTGACTCCTATATAGTCACTTGGTTGAGTCAAATATCTTATGTTTGAGTACACACACCTATTTGCTGAACAAAAGCATTGAGCAAACAGTAGGTATCTTAAGTTGTGGAACAGGTTTAGCAAATTTTGCTAACCGCATAAGATAAAATTGAGATAAGATGGGGAAGCAGCAGCTCACATTTAGCTACAGTGAAAGGCTCAAGGAAAATGTTAAAGGAATTGGGGATGGCTGAAAATCCCTTAGATACTTCACTTTGGGAATTAGCTCTTACAACTAGTGTGGGGTGGATCAGGGATAATAAGTTTGCTAGGCAAGCAAAGGCTTGGTCAGAAGTAGCAAAGGAAATGAAACCGGAAGGTTGCTGGGTAAAGGAAGAAACCCCCAAAGGAATTAAATATTTAAACAAAATAAAAACACCCCCACCATATGAATTATATTCCTTGGAAGTTAAACCAGCCAAACCACAGGGGGGGCCAGAAGGGTGGACCTGTGTTTGTGGGCAACAAAACCCCGATTGGCAGGAACAATGTTCTGCCTGCGGGAGGCCAAGGCCCAGAAACCCAGTAAGGCTCTATCCTGTGATTTATTCCCACACTCAGACAGTTGAGCCTAATTCCCCCATCCTTGAACCAGAAATCAGTCACTCCCATACCCCAGGATGAGGGAGCTCCAGAACAAAAAGAGAGGAAACAGAGGACAATGAGGGGGAGTATGATCCTTTACGTCTCCGCCACTACCAAACACTAGATGCAACAGGAAGTTTAGGTACTATGGGTTTCACATCCTCCCCTAGACGACATAAACCCGTAACAGCTACTGTCTCACATTACAAGTCATGGAGTCCAAATGTCCCAGAGCCCTTTGAGCTGCCAATGGGATACTATAGATGGGTATCACACATTAATGACAGTAAACAAAAAGCTTCTTCACTTTACCCATACAGAGTGCTGCTTCACTTGTTGTTTACTGCTACGACTAACGGGGTTTGTCGGACCCCCGACGAAGACCTGCACCCTCCCAGTTTCTGCACGGTGCCGCTCCACCTTTTGCTTTTTCACACATTAATGACACATACTCTTGTACATGGTCAGACTTAGAGGGTATACTAAGGCGAACAGTTGGTGAGGCTAGGACACAGTCTATTATGGATTTCATTACAAGGGCAGGAAGGCCACAACTTTTGGAGGAAGGAAACCAGTACACTCATAATATAGAGTCAGGAAAACATTTATTAAAAGGACTACATGCATGGTGCCAGGAAAGAGTCGGGGAATTTACTATCTCCCTCCTAGATATAGTACAAGGACCCAAAGATACAGTGGATCATTTTTTGGGAAATTTGAAACTCAGACATATGGATATGGGTTATGGAGAAATGGGAGATATAGGAAAGAAGCTCTTCCATGGAGCTTTTATGGCAGGACTTAGGCCACAGCTTATTCAGAGAGTCCAGGCGTCTAGGCCTGATTGGAGGTCATGTCCAATAGAAGATTTAACTTTATACAAAGAATAGAGTTTGTGAATTGCGACCAGTTTGTAACTGGGTTCATGAAATACGTTTTTGAATAGGACCAGCAAATCGCCCAGTTCGGACGTGTATACCCAATTGCTACTAAGTTACTACTACTTTTATTGATATTTATTTAAAAAAGGTAGGAGCTAACAAAGTGCAGTAGATGAAAGTGGAGGGTACAATTCCAATAAACTAAGGTTAAAATTACAGTCAGTTGGGTTGTCTCTATAATGGATCGGAGGGCAGGCCATATGAGTGTTATCACAGTGTGTTGGTGATATACTCCGGATTAGTTTTGACTTTTCACTATGATCTAATTAGTGAAAAGGACTCTAGAAGGCATTCACTCCTATTTCTGTTTTGAAGCCTCCAAAGGGTACGTGTGGGGGTACGTAAGTCCTCCCTATTTAGAGGCAGATGTCGCCCACATATTGGCCTCACACTCCAAGGGTTAATGCGGTCCTGCCTCTCTTAACCCTATTTTATGGATTCCGGTAAGTATTTTACGGATTCTACATTCCAGTAAATATTTTATACACTCTACACTCAGTGGATTTTTGCTTCATTTGTATCCCTCTTTTGTTCTACAACTCTACTGCTGATCTAAAATCCTAACAATATAGCCCCCCCCTACATGTTTCGCTGCATAGAGCAGCGTCCTCAGGGGTGCCGGGGCTACAATGTGGCACACCACGTGAATTCCTGTCCTTTATAAGTTCTCATCATGACGTAGTGAAAAAGGGGCCGTTTCCCATATCCAATCGAAGAGCTGGGTTCCAATAGCCAATAGCGGCAGGGGGTTGTATCCCCTATTGTCCAATCCGCATGGAGTCACAATGTGACATCACTGAGAGCGGCCGTTCCCCGTGCATGCCTGTTTCCTTGGTGCCGATTGTTTTTGTCTCAGTGCGCATGCGCGTGGGTTCCATGTCTAGACCCCTGTGCATGTCTATTCAACTTAGTTAAGATTTCGGCAGTTCCACTGCGCATATGCGTCAACTTAGTATCTTGTGCGCTCAACTCCTTCTTTCCGCGCCTGCGTGCGGACCTAGAACTCCGTGCGCTCGATTTCTTCTCTCCACGCAAGCGTGCGGACTTGGGACTCCGTGAGCTCGATTCTTTCTCTCCGCGCATGACCACGGACTTAGATGGTATTCCACTATTTTCCCACTTATCTGGTAAGTTCAGAGTGGGCCCGGGTGAATATGTAGTTTCTACTGGCTAAGAGTTATTTGTCCATATTGAGGAGTATAGGGATGTAAAAGTGTCAGATGATAGCGTAACTGCGGCTCATTTTCGATTTTGATCTTTTTTATGGTGCCTCATTTTACATGTTGATACATTGAGTGGTGTGCCTCTTAAGATGGAATGTACTTAATCCTAAAATTCTTATCTATTGTTATTTATAAGTTCAAAAAGAGACTCATTTACAAAAAAAGCTGCATAGGTAAATCCCTTATTTAGGCCTTTTGGACTTAATGTTCCTAGTCTATAAATCCATTTCGCCTCCAATTGAAGGAGGTCTCGATCAAGGTCACCTCCTCTTATACCTGTTTTCAGGTGATCAATGCCCCAAAAACGAAGTTGCTCAAGGTCCCCATTGTGTGTCAACATCATATGTTTTGAGAGGGTTGTATCTTTCTTTGTTCTTACCGTACTGAGATGTGAGGAGACTCACTTAGCTCCTGTATTGTTTTCCCTATGTACATCTTTGGGCATCTACACTGCGCCACACATATCACCCCTGTTGTTTTACAATTGATAAAATGTCTAATCTGATAAGTTCGGGTGTTGTCTGGATTGGAAAATTCTTTTTTCTTAAACATATATTTACAGAGGGAGCAATCCCCACAGGGAAACGAACCGGTTGTCCGGCAGCCATGTCTGTGGAGTTGGCCGTTTATCCGCATAGTGGCTATGTACCAGGAGGTCTTTCAGGTTTTTCCCTCTTCGATATGTTATCGATGGGTGTTCTGTTAAAACGGGTTGGATATCATTGTCGGCCATCAGGAGCGGCCAGTATTTTCAAAAAATATCTGTTACTTCCTGTGAGTAACCATCAAATGTACCTATGCATCTAATTGGTCCCTGTTGTTCCTGCTTTCTTTCATTTTTTAGCAGGGGTATCCTCTAGCCCGGAACCGTGTATATAATTCTCCACACTCCTTTTCGAATTCCAAGTCTGAATAGAAGATTTAGTACTTGCCGCAAAGGGGATTGAGTTAGATCAGAAGATGAAACCTGTCCTGTATGCTTCTGATGGGGCCCCCCCAAACACCAAATTATGTTAGGAGAGCACGTACCACAGTTAAATGTTTCAACTGTGGAAAGGAGGGCCATATTCAGAGAAATTGCAGGCTCCCCATACGACCCCGTGAGGACTTGGGTACAACCCGGGGAGGGGTAGTGGCTAGGCCACAATAGGAAAAAGGCAACCCCGTACAAACTTATCCCCTTTCGGTCACACCAAATTCAGGGCCTCAAGGGATAGTCCTGATACATCTTCCAAATTGTACAGAAGTCCCATTCCTGGTGGATATGGGGGCAACCAGAACAGTTATCCGCCAGGAACATTTAAATCCACTTGACTTTTCTGATGATACCATGTTTACCCAGGGATTTGAGAGATTATTTAGAGAATGTAAATTGTCCAAACCATTGGCCATTAAATTGGCAGACCACACCTGCCTTACTAGACTAATAGTCAGTGAAAATGCACCAGTTAACCTTTTAGGCTCTGATTTATTGCAGGCCATACAGGCACATATCCTTTTCAAGCCAGATGGAACGGTGGGATTATAAGCGGGAATACCAGATGACCAATTATGTAAAATTCTAGCATCACTACATGTGCCTGACCCTAATATCCCCATATCTGATGACGAGGGACTGAAGGATGTACCTGATGAATTATGGTCAAAATCCAAAACTGACATTGGCCATATGCCAGTACCCCCAGTAATGATTCAATTAAAACCCGGTGCAAAACCCCCTCAGATTAAACAATACCCACTAAGTGTAGCACAGGGGGAAGCCATTGGGAAAAATATCAAGGATCTCATAGCCACTGGGGCAATCAAACCTACCAAGTCAGTTGCCAATACCCCATTGTTCCCAGTAAAAAAAAGGGGAAAAAGGGAGAGCCAGTGACGTACCCGATGGTACATGATTTACGGGCAATAAATGCTGTCACTACTCACCCCAGTAGTTCCAAATCCACACACCATTCTAGCTCAAATACCAGCTACCTCAGTTTATTTTACAGTAATTGACCTTGCAAATGCATTTTTCTCAGTACCTTTACACTGTCAATATTTGTTTGCTTTCACCTTTGAGGGCCGGCAGTATACCTGGGCAGTGCTGCCACAAGGGGCGCACAACTCTCCTACCTTGTATACCGCGGCCTCACAACTTGTTCTGCAAGATTGGAGTCCTCCACATGTTGAGGTGGTCCTACTTCAATATGTTGATGATTTACTTCTTTGTGCCCCAACAAGACCGGTATGCAGTGAAGCTACGGTATCCTTGTTGAAACATCTTGCAGACAAAGGTTGTAAAGCATCCAAAGAGAAGCTACAATTTTGTCAACTAAAAGTGATATTTCTGGGTCATTGCATTTCAGCTGGAGCTCGCCATCTGACTGATGAGAGAAAGAAAGCAATCGAACTACTAAATCCACCTGCTGGAGTACAACAGCTCCTCACTTTTCTGGGTTTGGTTGTCGTATTGCAGACCTTGGATCCGCTCTGCGTCCATCTTCATGCAGCCACTGTATGATTGTTTGGCCACACAGCCTTTCCAACTGACAGAAGAAGCACTGGACTGCTTCTATTCACTCAGATTGGCGATTGTGTCAGCCCCAGCATTAGGTACCCCAGATTATGCAAAAATGTTCTTGTTATATTGCACTGAGATCAAAGGACACGCCACAGGGGTCCTAACACAAAAACATGTACAAAGAAATAGGCCAGTAGCCTACTACTCGGCTAGATTAGATCCAGTCGCCAGAGGAGCGCCAACATGTGTACGAGCAGTAGCAGCAGTTGCACTGCTACTTAACAAAGCCTCTGAGATAACATTGGACTATCCTATCACCATCCATACCCCACATGACTTACACAGCATCCTTAACCAAGTTCAGCCAAAACACTTATCTATGGCCAGACAGTTAAGATTACAATGTGCCTTACTAATGCCACCAAACGTCACTCTAAAAAGGTGTACAATCTTGAATCCAGCTACACTAATTCCAATTGATTTCGTGGATTCAAAGGGGGGAGTAGAGGGAGCTGACCAGGGAAAGCCCCTATTTTTAAACTCTTTTACTGAAGATGAGTTACAAGATGCACAAACTGAACATGATTGTTTAGCCTTAATGGCACAAGAGACATCAGGCTTCTCACATGTTTTTGATGAACCCCTTTCTAATCCAGACATTGAGTTTTTTTGTAGATGGATCAAGGAGCATGGGGGAGGACGGACGGTTCTACACTGGGTATGTAGTGGTCACACAACATGTCAGCACAAGAGGCGGAGCTGAAGGCACTCGTTGAAGGCAGAGTGGTTCTGCTTTTATTACCTCATGTTGTGTGACCACTGCATACCCAGTGTAGAACCGTCCATCCTCCCCGATGCTCCTTGATCCATCTACAAAAAACTCAATGTCTGGATTAGAAAGAGAGTCTGAAGGTAAATGATGTAACATATATAACAATTCGAGATACGCCTTCGGCACATGTCATGATTTTGGCCCAATATGGAAGGCCAGGGACTTTCTCACCTCTACTGGTTCCCCAGTTAAACATGGTGAGCTCATTAGACAACTAATGTGGCTACTCCCACAGGAAGTAGCTATTGTAAAAGTAAAAGCCCATACCAGACTTGATACCAATGAAGCACAGGGCAATGACAAGGCAGACAGAGCAGCGAAAGAGGCTGCCAGGAAACCTAGGGAGGAGGGACCTCCCCCTAGAACACCTGAACAGATCATGGTAACGATCGGGTATAACCAGACCTTTGATTTAGGTGTCTTGCAGGCTCTGACTGGGGAAACCACCGGGGAGGAGAGGAGAGGCAGGAGCCCAGGAGAGGCCAGAGCCCAGGAGGAATCAGGTGTGTGGAAGGTGGGACAGAGGGTGTGTCTGCCCCGATCCCTGTATCCGGTGGTGGCTCAAGTTGCTCACTGTGAGACATATCTGTCTAAAAATGCCATGTGCTCTCTGGTAGACAAGCAGTGGTTCGCACCAGGTTTTACTACAGTCGCAACAAGGTTCACACAAGCATGTCTGGTGTGCGCACAGCACAATCCAGGCAGTATAGTAAAAGTCCCACAGAAGCACACCCCGAAACCTCTCTATCCATTTCAACGACTGCAGATTGACTTCATACAGCTGCCAAAGGTCGGTATGTATGAGTATGTCCTTGTGTGTGTTGATCTCTTCTCAGGATGGCCAGAAGCCTTCCCCATGCCCAAGGCCACTGCACGAGTTACAGCAAAGAAGCTGATGTCTGAAATTTTCTGCAGGTTTGTCCTACCCGAGGTAATCGAATCAGACCGAGGTACACACTTTACAGGAGAAGTGATGCAAAATATTATGCAGATGTTAGGGGTTACCCAGGCATCTCATACCCCGTACCACCCACAAGCAAGTGGAAAGGTAGAAAGGATGAATGGTACACTCAAACTGAAAATCCAAAAGGCGAGTGCAGAGATAGGGAAACCCTGGACAGAGTGTCTTCCCTTAGCTTTGTTCTCGATCAGGTACACGCCAAACAGAAAAACACAATTGTCTCCATTCTAAGTATTGTTTGGCTCAGCACCCAGACTAGGCCTGTACTTCCCACAGACTCTGCAGACACTGCAGACACTGGTCAGATGCTGCCTGGAACACGGGAACCTCATGGGGATACACTCCAGCAGAAGCTGGTGAACCCCTCCTTAAAAGGATGACCATAACCAGAGCCAACCCTAAGTGGGATTGTAATCCATCTTATCTATCCTGTGACCCTCATGTTATTAACATTTATCAACCTTCCCCAGGGGCTGAGGGCCTCTATGTTTTGGGATTATTCATTCCAGGAAGAGCAGTTCAGCAAGGCACATTTCAGTTAAAGGCCCTAACCACACCGGAAGGGGAGGTTCATCCAATCCCATAAGGGACAAACACCCGGGATTCAAATTTCCGGGTACTAGAGGATGTAACTATGAGGAAAAGGTAGCCAAAGAAACGGGATACACAGAAAGGAACGAATGGCTTAATTTGATGAAATACACGGCAAATCAGAATAACACATCTAATTGTAAAGCTTGTGCCACAGCTAGGCCACACTTGGGGACAGTTCCAATAAAACTTGTAGAAGGGGATGATAAAGGGTGGTAGTGCATCATAGCCCTGTACCAGGCTACATATGAACCTACTGATGAACTATGTATTGTCTGTCTAAATTATTTACACCAGCGAGGGCAGACCAGGTGCCCCCACGAGTAATAGCATATCCAGGGGATTACACTTGTTTCCAAAGGACCGGGAAGGGAAAACAAGTAGGTGATTTGTCAGATGATTTGTGTAAACAGGTCAGAACAGTGAATGAAGATAAGAATGGGTACGAGGCTAAATGGTTTATCAATCAAACTGCATCCAGAACAGACGTATGGTGGATCTGTGGAGGTATAAAACTCAGACCTAGACTACCGGTAAACTGGGTCGGCACCTGTGCTCTAACACAGGTACTGATGCCCTTCCAGATAATCTCCTCAGAGCAAATACGGAAAGGTCAGTTGAATGTAAACCATTTACACAGACAAAGGCTCTTATCACCAGGAGGTGCCATTGATACAAGGATATACATCAACAGCATTGGAGTCCCTAGAGGAGTACCGGATGAGTTTAAAGCAAGGAATCAAGTGGCTGCGAATCAGCTCTATTTTGGTGGGTTACAATTAATAAAAATGTCGATTGGATAAACTATATTTACTATAATCAACAAAGGTTTAAAAATTACACAAGGGATGCAATAAATGGGATAGCTGAACAGTTAGCACCAACCTCGTTGATGACATGGCAGAATAGGATGGCTTTAGACATGTTACTTGCGGAAAGGGGAGGAGTCTGTAAAATGTTTGGCACTTAGTGTTGTACATTCATACCAAATAACACTTCTCCGGATGGATCTATAAGTAGGGCGTTGGACGGATTGACGTCATTATCAGAAGAATTGGCGGAAAATTCGGGGATCGATAATACCTTCTCGAATTGGTTGGAAACATGGTTGGGAAAATGGAGCCACCTAGTGTCAAGTCTTTTCATCTCACTGGCTGTTGTTGCTGCAATGCTTATCACATGTGGTTGTTGTCTTATTCCATGTGTTAGAGGACTACTGTTGCGATTGATTGACACTACTATCACTATATCACTATGTACATAGAGCTAAAACCTACTGATAATGGTAATGATAACCCAATACAAATTACCGCAGGGAATTCAGCGAAGAAAATAATGAAACAGCCTGACAGTTAACATTAGGTTACTGAAGTACCTGGGATGGGAAAGGTCATATCTATCCTCAAAAGGGGGGATTGATAGGGATATTAGGGATATTATAGGGTTAACTGAAGCTTAAATCAAAAATATAGTTTTTAGCTCTCATTTACGCTGCTTTCTGTGCTAGCTACACCTGAAAAAGTCAATAAGCAGAATCAACAGTAATAGTTAGATGCCCGGCAGTATCAACAATGACTAAAACACACCTTTGAGAAAGACCAACATGGCTAGTATACTTCTTTGAGAAAGACCAACTGAAAAGTAGGACACAAAGGAAGAAAGAGATGCTTATCTGATGGTTATCAGGATGACGATGCATGTGATTGATATACATGTATTGAAAGACTATGGAATAATCAAATAATCACGCCTGCTTGAAACAGTATAAATATCTTCACGCCGCTAAATAAAGTGTGCTTATTACCCAGAACCATTCTGAGTTGTATGCATCATTTTGCTTGAGCATTTATCCTTTTTTCTTCAATTAGAAATCCCTCCAATATATCAGGTCCGTTTGTGGAAACTCCAACAATAGTATCACCACGTCCGTAACATCCCATAGAATAAAAGTAAATAATTATAGAAGTCCCTCGATGAATGCCGTAAAAAAAAACCTTAAAAACCCTTTAAAAATTATGATTTTTACCTATTTAATCCCACAAAAGACATATGTACTCCAGAACAATACTGTTGCAAAGTACAAAATGTCCCGATATTCGATTTGTAAGCCACGTGACATCAAAATAAATTATCTAGACCAGTGATGGCGAACCTATGGCACTAGTGCCAGAGGTGGCACTCGGAGTCCTGTCTGTGGGCACCCAGGCCATCACCCCAGCATGAAGTTCACCAGACAGGACTCAAAGAATCTTGCTGCAGAACCTTCCTATAATGATGAAACACCAAATGATTGATCAAACAACAATAGTCAAAAGTTCATATAACAAATTTATATTTTATTAATGACAAAAGTTAAATACACAAAGTAACATCAGTAATAGGTGGACCAAGAAGTAGATAAAAGTGGCTGTGCAGAGTACATAGCCAAAGAAAGGCTTGGGAGTAGGATGTACAATCCATATTAAAAGCATTTGGAGCGCAAATGAGACATGAAAGACATGGTAAACATGAACCAATGTAAGACCTAAGGAGGATTGTGATTATACCATACCACAAAAGGGGAGCACACACCACAGACCCCGACACGTGTTTCGCCACTAGGCTTTATCAAGGGGAGTGCTAAGTGTTGGAAGTGTCAAGTATTTAAGGAACAACGGACCAATAGTAGATAGCTCTGAGTAATTACCACCTGGATCGCCACGCTAACGTTGGACATAGCGCCGCGTCTCACACCGCCCGCACGAGACGTCAATCGCGGTCCGGCGGCGCAGTGCGAATCCTACAGCGGCGGTCCCAGCAGGGATGACTTATGCGCACGCGTGGAGAAGTATTGATGGAACAGAGAGACCGGTAAGTATAGAAGGAAACATCTAGTATATATTGCACATAAGCCCTAAATATAAATACTGACTCATAAGAGATATGTATAAAAATAAAAAGTGCAAAACCCCGTGCAAAAGGGAGCACACGTGCTAAAAATATATATATACATATATATAGGAGGGCTAGAGAGTTAAAGTAGTATATATCGGCGCGAGCCAGGATGCAAGAAAGTAAGTAGGAGCGATAAGGTCCGATGACATCTGTGAAAAGAAAAAAGGAACAACATAACAGACACCAACTAATACAAAGAAAAATGAAAATAGCTATTATAGTAGATAATAATGATGTGGAAAAAGAAATTAAATGAAAAGGGATAAAAGCAGGGAGTGGATACAACAACAAAAGCACATGACATAATAAAATGAAGGGAATTAAAATGAGGACCCGGGAAATGAGGAGGGGAGGGAGCTGAAAATATGTGAAGCCAAAACTAAAAATATTTTACAGGAAGGGCGCATAACTGAGGTTCTCGTTAAGACCCTATGGAGTTACGGTATCCAGAAGGAAAATCCACTTGGATTCTCTTTGTGCCAATATCCGCCTCCAGTTGCCTCCCCTGGCGTCCGTGAGCACCCTGTCTATCCCTCTTACCTTTAGTTGAGATTCGTCGCAGTCATGATGTTCTTTAAATTGTCGGGGAATGGTTTTCAATTTAGTTGGATCGCTTTCTTCCTTTCCAATACCAAGGACATGTTCGCGAACTCTGCGTCGCAATTCTCTGGTGGTAAGACCAATGTAGAGGAGTCCACAGGGGCATGTGGCAGAGTAGATGACACCAAAGGTGGTACCTGATATGGTGTGCGTGATCTCATAGTGTCGTTGCCTGTTGGAGTTAGAAAATTCACACAGGCAACGCAATTCCCACATGGACAGCAACCCCACTTGGGACCACGTGTTCCAAATAGGTGGGGAGTCTGGCCCTTATGTGTGCTACGGGCCAAGTAATCTCTCAAATTCTTAGATCGACGATATGTAATCGAAGGGTTCTTTTGTGTATATTGATTGAGAGTTTGGTCCATACGTAGAATCTGCCAATATTTGGACAAGATGGCTTTGACATTGGCCCATTGAGAATTGTAAGTAGTGATAAACCTCACCTGGTTATCCTTCTCTTTGTCTTTGGTTTTGGGTGTGAGTAGATCCCTACGTCTGGCTCGTTTTGCTGTTTTATATCCGTTGTGGATGGCTCGATCAGAATAGCCACGTTCTTGGAATCTTTGTTGGAGATCCTTGGATTGGATCTCAAACTCAGCATCATTCGAACACAGTCTTCAGATAAGGAGAAATTGTTCAATAGGAATGCTGTCAATCAGCTTTTGAGGGTGAGAGGAGTTAGCATGGAGTAGAGTATTGCTGGACGTTTCTTTCCTGTAGACGGTAGAAGAAATGTTGCCCACATCATCCACATCAAAAAGGATGTCTAAAAATTCCATTCTGTGTCTTCCTGCTTTGTATGTCAGTCTGATGTTTTTATCATTTTGATTAAGCATCTGAATGAACTCCTGAAGTTCGCTTAAATCCCCCCGCCAGACCATGATAATATTGTCTCTATAACGTGCATGTAGACATACTTTTTTTTATCTCCCTTTTTAGATCTCCCTCTCCCACAGCCCCAGGAAGAGATTAGCATATGAGGGGGCACACGCTGCCCCCATAGCTGTCCCCTGGAGCTGCAGGTAGAGGAGATCTTTGAACAGAAAGAAATTATGTACCAATGCAAACTCCAAGAGATGTAACAATAGAGTGGCAAAATTGCGATCGATATTGGACGTCTCCAAGAAAAATGTTGTGGCTGATATGCCATCAACGTGGCGTATTGAAGTATATAGTGACTCAACGTCACATGTCACAATTAGCATGTCTGGATCCAGATGTAGATCTTGAAATTTCATCAAAACATCATTCGTATCTTTCAAGTAAGAGGGCAATGTCTCAACGAGTGGGCGTAAGTAGTGGTCAACTAACTTACATATCGGTTCGCAGAGGCTATCCGTTCCCGACACAATCGGATGTCCAGGTGGATTATTCAGTCGCTTGTAAACCTTCGGGAGTAGATAAAAAGAGGATACTTTAGGGAATTTTGGCACAAGGGTATCAATATCCTTCCCCAGTATGACATTGTTATCTACTGCCACTTTGAGAACATCAATCAACTCATCTTTAAATTTAGTTAAGGGGTTAAACATTAGCCGTTGGTAAGACGTATTATCCCTCAGCTGTCTAAATGCCTCCCTCTTTTTCATAGTCCTGGACAGGCCATATGACCACATTCCCACCTTTATCAGATGGTTTGATAACCACGTTAGTTAACTTACTTAATTCTTGGATGGCTTTTCGTTGGACTGCTGTACAATTGTTGTTGTTGCCACTCCTAGGTATGTGTTTAAGTTCCTGTGTTACAAATTTAACAAACAAATCGATATTCGGATAGTTAGAGAAAGACGGAAAATTCTTAGAGCGAGGTGACAAATGTGAGGGAATTTTACCTTTGATGGTAGTTTGCTCCTGTTCATCTAACAGGTTTGGGTGGTAATTCCCAAACTTCCTCAGACGGACTAGATCTTAGACCCAGAAGAGGCAACAAAAGAAGATTTGAACCATACCAACGTCAACAGCCGAAAAGATGGGCTCGAGGTGACTCTGAGACTGGCGCCAAAAAACAAACGCCAAAGGTAATTAATCTTTCCAATATTATACTTACCAAAGCCCAAATTGATGTTTTGGAACTGGGTCTCTCTTTCTCCCCTAGCGATAATTTTGATTGTTCCACAGCAATAAAAGATCTGCACTAGAGATGAGCGAGCACTAAAATGCTCGGGTACTCGTTATTCGAGACGAACTTTTCCCGATGCTCGAGTGCTCGTCTCGAATAACGAGCCCCATTGAAGTCAATGGGAGACTCGAGCATTTTTCAAGGGGACCAAGGGTCTGCACAGGGAAGCTTGGCCAAACACCTGGAAACCTCAGAAAAAGAATGGAAACACCACGGAAATGGACAGGAAACAGCAGGGGCAGCATGCATGGATGCCTCTGAGGCTGCTTATTATGCCAAAATTATGGGAAACAGCATGGCCATGACAGAGTGACAGAATGAAGCTAGATAGCATCTAAAACATCCAATAATTGACCCTGACACTATAGGGGACGGCATGCAGAGGCAGCGGCAGCAGCGGCAGGCTAGAGAGTGTCTTGGCAACATACCCCAAATGGACTCAGGCTTAAAACCAATGGGTGGCAGAGAGGAACCAAAGGAGTTGAGCAAGAAGCGCTCAAATAATATCGGTAAATGATAAAAGTTTGCCAGTATATTTTGTGGATTTCACAGCAGGGTGGCAACAAAGTTAACAAGTTTGATGTGGAAGCCATGAAAACAACCCAAAATTCTGCCTGACACAGCTCGTTTGATAAGGGGACCATGTATGGAGGCAGTGAACTAGTAGTAGATTAAAGGTGCTGCAGTTAAAACTATGTTAGTTGGATCTTGGGATGGAGCTGGCGCTCCGCTGCCAGGCGAGCTTTCGCCAATCCAAGCCCCTGTCTCTAGGCTACTCCCCAAACAGCACTTCTAAGAACCTTTTGTATAAGATCAAGTGTAGTAGCGTTCTTATAAGTTTAGGATATGGCGGGTGAGGGGAATGTAAACAGATGCGCAAGAAGCGCTGAAATAATATCGGTAAATGATAAAAGTTTGCCAGTATATTTTGTGGATTACACAGCAGGGTGGCGACAAAGTTAACAAGTTTGTTGTGGAAGCCATGAAAACAACCCAAAATTCTGCCTGACACAGCTCGTTTGATAAGGGGACCATGTATGCCTACAGTTCATGCCAGTCGCTGCACTGGCTGCCAGTCTCCTTTCGAATACAGTTTAAAATAATAACCCTCATCCATAAAGCTCTGTATAATGCTGCACCCCCCTACCTCTCCTCTCTTATCTCAGTCTATCGCCCAACCCGTGCTCTTAGATCCGCCAGTGATCTTAGATTAACCTCTACCCTAGTGCGGACCTCCCACTCACGTCTCCAAGACTTCTCTAGAGCTGCACCAATTCTATGGAATGCTCTGCCCCGGACTATCAGACTAATACCTAACCTCCAAAGTTTCAAACGTGCTCTTAAAACCCATTTCTTTAGGCAAGCCTATAACACTCATTAACTGCATGAAGTTTTAACTCTTCTACTAACCCGTCCTGTGTCGTCCTCCCATCTGTTATCCAGCAACCAACAGGCACCAGACTTCTCTGCAGTCCCATTCACCCTGGACCTGGTATATAAGATGACGGCTGAGTGGTTCAAGCGACAGCAATTCCATTCATTTATTATATTTTGTTCTATTCCCTAAGAAGAATGGCTTGACCATTAAATATTCTTTTACCTCATGTTACCCCATCATCTTCATAAACCGTAAGCTCTGGCGAGCAGGGACCTCACTCCTGTTGTTCCATACAAATGTTGTGCTCTGTTACATTACATTTGTATTTGATTCCTATGATTTGTAAAGCGCTACGGAATATGATGGCGCTATATAAATAAAGATTATTATTATTATTATTATGGAGGCAGTGAACTAGTAGTAGATTAAAGGTGCTGCAGTTAAAACTATGTTAGTTGGTTCTTGGGATGGAGCTGGCGCTCCACTTCCAGGCGAGCTTTCGCCAATCCAAGCCCCTGTCTCTAGGCTACTCCCCAAACAGCACTTCTAAGAACCTTTTGTATAAGATCAAGTGTAGTAGCGTTCTTATAAGTTTGGGATATGGCGGGTGAGGGGAATGTAAACAGATGCGCAAGAAGCGCTGAAATAATATCGGTAAATGGTAAAAGTTTGCCAGTATATTTTGTGGATTACACAGCAGGGTGGCGACAAAGTTAACAAGTTTGATGTGGAATGCCCTGTAATAGCTCTTGGGCGGTGAGCCTTTTATCGCCTAGGCTCAGCAGTTTTAGCACCGCCTGCTGTCGCTTAGCGACGGCACTGCTGCTGTGCCTAGAGCTACCGACTGATGGCGCCATGCCCACGGATGGTAACTCGGTGGAGGAGGGGTGGGAGGAGGAGGAGGTATAGTAGGCCTTTGAGACCTGGACCGAGGTAGGCCCCGCAATCCTCTGCGTCGGCAGTATATGACCAGCCCCATGGTCAGACTCGGTCCCCGCCTCCACCAAGTTAAGTGTAGTAGCGTTCTTATAAGTTTGGGATATGGCGGGTGAGGGGAATGTAAACAGATGCGCAAGAAGCGCTGAAATAATATCTGTAAATGGTAAAAGTTTGGCAGTATATTTTGTGGATAACACAGCAGGGTGGCGACAAAGTTAACAACTTTGATGTGGAATCCATGAAAACAACCCAAATTTCTGCCTGACACACCTTGTTTGATAAGGGGACGATGTATGGAGGCAGCTATATGGACGACTTTTGGAGGTAGCAATGGAGACAACGTGTGGAGGCTGCTATGGAGACAATTTAATTTGGATAGTGCCTGTATGTGGCAGTCCAAAAAAGTTTTCAAACCAGAGGAGCATGTAGGTGGCCCTCCAGAAAAATGAAATAGATTGAGTGCCTGTATGTGGCAGTCCAAAAAAGTTTTCAAACCAGAGGAGCAGGTAGGTGGCCCTCCAGAAAAATTGAATAGATTGAGTGCCTGTATGTGGCAGTCCAAAAAAGTTTTCAAACCAGAGGAGCAGGTTGGTGGCCCTCCAGAAAAATGAAATAGATTGAGTGCCTGTATGTGGCAGTCCAAAAAAGTTTTCAAACCAGAGGAGCAGGTAGGTGGCCCTCCAGAAAAATTGAATAGATTGAGTGCCTGTATGTGGCACTCCCAAAAATTGTTTAAAACAGAGGACCGGGTAGGTGGCCCTCCAGAAAAATTAAATGCATAAAGCTAGAGCCAGTGGGCCCTGTCAAAAAATAGCCAGTTTCCTCTGCTTTAGTGTACAAAGAGGAGGAGAAGGAGGGAAATGAGGAGGAGGAGTGCATAAATTATTCAGGTTGAGCTTCCTTCACCTGGTGGAGATTGGAAATTATGAGAAATCCAGGCTTTATTCATCTTAATAAGCATCAGCCTGTCAGCGCTGTCAGTCGACAGGCGTGTACGCTTATCGGTGATGATGCCACCAGCTGCACTGAAAACCCGCTCGGACAACACGCTAGCGGCAGGGCAGGCAAGAACCTCCAAGGCGTACAGCTCCAGTTCGTGCCACATGTCCAGCTTTGAAACCCAGTAGTTGTAGGGAGCTGTGTGATCATTTAGGACGATGGTATGGTCAGCTACGTACTCCCTCACCATTTTTCTGTAAAGATCAGCCCTACACTGCCGAGACTGGGGACAGGTGACAGTGTCTTGCTGGGGTGACATAAAGCTGGCAAAAGCCTTGTAAAGCGTACCCTTGCCAGTGCTGGACAAGCTGCCTGCTCGCCTACTCTCCCTCGCTACTTGTCCCGCAGAACTACGAACTCTGCCGCTAGCGCTGTCAGAAGGGAAATAGTGTTTCAGCTTGTGCACCAGGGCCTGCTGGTATTCATGCATTCTCACACTCCTTTCCTCTCCAGGGATGAGAGTGGAAAGATTTTGCTTGTACCGTGGGTCCAGGAGAGTGAATACCCAGTAATCGGTGCTGGAAT
The DNA here is from genome assembly GCF_040894005.1 of Engystomops pustulosus. Taxonomy (NCBI): domain Eukaryota; kingdom Metazoa; phylum Chordata; class Amphibia; order Anura; family Leptodactylidae; genus Engystomops; species Engystomops pustulosus. Next base: position 68,938,545 of record NC_092413.1, read on the forward strand.
AAATTCTTTGAACGCGAGGGTCACGGGATAGGCAGCCTAGCATGAAATCTGCCATATGCGCCAGAGTACCAACGCGCAAGAATTCACTCCCCTCACTGGCCTGACTGTCCATTTCCTCCTCCTCCAACTCCTCCAACTCCTCTTCTTCTGCCCATACACGCTCAACAGTGTAGGACTCAACAATGGTCCCCTCTTGTGTCTCGCCAACATTCTCCTCCTCTTCCTCCTCATCCTCCTCCACCTCCACCTCCTCCGATATGCGCTGAGAAACAGACCTAAGGGTGCTTTGGCTATCAACAAGGGAATCTTCTTCCCCCGTCTCTTGTGACGAGCGCAAAGCTTCCGACTTCATGCTGATCAGAGAGTTTTTCAACAGGCCAAGCAGCGGGATGGTGAGGCTGATGATGGCGGCATCGCCACTGACCATCTGTGTTGACTCCTCGAAGTTACTCAGCACCTGACAGATATCAGACATCCACGTCCACTCCTCATTGTAGACTTGAGGAAGCTGACTGACCTGACTACCAGTTCTGGTGGAAGTTGACATCTGGCAGTCTACAATCGCTCTGCGCTGCTGGTAAACTCTGGATAACATGGTTAATGTTGAATTCCACCTCGTGGGCACGTCGCACAACAGTCGGTGAGCGGGCAGTTTGAGGCGGCGCTGCGCTGCCCTGAGAGTGGCAGCATCTGTGCTGGACTTCCTGAAATGCGCACAGATGCTGCGCACCTTCGTGAGCAAATCAGACAGATTGGGGTATGTCTTGAGGAAACGCTGAACTATCAGATTTAACACATGGACCAGGCATGGCACATGTGTCAGTCTGCCGAGTTGCAGAGCCGCCACCAGGTTACGGCCGTTGTCACACACAACCATGCCTGGCTTCAGGTTCAGCGGTGCCAGCCACAGATCAGTCTGCGCCGTGATGCCCTGTAATAGTTCTTGGGCGGTGTGCCTTTTATCGCCTAGGCTCAGCAGTTTGAGCACCGCCTGCTGTCGCTTAGCGACGGCACTGCTGCTGTGCCTAGAGCTACCGACTGATGGCGCCATGCCCACGGATGGTAGTTCGGAGGAGGAGGTGGAGGAGGGGTGGGAGGAGGAGGAGGCATAGTAGGCCTGAAAGACCTGGACCGAGGTAGGCCCCGCAATCCTCGGCGTCGGCAGTATATGACCAGCCGCAGGGTCAGACTCGGTCCCAGCCTCCACCAAGTTAACCCAATGTGCCGTCAGCGATATATAGTGGCCCTTCCCGGCAGCACTCGTCCACGTGTCCGTGGTCAGGTGGACCTTGTCAGAAACGGCGTTGGTCAGGGCACGGATGATGTTGTCTGACACGTGCTGGTGCAGGGCTGGGACGGCACATCGGGAAAAGTAGTGGCGGCTGGGGACCGAATACCGAGGGGCGGCCGCCGCCATGAGGTTGCGTAAGGCCTCGGTCTCTACTAGCCTATAGGGCAGCATCTCCAGGCTAAGCAATCTGGAGATGTGGATATTAAGGGCTTGGGCGTGCGGGTGGGTTGCACTATATTTCCGTTTCCGCTCTAGCGTCTAGGTTATGGAGAGCTTAACGCTGGTGGATGCTGTGGAGGATCGTGGAGGCGACAATGGGGTTTTTGTGCCAGGGTCCTGGGCAGGGGGCTGACTATCAGCGGACACAGGGGAAGGAGCAGTGGTGTGCACGGCCGGAGGTGAACGGGCTTGGTGCCACTGAATGGGGTGTTTAGCATTCATATGCCTGCGCATACTGGTGGTAGTTAAGCTAGTAGTGGTGGAACCCCTGCTGATCCTGGTTTGGCAAAGGTTGCACACCACAGTCCGTCGGTCATCCGGTGTTTCCTTAAAGAACCTCCAGACTTCTGAAAATCTAGCCCTCACCGCGGGAGCCCTCGCCACGGGAGCTTCACTATGTGACACATTTGGCGCTGATACATCTGCTCTGGCCCTGCCTCTCTGTCTGGCCCCACCACTGCCTCTTCCAATCTGTTCTGGTCGAGGACTCTCCTCCGTCTCAGAAGCACTGTGTTCACCCTGCCTCTCAACCCAGCTTGGGTCTGTCACCTCATCATCCTCCGATCCCTCAGTCTGCTCCCCCCTCGGACTTCCTGCCCTGACAACAACTTCACCACTGTCTGACAACCATGTCTCCTCATCGTTGGACACCTCTTTACACACTTCTTCCACTACGTCAAGAAGGTCATCATCACCCACAGACTGCGACTGGTGGAAAACCTGGGCATCGGAAAATTGCTCAGTAGCAACCGGACAAGTGGTTTGTGACTGTGGGAAGGGTCCAGAAAACAGTTCCTCAGAGTATGCCGGTTCAAATGCCAAATTTTCCTGGGAGGGGGCAGACTGGGGGGGAGGAGGCTGAGGTGCAGGAGCTGGAGGAGTGCCGATTTCGGTGACATGGGTGGACTGCGTGGAAGACTGACTGGTGGACAAATTGCTCGAAGCATTGTCGGCAATCCACGACATCACCTGTTCGCACTGTTCTGGCCTCAACAGTGCTCTACCACGAGTCCCAGTAACTTCAGACATGAACCTAGGGAGTGTAGCTCTGCGGCGTTCCCCTGCTCCCTCATCAGCAGGTGGTGTCTCACCCCGCCCAGGACCACGGCCTCTGACCCCTGCAGTAGTTGGACGCCCACGTCCCCGCCCTCGTCCTCTACCCCTAGCCCTCGGGTTAAACATTTTGAAAATGAAAGTTATAACTTTAATTTTTTTAAAACTTTTTTTTGTGTTTTTTTGTGTTTTTTAGTTTTTAAAACCAAACGATGCTATCCTATTGCTATGGCTATTTTCTAGCCAAGTATGAAAGCACACTGCTATGCCAGATGAGATGACGCTGAGTTACGAAAAAATAAACGTAAAATAAAAAGTAAATGGCAGACTGTGCCTAATTGAAATCAAACCCCTAATAAATTTTCCCACTTCGGTCTTTGCGATGGATATGTGTGTCACTAAGCGCTAAACACAACGGTCGCAAGTCTCACTACAAATTCCTCACAATATGGTAGTAGATGCACTACATCAAGGACAGCCACCCGCAGATCAACCAGAAATAAAATATATAACGCTATTGTAGGCCTAAGTAAGCCGTTTGGATTCTCCTATGGCTATTTTCTAGCCAAGTATGAAAGCACACTGCTATGCCAGATGAGATGACGCTGAGTTATGAAAAAATAAACGTAAAATAAAAAGTAAATGGCAGACTGTGCCTAATTGAAATCAAACCCCTAATAAATTTTCCCACTTCGGTCTTTGCGATGGATATGTGCGTCACTAAGCGCTAAACACAGCGGTCGCAAGTCTCACTACAAATTCCTCACAATATGGTAGTAGATGCACTACAGCAAGGACAGCCACCAGCAGATCAACCAGAAATAAAATATATAACGCTATTGTAGGCCTAAGTAAGCCGTTTGGATTCTCCTTTGGCTATTTTCTAGCCAAGTATGAAAGCACACTGCTATGCCAGATGAGATGACGCTGAGTTATTAAAAAAATAAACGTAAAATAAAAAGAAACTGGCAGACTGTGCCTAATTGAAATCAAACCCCTAATAAATTTTCCCACTTCGGTCTTTGCGATGGATATGTGCGTCACTAAGCGCTAAACACAACGGTCGCAAGTCTCACTACAAATTCCTCAGAATATGGCAGTAGATGCACTACAGCAAGGACAGCTACCAGCAGATCAACCAGAAATAAAATATATAACGCTATTGTAGGCCTAAGTAAGCCGTTTGGATTCTCCTATGACTATTTTCTAGCCAAGTATGAAAGCACACTGCTATGCCAGATGAGATGACGCTGAGTTATTAAAAAAATAAACGTAAAATAAAAAGAAACTGGCAGACTGTGCCTAATTGAAATCAAACCCCTAATAAATTTTTCCAATTCGGTATTTGCGATGGATATGTGCGTCACTAAGCGCTAAACACAATGGTCGCAAGTCTCACTACAAATTCCTCACAATATGGTAGTAGATGCACTACAGCAAGGACAGCCACCCGCAGATCAACCAGAAATAAAATATATAACGCTATTGTAGGCCTAAGTAAGCCGTTTGGATTCTCCTATGGCTATTTTCTAGCCAAGTATGAAAGCACACTGCTATGCTAGATGAGATGACGCTGAGTTATTAAAAAAATAAACGTAAAATAAAAAGAAACTGGCAGACTGTGCCTAATTGAAATCAAACCCCTAATAAATTTTTCCACTTCGGTCTTTGCGATGGATATGTGCGTCACTAAGCGCTAAACACAACGGTCGCAAGTGTCACTACAAATTCCTCACAATATGGTAGTAGATGCACTACAGCAAGGACAGCCACCAGCAGATCAACCAGAAATAAAATATATAACGCTATTGTAGGCCTAAGTAAGCCGTTTGGATTCTCCTATGGCTATTTTCTAGCCAAGTATGAAAGCACACTGCTATGCCAGATGAGATGACGCTGAGTTATGAAAAAATAAACGTAAAATAAAAAGTAAATGGCAGACTGTGCCTAATTGAAATCAAACCCCTAATAAATTTTCCCACTTTGGTGTTTGAGGTGGATATGTGTGTCACTAAGAGCTAAACACAACGGTAGCAAGTCCCCCTGCAAATTCCTCACAATATGGTACTAGCTGCAAATAAAAAAAAAAAATGTATAACGTTATTGTAGCCCTAAGAAGGGCTGTTGGGTTCTTGTAGAATCACTCCTGCCTAACACTATTCTAATAGAACAGCCTAACGCTTTCCCTGACCAGCAGCAGCAGCTCTCTCCCTAGCGGCATCCAGACACAGAATGATCCGAGCAGCGCAGGCAGGGGCTAGTCTATTCCAGGGTCACCTGATCTGGCCAGCCAACCACTGCTATCGACGTGTAAGGGTACCACGTCATGCTGGGTGGAGTGCAGAGTCTCCTGGCTTGTGATTGGCTCTGTTTCTGGCCGCCAAAAAGCAAAACGGCGGGAGATGCCATTTTCTCGAGCGGGCGAAGTATTCGTCCGAGCAACGAGCAGTTTCGAGTACGCTAATGCTCGAACGAGCATCAAGCTCGGACGAGTATGTTCGCTCATCTCTAATCTGCACCTATTCGCAAGAAAACTCACTTTTAAGAAAATATTCCACGAGAAAGAGATGTCCATGTCACCAGATGATCGTGAGCATTTGGCCCTTCAAGCCTTGGAGGACCTGTTAGATGAACAGGAGCAAACTACCATCAAAGGTAAAATTCCCTCACATTTGTCACCTCGCTCTAAGAATTTTCCGTCTTTCTCTAACTATCCGAATATGGATTTATTTGTTAACTTAAACTTAAACACATACCTAGGAGTGGCAACAACAACAACTGTACAGCAGTCCAACGAAAAGCCATCCAAGAATTAAGTAAGTTAACTAACGTGGTTATCAAACCATCTGATAAAGGTGGGAATGTGGTCATATGGCCTGTCCAGGACTATGAAAAAGAGGGAGGCATTTAGACAGCTGAGGGATAATACGTGTTACCAACGGCTAACGTTTAACCCCTTAACTAAATTTAAAGATGAGTTGATTGATGTTCTCAAAGTGGCAGTAGATAACAATGTCATACTGGGGAAGGATATTGATACCCTTGTGCCAAAATTCCCTAAAGTATCCTCTTTTTATCTACTCCCGAAGGTTCACAAGCGACTGAATAATCCACCTGGACGTCCGATTGTGTCGGGAACGGATAGCCTCTGCGAACCGATATGTAAGTTAGTTGACCACTACTTACGCCCACTCGTTGAGACATTGCCCTCTTACTTGAAAGATACGAATGATGTTTTGATGAAATTTCAAGATCTACATCTGGATCCAGACATGCTAATTGTGACATGTGATGTTGAGTCACTATATACTTCAATACGCCACGTTGATGGCATATCAGCCACAACATTTTTCTTGGAGACGTCCAATATCGATCGCAATTTTACCACTCTATTGTTACATCTCTTGGAGTTTGCATTGGTGCATAATTTCTTTCTGTTCAAGGATCTCCTCTACCTGCAGCTCCAGGGGACAGCTATGGGGGCAGCGTGTGCCCCCTCATATGGTAATCTCTTCCTGGGGCTGTGGGAGAGGGAGATCTTTGTCACTAACCCTTCCAAGTATGTTGAAAAAGTATGTCTATATGCACGTTATATAGACGATATTATCATGGTCTGGCGGGGGGATTGGAGCGAACTTCAGGAGTTCACTCAGATGCTTAATCAAAATGATAAAAACATCAGACTGACATACAAAGCAGGAAGACACAGAATGGAATTTTTAGACATTCTTTTTGATGTGGATGATGTGGGCAACATTTCTTCTACCGTCTACAGGAAAGAAACATCCAGCAATACTCTACTCCATGCTAACTCCTCTCACCCTCAAAAGCTGATTGACAGCATTCCTATTGGACAATTTCTCCGTATCCGAAGACTGTGTTCGAATGATGCTGAGTTTGAGATCCAATCCAAGGATCTCCAACAAAGATTCCAAGAACGTGGCTATTCTGATCGAGCCATCCACAACAGATATAAAACAGCAAAACGAGCCAGACGTAGGGATCTACTCACACCCAAAACCAAAGACAAAGAGAAGGATAACCAGGTGAGGTTTATCACTACTTACAATTCTCAATGGGCCAATGTCAAAGCCATCTTGTCCAAATATTGGCAGATTCTACGTATGGACCAAACTCTCAATCAATATACACAAAAGAACCCTTCGATTACATATCGTCGATCTAAGAATTTGAGAGATTACTTGGCCCGTAGCACACATAAGGGCCAGACTCCCCACCTATTTGGAACACGTGGTCCCAAGTGGGGTTGCTGTCCATGTGGGAATTGCGTTGCTTGTGTGAATGTTGAAACTGCCACATCTTTTTCTAACTCCAACAGGCAACGACATTATGAGATCACGCACACCATCTCATGTACCACCTTTGGTGTCATCTACTCTGCCACATGCCCCTGTGGACTCATCTACATTGGTCTTACCACCAGAGAATTGCGACGCAGAGTTCGCGAACATGTCCTTGGTATTAGAGCTGCAAAGGAATAAAGCGATCCAACTAAATTGAAAACCATTCCGCAACATTTTAAAGAACATCATGACTGCGACGAATCTCAACTAAAGGTAAGAGGGATAGACAGGGTGCTCACGGACGCCAGGGGGCAGCTGGAGGCGGATATTGGCACAAAGAGAATCCAAGTGGATTTTCCTTCTTGATACCGTAACTCCATACGGTCTTAACGAGAACCTCAGTTATGCGCCCTTCCTGTAAAATATTTTTAGTTTCGGCTTCACATATTTTCAGCTCCCTCCCCTCCTCATTTCCTGGGGTCCTCATTTTAATTCCCTTCATTTTATTATGTCATGTGCTTTTTGTTGTTGTATCCACTCCCTGCTTTTATCCCTTTTCATTTCATTTTTTTTCACATCATTATTATCTACTATAATAGCTATTTTCATTTTTCTTTGTATTAGTTGGTGTCTGTTATGTTGTTCCTTTTTTCTTTTCACAGATGTCATCGGACCTTATCGCCCCTCCTTACTTCCTTGCCTCCTGGCTCGTGCCGATATATTCTACTTTAACTCTCTAGCCCTCCTATATATATGTATATATATATATTTTTAGCTCGTGTGCTCACTTTTGCACAGGGTTTTGCACTTTATATTTTTGCACGATATTCACTTTATATCATATATACTATTGATCTCTTATGAGTCAGTATTTATATTTAGGGCTTATGTGCAATATATACTAGATGTTTCCTTCTATACTTACCGGTCCCTCTGTTCCATCAATACTTCTCCACACGTGCGCATAAGTCATCCCTGCCGGGACCGCCACTGTAGGAATTGCGGCAGCTCTCGCGATAACTTACTATTCTCGCACATGCGCACTGTGCCGCCAGACCGCGATTGACGTCTTGTGCAGGGGGTGTGAGACGCGGCGCTATGTCCAACGTTAGCGTTGCGATCCAGGTGGTAATTACTCAGAGCTATCTACTATTGGTCTGTTGTTCCTTAAATACTTGACACTTCCAACACTTAGCACTCCCCTTGATAAAGCCTAGCGGCGAAACACGTGTCGGGGTCTGTGGAGTGTGCTCCCCTTCTGTGGTATGGTATAATCACAATCGTCCTTAGGTCTTACATTGGTTCATGTTCACCATGTCTTTCATGTCTCATTTGTGCTCCAAATGCTTTTAATATGGATTGTACATTAATAAAATATAAATTTGTTATATGAACTTTTGACTATTGTTGTTTGATCAATCATTTGGTGTTTCATGAATTGTGCCACTGCTGGCTTTTTTCCTTTTGTGTATACTTATTTAGATGATAAATCTATCTGCCTGAAAATGCAATGATTTCGAATTTTGAAATTTTTTCAAAAAATTCAGCATTTTTTTCTTTCTTTTGGAAATAAACGCAAAACTTATCAGCCAATATTTACCACTAAAATGAAGTTCAACATGTAAGGAAAAAACTATCTCAGAATCATTTTGAAATGTAACAAAAGTTCAAAAGTTATAACCATATAAAGCAACGCAAGTCAGAATACAAAAAATGGGGCTGAGCCTTAAGCTACAAAATGGCTGCATCTTTAAGGAGTTAATCTAGTGGAGGGACATTGGGGGTTATTTACTAAGGGCCCGATTCACGTTTTCCCGAAGTGTTACCCAAATATTTCCGATTTGCGCCGATTTCCCCTGAATTGCCCCGGGATTTTGGTGCACGCGATCGGATTGTGGCGCATCCGCGCTGGCATGTACGTGACGGAAATCGGGGGGCGTGGCCGATCGAAAACCCGACAAATTTAGAAAACCGCCGCATTTTTTAAAAAAAACTGTTGCGGAGCTTGCACTTACCTTAACTCAGCCCGGCTCGGTGAACTCCAGCGCATTCTGATGCTTTTCAGCGCAGCAGCGCCACCTGGTGAACGGCGGAGGAACTACCTTAATGAATCCCGGCCGGACCCGAATCCAGCGCAGAGAACGCGCCGCTGGATCGCGAATGGACCGGGTAAGTAAATCTGCCCTATTGTGTCTGTGCCCATTACTTGTATCATAGTTTAGTATCATAGATTATACGGTTGAAAAAAGACACTTTTCCATCAAGTTCAACCAAGGAAGGGAAGGGATTGCATGAGGAAGGGATTTAGGGGAAACCATTCTATATAACATAACCATCAATGTTATTTGTATCAGTGCTTACTCATCTGTGGTTGCAAAAGGTATAATACTGAAACTTTTCTTGTCATTGAATAAACCTTCATGTTTTTACATATGTAAATTATTCAGCCACACATTTTGCATTTTGGTTGCATTTTGATTGCATTTTGAAACACATTATAACAGCATTATAACATTACTGTTAATAGTTGTGTTTACAAAGAGCAATGCAAATGTGATGTAAACAACGTTAACGGTTGTGTTTTCTTAACACATGTGTTCACATATTGTTAAAACATATGTTAAAATCTCATTAACAGTAAAGTAATTAGCTGTTAAAGCGTTTCAAAATGCAAATGAAACTTAACCAAAATGCAACATGTGACCGCACCCTTAACTACAAGCTCCACACTTAGACACACTGGGGGTGTAGAGATGCACAAGCTATGGTCTCCTTGGTCAGCAGCACATGCTTGTGATAGCGATACCCTATAGATTATAGTTCAAGTAAGATATTCTTAGTCAGCATTTAAGACATCATTAGGTAACAGACCTTCAAACTTACAAAGGAATCAAAGGTGTCTTTGCATAAAGTGTATTATGAAACAGCGCAAACACTAGTTTACAATCTTAACCTAAAAAAGTATCTAGCAACCCACCTGTGTCACCATAAGGGGGGAATATTTAAGAATGACAAAATATTCCAGATGTAATGGGGCAGATTTACTTACCCAGATTTACTTACAGCCACGCCCCCCGATTACCGTCGCGTGCATGCCGACGCCGATGTGCCACAATCTGATCGCGTGCGCCAAAAACCCAGGGCAATTCAGGGAAAATCGGCGCAAAATGATAATATTCGGATAACCCGATGGAAAAACGCGATTCTGTCCCTTAGTAAATGACCCCCAATGTGTAACAACACACTGAACAATAAACTAATATCTTTTCAGGGAAGATTAGTTCAGTACATACTATTGTTAAGACTCTGTGCGGTATATGCCTATTCTAATGTGTATAAAAGACATCTCTCTGTTCAAATAAAGTGTGCTTTTTGCTCAGACTAACTTTGAGTCTGTGTTGATTGCATGTTGCTTGTGAGCTCCAAGAACTATTTAATAATTTGGCTTCTGTTGTCCGTGGTTGTCGGCAGAATCAGTTATGCAGACTCGGCAACAAAATAGACTTTCTGACTGCAGGACACACAGACCAAATCACCGGTGAAGGTAGAAAATGATAAAATTTACTCACTAAATTTTCTTTTCTTGGAGTTCAAAGGTAGCACAAGGAACAATGAGATTATGATCCCTAGATATAATCACATAGAGACTAGTTAGCACAGCAATGACCAATCATCACAGAGTGGGGCTAACCCCACCCATATGAGCTCTTTAGGAGCATGGGCACCTTGTATAGTAAAACCAACAATAATTTATTGAAGCTAGTAAGAAGGGAGGGAGACTTGTGCTGCCTTTGGGCTCCAGGAAAAGAAAATTTCATGAGTAAATGTTATCATTCCTAATCGTCCTTCAGGCAGCACAAGGAACAATGAGACTTACCAAACAATACCTACGATGAAGGGTGGGACAAGTACGCCAACTGCAACATTCTGCCCACTCTGCTCTGACATTCAATAGTGCACTTTTCTTTGTTCTTTATTTTGTGACATGGTTCTAAGGATAAGGCATTCTCCAAAGTCCCTTAAATATGGATCCCTATGGAATAGGGCTTGAAGCTCGCTAATACGCCTTGTGGAAGAAATGGCTACTAAAAAGAGAGTTTTCATTGATAACCACTTGATTGGAGCCTTCTCCAAAGGTTCGAACGGTGAGCCTATGAGATGTTCCAAACCGTAGGCAAGTCCAATGAGGAAACTGGAGGATGAGGATTTGGATCCAGCCTTAAAAGAGCCTTGAAGAAGTTTTACCAGGGAAGTGATTACCAGAAGGGATTACTAGAGAAGATGCTCTGTAAGTGTGCATTTATTGCATTGAATTGAACTTTATCTTGAAGCCTTTTTAAAATCCCTCTTGCAGGAACTGAAGTATTGAATTTACGGAGTCTGGAGCAGCTGCATTCTGATTACACCAAGATTTAAACAGGGACCATACTCTGTTGTAGACTTTCACCTGCGCAGGCGAAAGGGAAGGATGGCGATGGCATCCGCTTTGTCTTCTTTGATTTTCGTCAGTACGTTTGGGATAAGAGCTATTGGGGGAAACACATATATCAGGTGATGTGACTACATATATCAGGTGAGGTGATGTGATTGATAGGCCATCCAGAGCTAGGACTTTCGGGGTGCGGAAAAGTGTGCAAAAGTGAACACATTTCAAGTTCTCCTCAGTTGCCATCACATTTAATAATAAAATCCTGTGGGTTCAGTGACCATTCTGATTGTAGAAGAAAATTCCTGTTGAGGCTGTTCGCTAAATGATTCAGACGACCCTTGATGTGGAATGCTGAGATGGAGGGAACGTTGCGTTGAGCCCATTTCATGAGAAGGTTGCATTCTGTCATTATGGAGAGACTTTTGGTGCCACCTTGTTTGTTTATATAATAAACTGCGGCTAGATTGTCTGATTGTACAAGTATCCTGAAACCGCATAATATTGGTTGAAAATGTAACAGGGCGAACCTGACCGCCTTCAGCTCCTTGCAATTCGATGACAGGTGAGAATCCTTTTTCTTGCATTTGGTCCAAAGATGATCTACATGGGCACCCCAGCCCCAGGAGGACGCATCTGTGAGGATCTTCTGTGGCTGAGGGACTAAGGACACCCCTTTGAGGAGAGAGGACGGCTTTTACTTAAGCCTTACTCATGGTATGTTAAAATGAGGGTGGACAACCCTAGAAATGCCTTCATGCACACCTGACTAATCAAATGCAGGATATCTGGAAAACACTCAATGGCTACTAGTAACAAGCATGAGTGATATTGAACATATAGAATAAAGAGTAACATATATAAAAATCATTGAAGATGCATCACATATCTAATAAATGTATGACAAATCATTTTTTGAGTTCATACCATTTGGATATCTCGATCCTAAAGCCAGGATCCAATATGCCTCTCTTTTTAGAAGTTTCTTTCTCCAGTCTCCTACACGGAAATGTATTTATGTATTATTTTTTTGACAGCATTAAACTGGGGGCTAAAAGGAGTACTGAAGGTTGTATTATATGTGTCTTTGTTTCTGATATATTTCATAAACTCCTCAAACAATTCCACCTCTCCCTGCCATATAAGTATGACATCATCCTCATACCGGCCATAGAACACAATGGGGCAGATTTACTTACCCGGTCCTGTCTCGATCCTGCGGTGCATTGTCCGACATGGATTCGGGTCTGGCGTAATTCACTAAGATCGTGCCTCCGAGTTCCTTCCTGTGTCACTGCTGCGCCGAGGTCCGCCGGGGTTCACGTGCTTCTTCCTGGTGCACGTGAGTGCTTGATCTTGCGACACAAAACCTTTTTTAAATATCCGACAGCCACGCCCCCAGATTTCTGTCGCGTGCAAGCTGGCACTGAAGACCCAAAATCCAATCGCGTGCGCCAAAATCCCAGGGCAATTTGGTGCAAAATGTAAATATTCGGGAAACCCGACGAAAGTGCGGAATTCGGACCCTTAGTAAATGAGCCCCAATGTCTTTCATAAATGGGTTAGATTTGGAAAAAATATATTTCTCCTCCCACCAAACCACAAACAATATAGCTAATGAAGGTGAGAATTTTTAACCCATTAGGGCACCGCACGTTTGCAGCAAAAATTCTCCATTGAACATAAAAAAATTATTCTTCATCATTATTATTATTATTATTATTCTATGGCAAGTATCACAAACATTTAAAGATTGGTGTTGTATTGACTATATTTGTGCAAATGGAATTGCACAGCATTAATGGCTGCATAGTGTGGAATACATTAATATAAATTAATGACATCACATGTCAAAAAATGATAAGAACCTTCCATACAAAATCTTCAAACAGCCTCCAAACTTCGTAACTGTCCTTAAGGAAGCAATGTGTCTGAAGGACTAAGGGCTGTAAATGGGCACCAACCCAGGCACTGAGTCTCTTGTTGAGGGACCCAATGCCTGAGTTGATTGGGCTTAGAGGGGGCGGAAAGACATCCTTATGTGTCTTGAGTAGACCATGAAAAATGGGCATGCAGGGGTTGTCTACTAGCATATATTTACATGTCTTTTCATCCAACACACCCAAAGCTGAGTCCTCCGCAATAGTGTGGCATAGTATACCTTTAATGTAACTAGTGGGGTCGTCTGGGAGTTTACGGTATGTTTTTGAATCATTTAGGATTTTATATGATAATAAAATGTAAAGATTGATATCAAAAACCACAACAGACCCCCCCCCCCCCCTGCCCGATTTGCGGATGACTATATTCTTGGGTTTTTTTGTGTATCCAGGGCTTTAAACTGTTAAGGAGTAAGATTTATGTATGAGTTATTATTGGGGGAGATGTTATCATTCAATTCATGTAACTCTTTTTCAACTAATATTTGAAACAAATCAAAAGCTGGCACTCTAGATTTAAGGGGATAGAATGCAGCATTAGACATTGCATAGTTTACATTAGAATTACACGTAGACGGACCCTCAGTGTCATCCAAATCATAAAGTGCCAACATTGCGTTCTGCTTCATAAATGATAAGCCAGTAAACTCATAAATTTGTGTCTCTTTTGGGGGGCAGCCATCCATGGCAGATACACCTGAAAATAAAAGCCTTTTACTGTAACAGACCTCACAAAACGGTTAACGTCCATCAGTGTTTGAAATATGTCGAAGTCCTTTGTGGGAACAAAATTGAGTCCTTTTGAAAGAACTTCAATTTGCTCCCCGGATAAAATAGTTGGTGATAGAATTATTACGTTATTACAGGTCTCCTTTTCACTACCCAATATTACTTCCTTGATTTTCATGTTGTATACTTTTTTTCCCCGTGGTCCCTGTCTGTTTCGCTTCCCCGTTTTTTGGCACATTATGGGACGATGATTTATTTTTGGTGTATCTTTTCTTACTATGGGAGGCATTTTTATTGGTGTTACTCGCAGTGTTCTCATCATATGTATTCGCGGTATCACATTCAGAGGTAGCTTTAGGATCGAGATATCCAAACGATATAAACTCAAAAAATGATTTGTCATACATTTATTAGGTATGTGATGCATCTTCAATGATTTTTATACATTTTACTTTGTATTCTTTATGTTCAATATTACTTATGCTTGTTACTAGTAGCCATTGAGTGTTTTCCAAATATCCTGCATTTGATTAGTCAGGTGTGCATGAAGGTGTTTCTAGGGTTGCAAATAAACCTATTCGGAGGGAACTGTTTGAATTTAAGTTGATAACCTCTGCATATGATGGAGGAAACCCAAGCGTCTGATGATGTTTCTGACCATTGATGCCAAAAGTTTCCTAATATTGCCCCGACCCTTAGTAAGGGACTCTTGGCGACAAAGGGCAGGTTTCGGAGTAAAGCTGGCTTTCTTACCCAATGAGGTTTCTTTCCCCCTTCTGAAGATGGGTTGCTTAGAACTTTCCATGTTTAGATTTTGAAGATTTTTTCCTTTGTGAATGAAAAAACTTACGAAATTGTTTCTTCTTCTCAGGAAATTTGACTCCTTTATTTCCTTCCAGCGATTCCAATATTGCTGAGGGCCAAACATAGATTCCGGCTGAAAAGGTAAATTGCAGAAATTAACTTTCGACAAAGCATCACCATTCCAGAATAGGATGACTAGGGAAAACCTTGTATTTTGATATGGGAAAATAAAACAATCATTCATTTTTGATTTATGATCTACATTCCTGTTAGATTAAATAGTATCCTTAACAAGTTTAAGCAAAGCTGGAAATGTATCCTTATTCAACAGAAAATAATCCTCTGGGTCATCCGAATCAAAGGAAAACTCATTCATAGTAGAATCATGTTCAGATGAATCACAAAATACAGCTGAATTAGAGGGGCATCTCCCCGTTACCTTTTCCTTCTTAGCATCATTAAATGCATTAGTAAGATGATGTTTGAACCATGCAAAGAAATCTGCAGAAAGGTTACTGGTAGGAGGGGGTGGAGAAACACACCCACTACATAAATCACCATCTATGTCATCTGACAGGGGTTGCTAACAGTTGGAGCAGAATCTATGATGGGATTTGCGGGATCTCTTTCTGCCCTTGGAGTTAGAGGCTGACACCTAACGAGAAAACACAGAACAAAGACAGACAAAAGAGATCAGGCATGCATACAGATAAAATAAGTGGCGTGCAATCCCCTCACAATGTACTAACCACAGCAGTAGAGGGGTCCGTGTTGATGGCAGAGTGCAACCCGAGACTATGTTCAGGAGAGATTTATACTTACCGCTCCTGCCCTTTATTTCCGAGCATGTAGAAACGCCAGTCCAGAAGCTTTTTGCACGGTCTGAAGGGGAACACAAGGAGAGATGCACATACCTGCCAACACATAAGTCACACGCGAGTCACTTCCGGTCTGCTCTGGAATGCCATCCAGCACGGACCCATCTTCGGCATGGCTCTTCTTCCTCACGGCCCTCATGGACGGCATTATAACTCCAGTGGTGTGTGCTACCACACCCGGAAGAGGGAGATTTTAGGTTAAAAAACCCTGTATGACCAACCGTTGCCCAGGAAGAGCACACCTTCGAGCTGAGGGACGCCACTACACAACGTATACAACCCGGGCGTCAGGGCTCGGAACCCTGTTAAGATGTCTTGTTTCTTGAAAGATCTAGAGAAAATAAAATACAAGGTGCCCATGCTCCTAGGGAGCTTTTATGGGTGGGGTTAGACCCACTCTGTGGTGATTGGTCATTGCTGTGCTAACTAGTCTCTATGTGATTATATCTAGGGATCATGATCTCATTGTTCCTTGTGCTGCCTGAAGGATGATCAGTAACTAATTCTTATACATTTCCTCTGTGTCTCCTCTATCTGAATGTCTGCCACCCGGATTTACGGTGTATTATAGATAAGTCTTTCTTATTTCTGTCCAATATTTTTTTTGGCAAAAAAACGTAGAATATCCTTGAGATACTTTTGAGTATATTGGAAAGGTCAGATTTTCTGTACTGCTGTTATGTTATATGGGTGATTCAGTAATGTGAATGATATGAGTCCATCTTGATAAGCCTTTTGCAGTAAATACCAACCTCTTCCATGATATTGGCTTGTCTGGTTCATGTGATAGAGGCGCCCCTGACGGTTTAGTGTAATTCAAGATGTAATGAGAAGAATAACTCATAGAAGCCGCTATTATTTCCCATAAGATTGTTTTATAGAAGATAACCCTACATGCTCGCAGAAGGAATAGAGAAAGCTTGCAGTGTAGTTACCATGATGTTACTATTCTGTCTTACTCTCTGGTTATGTGTATTTTGGAGTAGTGGCAAACGTACCATTTCCTCATCCAAGGCCGAAGAGGATTTATAGATGTGACTCAAGGGTAGTCACTGGCCAAGTCATAAATCATAGGTCCGAAAACCTGAGAGTGCACTGAGGTCAGGTTTAGGTGATACCGTAAATTGCAGGACACGAGACGTATTTGGCATCTGTTTTTGGGAGCTGGGGAGGACATTGGAAGGAATACACAAGAACAGGAAAGCACCAGAGAATAAACAGGTAGATATGGGTAATACATGTGTTCAAGAGCAAGAGAAGAAGGAAGGTTATTGTGCTTGTGAGAGAGTACTAAGAAGGAAGGGGAAAGCAGCAGAAAGGAATTTACAAAAGTTGCTAAAGAGTTTAGGAATGTGTGGAGATGCCTTAGATGTAGCCCCACGGAAAGCTGCCTATGGGTAAGCAGTACAGGATGGTTTCAGGATAATAAACTGCTTTGACAAGCAAAGGCATATAAGGAGGTAGCAAATGAAAAGAAGCGAGGTGATTGGGATTGCATTTGTGTTTTATGATATAGTATATATATTTCTACATTTTGTAGACATAAAATAACCAAGATGTGTCACACGGAAAGCCTGAGATGTCTCCACAGCCCCTATCTGTTGGGATTATATAGGAAAGATTGGAATAAATCACTTTAATGAGTGTTTCAATGTTGTTGACATTCAGGGCTTGAATTGTAGTTGCTGAATAATTGGAGTGAGAGAGAGAATGAATACATCCCCTACATGCATCTGTGGGATGATGTTTATGATGATGTGTCTTCCTGGTCATCTCACTGAATTGCTTATTTCTGCATGTGAGATGGATTTACAATTGTGCTGATTGTAACAGGTACTTTATCTATGAGGTTATACCCTAATTTTCTATGTAAACAAGACACCATTGTGATTGCATGATCTTTTGCTGGGATTAGCAGCTATACGACAGTGTGAGCACTGGGAGGACAGGTAACAGAATTCAAGTGTGTGCAAAGTTAACGTATTGCATAAACCTCAAGTCAGCTGAGTGTTTCTTTTGAGGTCATCTAGGGTATAAGCTAGACTTTTATTAACTTTCTGTTAGGGAAACACATGGAAATTATGTGATGAGGCTAAGACAATCTGCTATTTAATATTCATTTTATAAATGGTAGAGTACCTTGTAATTTTGCTTTATAAAGAGAAGCCTCTAGATTAAGTAAATGTACAATCGGGTGGGCAGCAAAAATTCACGAATTTGCCAAGATGAAGATTTTTTATGACTGTTTGTAGACAAACACCCCATCTGTGAATGTGGTAGACTATAAGCAAAACAGTCTCTGGTACAGTCTGGGGCTTAGAAGTTTACATATTTAAGTTTTTTTGAGTTGCAATTGTTTTACTGGCAACTTGATTTAAAGAGCTAACAAACTGCATGCTCCTTCATACAACAAAGCATCTGTGCATAAATAGGGTATTGAAAGCAGCATTTAGTTTGATTTTTTTTGTTTTTATTTTTTCACAACTTTATAGGTTATATTTTAGAATACTGCATTATTATGGATTCTATTATAATGTTTGTGGGTTCTATACAGTTGCTTCTTAATGAACATTTCTTTTAATATATTTTGTGTTTTTCTAGTAATACTTGGGATGGGTCAAGAGTTGCTAATTTAAATTGCCAACTTTAGTAATTGAATCAATACTAGTTGTCACGGGTGGCCCCGCGACCCATACCGCGGATCACGGCCCTACCCATGTCCCTTTCGGTGCCGTGGTCGCTTCCGCTGTCTGCTCCCCAGCCCGGACTTAACTCTACAACTACCCCGCTTCCCAACTAGGCCGCGCGCATCGGCTCACCTAGCCTGTTCCTGCTGAGCCTTCCATGCTTCCAGTCCAGCGGTGTCTTCAGTCCATGCCAGTGTTACCAGTGTTCCTCTGTGTTCCTGTATTACCAATGTTCCTCCATGTTCCTACTATGTCAGCTAGTACCATCATCTCCCGCGGTGGTCCAGAAGGTCCACAACTCCAGAACCCTTCCGTTACAGTCTCCTACTTCAGAGTTGTGACACTAGTTATTTTAAAGTTTGGGTACCAAAACAAAAAGATAATCTTGTTCCTGTTGGTGGTACTAATGACTCCATAGCAGATGAGGGAAACAAAATATAGGTTTATAACATAAAATGGGACAATGACAGCTATGTGGTTTATCACATCTTTATTAGTAGTTACTAACCACAAGTTTGGTAAGACTCGAATGATAAAAATTCTAAACATGTCCATGGATCCCGAGGTGTTGTCAATTATATCGGTGGAACTAGGCCTGGGAAGAAAACTGTAATTCCTGGTCAGACGCAGACTGGAATATGGGAAACTCATGAAGATACATCCCAGGTTAGGCTATGACAACAAGGGAGTTCCTCCTTAAAAGAATGCCTAAATAGGGTTGTAACCCATCATACCTATCTTGAAATCCTTATGTTATAAATATTGATCAGCCTTCCCCTGGGATGGAGGCCTTTATGTATAAGGACTATACATCCTAGGGAAAATCACCCAACAAGGAACATTTTGGTTGAAAGCAATACCCGAGCAGAAAATTGAGGTCAATGTGATTTTGCAGGAGTCATCAAAGTTGGCTTCAAGTTTTAAAGTTTTAAAAGATATAAATTATGGGGATGAGATAAGGATAAGGACCAGTAAGGGAAGTCAGTAGGGAATTTAACTGCAAACTTCTGTAAAAATACTGTTTTGGTAAATTAAAATAAAGATGGATATAAAGCATATTGGATCCTTAAGCAAACTATGGCTAGGACTGATATATGGGGGTTATATGGAGAATTGAAATTAAGACCTAGATAACATGTAAATTTGGATGTCAGTTATGCTATTGCTCAAGTACTCAAACCATTCCAAATGATCTCTTCAGAAGAGATACAGACGTCAACAATACACTTGGTTAGTTCTGCCACAAGGGGCTCATAGCTCACTTACCCTGTACACTGCTGCACTACAGCTGGTCCTACCGGATTGGAATCCTCCACATACTGAGGTAGTCCTATTGCAGTATATGGATGATTTACTTATTTGTGCCCCTACTAGAGAAGTGTGCTATGAAGCAATATCTCTTTATTACAACATCTAGCTACAAAAGGATGCAAGGCATCAAAGGGCAAACTACAATTTTGTCAATTGAAAGTTGTGTTTCTGGGTCATTGGAGCACGCCATGTGACTGATGAAATGAAAAGGCAATTGAATTACTAAAGCCACGTAAGGGAATTTAACAACTTTGTACCTTTTTGGGCTTAGTGTCATATTGAAGGCATTGGATCTGCGTCCATCTTTCAAGCAGCCACAGTATGATTGTTTGGCCACACAACCTTTCCAACTTTCAGAGAGAGCATTGGACTGCTTCTACTCACTCACATTGGATATTGTGTCAGCTCCAGCTCTAGGTACCCCTAAATTACTCTAAGCCGTTCCTTCTTTACTGTACAGAGATGAAAAGACATGCGACAGGGGTCCTAGCTCAAAAACATGGACAATGGAACATACCAGTGGTCTACTAATCAGCCAGATTAGATCCTGTAGCCATAGAAGCTCCATCGTGTGTCTGAGCAGTAGCGGCAGTCTCATTTCTGCTCAACGGTTCATCAAAAGTTACTATCTTTACCAAAACACTTGTCCATGGCTAGACAGTTAAGATTGTCACCAAATGTCACTTTATGTCACTTTATGTCACTTTATTGTCACCAAATGTCACTTTAAAGAGATGCATGACTCTGATTCCAGCTACTCTAATTCCGATTGATGTTGTGGATTCAAAGAGGGGAGTAGAAGTAGAACATGAAATACCCCTATTTTTGAAAACTTTGACTGATGATGAACTTTATGACATACAGCATGAACATGATTGCTTAGTTATAATAGCACAAGAGACATCAGGCTTTTCACATGTTTTTGATGAACCGCTTACTAATTCAGATATTGAGCTTTTTGTAGATGGATCTAGAAGCATCGAAGAAGATGGATGGTTCTATACTGGGTATGCAGTGGTCACACAGCATGAGGTAGTAGAAGCAAAACCACTCTCTCATACGTCAGCACAGGAGGCGGAGCTGAAGGCACTCACTGAAGTGCTTAGAGGGTCAGAAGGTAAATGGTGCAATATATACACAGACTCTAGATATTCTTTTAGAGTGACCTATAATTTCGGGATGTTTTGGAAAGCTAAAATTTCCAAACATGGACACCTCATTAAACAGCTAATGGAGACCTGATACAAAGGAAGTTGCCCTATTAAAGGTAATAGAACACATGAAGCTTAATTCTGATGAAGTATGAGGCAATGATAAGGCAAATAAAGCAGCTAAAGAGGCGGCAAGGAAGCCAAGGAAAACAGAAGCCTTGGTGTTATACTTGAATATTAAAGTTGATACTGAGATTCATATACTATGGACACTGAAATATCTTGTCAACAGATGGACATTGCCAGAAGCCTTGGCGTGGTGCCACAAAAGACTTGTTAATAAACCATCTATGTGCCCATCCTCAAAGAAAGAAGGGTAATATCTAGAGATGAGTGAGCACTAAAATGCTCGAGTGCTCGTTATTTGAGTCTAACTTTTTCCGATGCTCGAGTGCTCATTTCGAATAACGAACCCCATTGAAGTCAATGAGAGACTCGAGCAAGGCTCTGCACAGGGAAGCTTGGCCAAACACCTGGGAACCTCAGAAAAGGATGGAAACACCACGGAAATGGACAGGAAACAGCAGGGGCAGCATGCATGGATGCCTCTGAGGCTACTTAAACGCACCATTATGCCAAAATTATG
The DNA here is from genome assembly GCF_040894005.1 of Engystomops pustulosus. Taxonomy (NCBI): domain Eukaryota; kingdom Metazoa; phylum Chordata; class Amphibia; order Anura; family Leptodactylidae; genus Engystomops; species Engystomops pustulosus. The sequence goes on from NC_092413.1 coordinate 68,959,984, forward strand.
GGCAACAGCATGGCCATGACAGAGTGACCGAATGAGGCTAGATAGCATCTAAAACATCCAATAATTGACCCTGACACTATAGGGGATGGCATGCAGAGGCAGCGGCAGCAGTGGCAGGCTAGAGAGTCTCATGGCGACATACCCTAAATGGACTCAGGTTTCACCAAAGGAGGTGAAATGATTTCCTATGTGAACAAAAGGTTGACGGTATATTTAGTCGATAACACAGCATGGTGGCGACATAGTGACCAAGTTCCATAACGTATCTGGTGAAACACCCGAAAAATGAGCCTGACACAGCTCTTTTGATAAGGGGACGACATGTGGAGGCAGCCATGGAGACGACTTCCATGATTAAGAGCAACAGTATGGGGCATTCATATTGCGCTGCTATGATTGCAACTTCAGGTCTCCAGCATGGCGGCGACAGATGGGCCGAGTTCCACTATGTATCTGGTGAAACACCTGAAAATTCTGCCTGACACAGCTCGTTTGATAAGGGGATGATGTGCTGCATATCCTCTCGTGCTCCAGCGTCTGGGGTATAGAGAGTTGAAATGAGACATTGGTGGACGCTGTGGAGGATCGTGGAGGCAAAATGGACAGGAAACAGCAGGGGCAGCATGCATGGATGCCTCTGAGGCTGCCTAATCTTGGGATGGAGCTGGCGGTACACTGCCAGGCGAGCTTTCGCCTGTCCAAGACCCTGTCTCTCGGCTCCTCCCCACCCAAAATGGGCCTGGGGGCCAGAAGCGTTTACTTTGAAAAAATTATAATTTTCAAATCAGGCCGGGTCGTTTGAATATTTCACCTAGGAATAATGGAATAGCATAGTGGTTCTATTTTTAATTGTTTTTACGGAAATGGTTCCATGATTAAGAGCGACAGTATGGGGCATCCATATTGCGCTGCTATGATTGCAACTTCAGGTCTCCAGCATGGCGGCGACAGATGGGCCAAGTTCCACTATGTATCTGGTGAAACACCTGAAAATTCTGCCTGACACAGCTCGTTTGATAAGGGGACGATGTATGGAGGCAGTGAACTAGTAGTAGATTAAAGGTGCTGCAGTTAAAACTATGTTAGTTGGATCTTGAGATGGAGCTGGCGCTCCGCTGCCAGGCGAGCTTTCGCCAATCCAAGCCCCTGTCTCTAGGCTACTCCCCAAACAGCACTTCTAAGAACCTTTTGTATAAGATCAAGTGTAGTAGCGTTCTTATAAGTTTGGGATATGGCGGGTGAGGGGAATGTAAACAGATGCGCAAGAAGCGCTGAAATAATATCGGTAAATGATAAAAGTTTGCCAGTATATTTTGTGGATTACACAGCAGGGTGGCGACAAAGTTAACAAGTTTGATGTGGAATCCATGAAAACAACCCAAAATTCTGCCTGACGCAGTTCGTTTGATAAGGAGACAATGTATGGAGGCAGCTATATGGACGACTTTTGGAGGCAGCTATGGGGATGATGTGTGGAGGTAGCAACGGAGACAACGTGTGGAGCCAGCTAAAAAGACGACATGTGGAGGCTGCTATGGAGACAATTTAATTTGGATAGTGCCTGTATGTGGCAGTCCAAAAAAGTTTTCAAACCAGAGGAGCAGGTAGGTGGTCCTCCAGAAAAATTAAATACATAGAGTACTATAGCTAGAGCCAGTTGGCCCTGGCAAAAAATAGCCAGTTTCCTATGCTTTAGTGTACAAAGAGGAGGAGAAGGAGGACAATGAGGAGGAGGAGTGCATACATTATTCAGGTTGAGCTTCTTTCACCTGGTGGAGAATGAAAATCCGGAGAAATCCAGGCTTTATTCATCTTGATAAGCGTCAGCCTGTCAGCGCTGTCAGTCGACAGGCGTGTACGCTTATCGGTGATGATGCCACCAGCTGCACTGAAAAACCGCTCGGACAACACGCTAGCGGCAGGGCAGGCAAGAACCTCCAAGGCGTACAGCGCCAGTTCGTGCCACATGTCCAGCTTTAAAACCCAGTAGTTGTAGGTGCTGTGTGATCATTTAGGACGATGGTATGGTCAGCTACGTACTCCCTCACCATCTTTCTGTAAAGATCAGCCCTACTCTGCCGAGACTGGGGACAGGTGACAGTGTCTTGCTGGGGTGACATAAAACTGGCAAAGGCCTTGTAAAGCGTACCCCTGCCAGTGTTGGAAAAGCTGCCTGCTCGCCTACTCTCCCTCGCTACTTGTCCCGCAGAAGTACGCCCTCTGCCGCTAGCACTGTCAGAAGGGAAATACTGTTTCAGCTTGTGCACCAGGGCCTGCTGGTATTCATGCATTCTCACACTCCTTTCCTCTCCAGGGATGAGAATGGAAAGATTTAGCTTGTACCGTGGCTCCAGGAGAGTGAATACCCAGTAATCGTGCTGGAATAAATTCTTTGAACGCGAGGGTCACGGGATAGGCAGCCTAGCATGAAATCTGCCATATGTGCCAGAGTCCCAACGCACAATAATTCACTCCCCTCACTGGCCTGACTGCCCATTTCCTCCTCCTCCAACTCCTCCAACTCCTCTTCTTCTGCCCATACATGCTGAACAGTGAAGGACTGAACAATGGTCCCCTCTTCTGTCTCGCCAACATTCTCCTCCTCCACCTCCTCCGATATGCGCTGAGAAACAGACCTAAAGGTGCTTTGGCTATCAACAAGGGAATCTTCTTCCCCCGTCTCTTGTGACGAGCGCAAAGCTTCCGACTTCATGCTGACCAGAGAGTTTTTCAACAGGCCAAGCAGCGGGATGGTGAGGCTGATGATGGCGGCATCGCCACTGACCATCTGTGTTGACTCCTCAAAGTTACTCAGCACCTGACAGATATCAGACATCCACGTCCACTCCTCATTGTAGACTTGAGGAAACTGACTGACCTGACTACCAGTTCTGGTGGAAGTTGACATCTGGCAGTCTACAATCGCTCTGCGCTGCTGGTAAACTCTGGATAACATGGTTAATGTTGAATTCCACCTCGTGGGTACATCGCACAACAGTCGGTGAGCGGGCAGTTGGAGGCGGCGCTGCGCTGCCCTGAGAGTGGCAGCATCTGTGCTGGACTTCCTGAAATGCGCACAGATGCGGCGCACCTTCGTGAGCAAATCAGAAAGATTGGGGTATGTCTTGAGGAAACGCTGAACTATCAGATTTAACACATGGGCTAGGCATGGCACATGTGTCAGTCTGCCGAGTTGCAGAGCCGCCACCAGGTTACGGCCGTTGTCACACACAACCATGCCTGGCTTCAGGTTCAGCGGTGCCAGCCACAGATCAGTCTGCGCGTGATGCCCTGTAATAGCTCTTGGGCGGTGTGCCTTTTATCACCTAGGCTCAGCAGTTTGAGCACCGCCTGCTGTAGCTTAGCGATGGCACTGCTGCTGTGCCTAGAGCTACCGACTGATGGCGCCATGCCCAGGGATGGTAATTCGGAGGAGGAGGAGGTGGAGGAGGGGTGAGAGGAGGAGGAGGCATAGTAGGCCTTTGAGACCTGGACCGAGGTAGGCCCCGCAATCCTCGGCGTCGGCAGTGTATGAGCAGCCCCAGGGTCAGACTCGGTCCCAGCCTCCACCAAGTTAACCCAATGTGCCGTCAGCGATATATAGTGGCCCTGCCGGCAGCACTCGTCCACGTGTCCGTGGTCAGATGGACCTTGTCAGAAACGGCGTTGGTCAGGGCACGGATGATGTTCTCTGACACGTGCTTGTGCAGGGCTGGGACGGCACATCGGGAAAAGTAGTGGTGGCTGGGGTCTGAATACCGAGGGGCGGCCGCCGCCATGAGGTTTTGAAAGGCCTCGGTCTCTACCAGCCTACAGGGCAGCATCTCCAGGCTAAGCAACTTGTAGATGTGGACGTTGAGGGCTTGGGCGTGTGGGTGGGTTGCGCTTTACTTCCTTTTGCGCTCGAGCGTCTGGGGTATGGAGAGCTGAACGCTAGTGGATGCTGTGGAGGATCGTGGAGGCGAAGATGGGGTTTTCGCACGGGAGGTGTTTGGGCCGTGGTCCTGGGCAGGGGGCTGACTAGCAGATGACACAGGGGAAAGAGCAGTGGTGTGCCCGGCCGGAGGTGAACGGGCTTGGTGCCATTGAGTGGGGTGTTTAGCATTCATATGCCTGCGCATACTGGTGGTAGTTAAGCTAGTAGTGGTGGAACCCCTGCTGATCCTGGTTTGGCAAAGGTTGCACACCACAGTCCGTCGGTCATCCGGTGTTTCTTTAAAGAACCTCCAGACTTCTGAAAATCTAGCCCTCGCCACGGGAGCTTGACTACGGGCAACATTTGGCGCTGATGCACGAGCTCTGGCTCTGCCTCTCCGTCTGGCCCCACCACTGCCTCTTCCAACCTGTTCTGCTATAGGACTCGCCTCCGTCTCAGAAGCACTGTGTTCACCCGGCTTATCAACCCAGCTTGGGTCTGTCACCTCATCATCCTCCGATCCCTCAGTCTGCTCCCCCCTCGGGCTTCCTGCCCTGACAACAACTTCACCACTGTCTGACAACCGTGTCTCCTCATCGTCCGACACCTCTTTACACACTTCTTCCACTACGTCAATAATGTCATCATCACCCACAGACTGCGACTGGTGGAAAACCTGGGCATCGGAAAATTGCTCAGCAGCAACCGGACAAGTGGTTTGTGACTGTGGGAAGGGTCCAGAAAACAGTTCCTCAGAGTATGCCGGTTCAAATGCCAAATTTTGCTGGGAGGGGGCAGACTGGGGGGAAGGAGGCTGAGGTGGAGGAGTGCTGATTTCGGTGACATGGGTGGACTGCATGGAAGACTGACTGGTGGACAAATAGCTAGAAGCATTGTCCGCAATCCACGACATCACCTCTTCGCACTGTTCTGGCCTCAACAGTGCTCTACCACGAGTCCCAGTAACTTGAGACATGATGAACCTAGGGAGTGTAGCTCTGCGGCGTTCCCCTGCTCCCTCATCAGCAGGTGGTGTCTCACCCCGCCCAGGACCATGGCCTCTGACCCCTGCAGTAGTTGGACGCCCACGTTTACGCCCTCGTCCTCTACTCCTAGCCCTCGGGTTAAACATTTTCAAAATTAAAGTGTAAACTTTTAATTTTTTTTTTTGTGTTTATTTTTAATTTTTTTTTTTAACAAAACGATGCTATCCTATTGCTAGGGCTAGTTTCTAACCTACACTGACAGCACACAACTGGATTTTGTGCTGTGCCCGATGACTTTGAGCTATAAAATGAAATAAAGGTAAAAAAAAAATAAATCAGCAGACTCTGCCTAATTCTAATCAAACCCCTAATAAATTATTCCACTTCGGTGTTTGAGGTGGATATGCGTGTCACTAAGAGCTAAACACTGTCGCAGGTCTCCCAGCAAATTCCTCACAATATGGTACTAGCTGCACTACTAATGCCAGCAAGCCCAGCCACAAGCAAACAAAAAAAAGGAAAATATAACGCTATTGTAGGCCTAAATAAGCCGTTGGGGTTCTCCTATGGCTATTTTGTAGCCTACACTGAAAGCACACTGCTTTGCAAGATGAGTTTGAGCTACAAAATGAAATAAAGGTAAAAAAAAAAAAAAAATCAGCAGACTCTGCCTAATTCTAATCCAACCCCTAATAAATTGTCCCACTTCGGTGTTTGAGGTGGATATGCGTGTCACTAAGAGCTAAACACAACGGTCGCAGGTCTCCCAGCAAATTCCTCACAATATGGTACTAGCTGCACTACTAATGCCAGCAAGCCCAGCCACAAGCAAACAAAAAAAAGGAAAATATAACGCTATTGTAGGCCTAAGTAAGCCGTTGGGGTTCTCCTATGGCTATTTTGTAGCCTACACTGAAAGCACACTGCTTTGCAAGATGAGTTTGAGCTATAAAATGAAATAAAGGTAAAAAAAAAAAAAAAATCAGCAGACTCTGCCTAATTCTAATCAAACCCCTAATAAATTGTCCCACGTGTTTGAGGTGGATATGCGTGTCACTAAGAGCTAAACACAACGGTCGCAGGTCTCCCAGCAAATTCCTCACAATATGGTACTAGCTGCACTACTAGTGCCAGCAAGCCCAGCCACAAGCAAATAAAAAAAAAAATGTATAACGTTATTGTAGCCCTAAGAAGGGCTGTTGGGTTCTTGTAGAATCACTCCTGCCTAACACTATTCTAATAGAACACCCTAACGCTTTCCCTGACCAGCAGCAGCTCTCTCCCTAGCGGCATCCAGACACAGAATGATCCGAGCAGCGCGGGCAGGGGCTAGTCTATTCCAGGGTCACCTGATCTGGCCAGCCAACCACTGCTACCGACGTGTAAGGGTACCACGTCATGCTGGGTGGAGTGCAGAGTCTCCTTGCTTGTGATTGGCTCTGTTTCTGGCCGCCAAAAAGCAAAACGGCGGGAGATGGCATTTTCTCGAGCGGGCGAAGTATTCGTCCGAGCAACGAGCAGTTTCGAGTACGCTAATGCTCGAACGAGCATCAAGCTCGGACGAGTATGCTCGCTCATCTCTAATGGATGCCACTGAGGCATCCATTATGCCAAAATTATGGGCAACAGCATGGCAATGACCGAGTGAGGCGAGATAGCATCTAAAACACCCAATAATTGACCTTGACACTATAGGGGACAGCATGTGGAGGCAGAGGCAGCAGTGGCAGGCTAGAGAGTGGCATGGCGACATACTCCAAATGGACTCAGGCTTCAAACCAATTTCAAAAATTCCTTTTGGCGATGGATAATGTGTAGCACTGTACGTATCAGTATTTGGCCTGGTTATGGCAGCAGAGAGGAACCAAAGGAGGTGAGCAAGAAGCGCTGAAATGATTTCCTATGTGAACAAAAGGTTGACGGTATATTTAGTCAATAACACAGCATGGCGGCGACAGAGTGACCAAGTTCCATAACGTATCAGGTGAAACACCCGAAACATGAGCCTGACACAGCTCATTTGCTAAGGGGACGATGTATGGAGGCAGCTATTCAGACGACGTGTGATGGCAGCTATCGAGAAGACGTGTGGAGGCTGCTATGTAGATGACGTGTAGAGGCAGTGGGGACGGTTATGGCACCCGAGGTGAACGCAAGGAGGTGAGAAAAAAGGAGTGAAAAGATTGATTTTGAGGTAGTAGATAGAAGATTAAAGAAGTAGTAGTAGTAGATTAAAGTTGCTGCAGTTAATACTATGTTAGTTGGATCTTGAGATAGAGTTGGCGGTCCGCTGCCAGGCGAGCTTTCGCCTGTCCAAGCCCCTGCCTCTTGGCTCCTCCCCACCCAATATGGACCTGGGGGCCCGAAATGTTTACTTTGAAAAAATTATCATTTTCAAAGCAGGCGGGGTCGTTTGAATACTTCATCTACGAATAATGGAATAGCATTGCGGTTCATTTATTTTTTTTTCAGAAATGGTTCCATGATTAAGAGCGACGGTATGGGGCATCCAAATTGCGCCGCTATGATTTAAACTTCAGGTCTCCAGCATGGCGGCGACAGATGGGCTGAGTTCCATTACGTATCTGGTGAAACACCCGAAAATTCTGCCTGACACAGCTCGTTTGCTAAGCGGACGATATATGGAGGCAGCTATGAGGACGATGTGTGGAGACAGCGGCCGCAGCCTCAGGCTGTCGATTATCCAGGTGACATAACCAGAGTATACTCCGGATAAAAACAGCATTTCTAAAAATTTTTTGTGTAAGATCAAGTGTAGCACTGTTCTTATAAGTATTTGGCCTGGTTGTGGCGGGGGAGGGGAACATAAAGAGATGCGCAAGTAGAGATGAAATAATATCCTTCATAGATAAAAGTTTGGCGGTATATTTTGTGGATAACACCGCAGGGTGGCAAAAAAGTTAACAAGTTTGATGTGGAAGCCGTTAAAACAACCCAAAATTTTGCCGGACACAGTTTGTTTGCTAAGGGGACAACGTGTGGAGGCAGCTATAGAGACGACTTTTGGAGGCAGCTATGGAGACGACAAGTGGAGGTAGCAATGGAAACAACGTGTGGAGGCAGCAATGGAGACAACGTCTGGAGGCTGCTATAAAGACGACATGTTGAGCCTGCTATGGAGACAATTACATTTGGATAGTGCCTGTATGTGGCAGTCCAAAAAAGTTTTCAAAACAAAGGAGCGGGTAGGTGGCCCTCCAGAAAAATTAAATAGATAGTGTACCTGTATCTGGCACTCCCAAAACATTTGCAATACTGAGGACCGCGAATGTGGCCCTCCATAAAAATGTAATACATACAGTACTATAGCTAGAGCCAGTTGGCCCTGGCAAAAAATAGCAAGTTGCCTCTGCTTTACTGTACAAAGAGGAGGAGAAGGAGGAGAATGAGGAGGAGGAGTGCATACATGAGAATTATTCAGGTTGAGCTGCTTTCACCTGGTGGAGAATGTAAATCATGAGAAATCCATGCTTGATTCATCTTGATAAGCGTCAGCCTGTCAGCGCTGTCAGTCGCTTATCGGTGATGATGCCACCAGCTGCACTGAAAAACGGCTCTGACAACATGCTAGCGTCAGGGCAGGCAAGAACCTCCAAGGCGTACAGCGCCAGTTTGGGCCAGATCCAGCTTTGAAACCCAATAGTTGTAGGGAGCTGTGTGATCATTTAGGACGATGGTATGGTTATCTACATACTCCCTCACCATCTTTCTGTAAATATCACCCCTACTCTGCCGAGACTGGGGATAGATGACAGTGTCTTGCTGGGGTGACATAAAACTGGCAAAGGCCTTGTAAAGCGTACCCCTGCCAGTGCTGGACAAGCTGCCTGCTTGCCTACTCTCCCTCGCTACTTGTCTAGCAGAAGTACGCCCTCGGCCGCTAGCGGTGTCAGATGCGAAAGAACGTTTCAGCTTGTGCACCAGGGCCTGCTGGTATTCATGCACTCTCAAACTCCTTTCCTCTACAGGGATGAGAGTGGAAAGATTTTGCTTGTACCGTGGGTCCAGGAGAGTGAATACCCAGTAATCGGTGCTGGAAAAAATTCTTTGAACGCGAGGGTCACTGGATAGGCAGCCTAGCATGAAATCTGCCATATGCGCCAGAGTCCCAATGCGCAAGAATTCACTCCCCTCACTGGCCTGACTCTCCATTTCCTCCTCCTCCTCTTCTTCTGCCCATACAAGCTGAACAGTTAATAAGGACTGAGCAATGGTCCCCTCTTCTGTCTAGCAGACATTCTCCAACTCCTCCTCATCCTCCTCCGATACACGCTGAGAAACAGACCGGCGGGATCTCTTCCGTCTCATGTGACGAGCGCAAAGCTTCCGACTTCATGCTGACCAGAGAGTTTTTCAACAGACCAAGCAGCAGGATGGTAAAGATGATGATGGCGGCATTACCACTGACTGTCTGTGTTGACTCCTCAAAGTTACTCAGCACCTGACAGATATCGGACATCCACGTCCACTCCTCATTGTAGACTTGAGGAAGCTGACTGACCTGACTAGCAGTTCTGGATGTAAGTTGACATCTGGCAGTCTACCAGTCTGGCTCTGCACTGCTGGTAAACTCTGGATAACATGGTTAATGTGGAATTCCATCTCGTGGGCACGTCACACAACAGTCGATGAGCGGGCAGTTGGAGGCGGCGCTGGGCTGCCCTGAGAGTGGCAGCATTTGTCAGAAATGGCATTGGTCATGGCACGGATGATGTTGTCTGACACGTGCTGGTGCAGGGCTGGGACGGCACATCGGGAAAAGTAGTGGCGGCTGGGGACCGAATACCAAGGGGCGCCATGACGTTGCGAAAGGCCTCGGTCTCTACCAGCCTATTTGGCAGCATCTCCAGGCTCAGTAATTTGGAGATGTGGACTTTGAGGGCTTGGGCGTGTCGGTAGGTGGAACTGTATTTCCTCTTGCGTTCAGCTGTATAGACAGCTGAACGCTGTGCATGGAGACATTGGTGGGCGCTGAGGAGGATCGTGGAGGTGAAGGTGTGGTTTTCGAGCGGGAGGTGTTTGTGCCGGGGTCCTGGGCAGGGGGCTGACTAGCAGAGGCAGCAAATGACACAGGGGAAGGAGCAGTGATGTGCCCGGCTGGAGGTGACTGGCCTTGGTTCCATTGGGTGGGGTGTTTAGCACTCATATGCCTGCGCATACTGGTGGTGGTTAAGCTAGTAGTGGTGGAACCCCTGCTGATCCTGGTATGGCACAGGTTGCACACCACAGGCTGTCGGTCATCCGCTGTTTCTTTAAACAACCTCCAGACTTGAGAAAATCTAGCCCTCGCCATGGGAGCTTCACTACGTAAAAAACATTTGGTGCTGCTCCACCAGCTCTGGCCCTGCCTCTCCTTCTGGCCCCACCTCTGCCTCTTCCAACCTGTACTGGTATAGAACTTACCTCTGTCTCAGAAGCACTGTGTTCACCCAGCTTGGGTCTGTCACCTCATCATCCTCCGATCCCTCAGTCTGCTCCCCCCTCGGACTTCCTGTCCTGACAACAACTTCACCACTGTCTGACAACCATGTCTCCTCATTGTCCGACACCTCTTTACACACTTCTTCCACTACAGTATCCATGTCATCATCACCCACAGACTGCGACTGGTGGAAAACATGGGCATCAAGAAAGAGCTCAGCAGCAACCTGAGAAGTGGTTTGTGACTCTGGGAAGGGTCCAGAAAACAGTTACTCAGACTATGACGGATCAAATTCCAAATTTTCCTGGGAGGGGGAAGACTTGGGGGAAGGAGGTTGAGGTGGAGGAGCTGAAGGGGTGCTCACTTAACATGGGTGGACTGCGTGGAAGACTAGTGGACAAATGAGTTGAAGCATTGTCCGCAATCCACAACATCACCTGTTTGCATTGTTCTGGCCTCAACAGTGCTCTACCACGAGTCACAGTAAGTTGAGACATGAAGCTAGGGAGTGTAGCTCTGCAGCGTTCCCCTGCTCCCTCATCAGCAGGTAATGTCTCACCCCGCCTAGGACCACGTCCTCTGACCCCGGCAGTAATTACCTCTACCCTTAGCCCTCGGGTTCAACATTTTCCAAATAAATGTCTATTTTATAGACAAAAGAGAAATATAAACTGTTAATTTTTAGTTTTTTTTTTTTTTTAAGGAATTATAGAAGAACAAAATGTGCAGAAGAAATCAGACAGCAACCTCAGAAGATGATTGCTATGGCTAGTTCCTAACCAACACAGACAATTTTCTGGATTTCTGGAGACTAGCTTGCTAAACAGTAGCAGGCACACTAAGCTAGATGAAATTGCACCACTGACAGCACACAAAAGGATTTTGTGCTGTGACTTTTAGTTTTGAAAAAAAAACAAAAAAAAAAACGGCAAACTTTGCCTAATCCAATCATACCCCTAACAAATTGTCCCACTTAGCAGTTTAAATTGGATATGTGTGTCACTAAGAGCCAAAAATAACGTTTGCAAGTCTCCCTGAAAATTCGTCACAATATGGTAGTAGCTGCACTACTAGTGCCAGCAAGCCCAGCCACAAGCAAATTTTTTTAAAAACGCTATTGTAGCCCTAAAAAGCTCTGTTGGGTTCTTGTGGAATCACTCCTGCCTAACACTAATCTGCCATAATGCTATCCCTGACCAGCAGCAGCTCTATCCCTAACGGCATCCAGGAAGAGAATGATCCGAGCACCGCGGCCAGTGGCTAGTATATTGCAGGGCCAACCACTGCTATCAACATGTAAGTGTACCACGTGATGCTGGGTGTAGTGCAGAATCTCCTGGCTTGTGACCATTTGGGACAAAGGCCTGATGAATAGATACATTTCCAAGTGCGAGAGCGCCATCATGAGGAAGGAGTAGATGACGACACCAAGGAGGCCTATATCCTATTACTGTAAGCTGATTGGAGATGAGTAGAGATGAGCGAACATACTCGTCCGAGCTTGATGCTCGTTCGAGCATTAGCGTACTCGAAACTGCTCGTTGCTCGGACGAATACTTCGCCCGCTCGAGAAAATGGCAGCTCCCGCGTTTTGCTTTTTGGCGGCCAGAAACAGAGCCAATCACAAGCCAGGAGACTCTGCACTCCACCCAGCATGACGTGGTACCCTTACACGTCGATAGCAGTGGTTGGCTGGCCAGATCAGGTGACCCTGGGATAGACTAGCCGCTGCCCGCGCTGCTCGGATCATTCTGTGTCTGGATGCCGCTAGGGAGAGAGCTGCTGCTGGTCAGGGAAAGCGTTAGGGTGTTCTATTAGAATAGTGTTAGGCAGGAGTGATTCAACAAGAACCCAACAGCCCTTCTTAGGGCTACAATAACGTTATACTTTTTTTTTTTTTGTTTGCTTGTGGCTGGGCTTGCTGGCACTAGTAGTGCAGCTAGTACCATATTGTGAGGAATTTGCAGGGGGACTTGCTACCGTTGTGTTTAGCTCTTAGTGACACACATATCCACCTCAAACACCAAAGTGGGAAAATTTATTAGGGGTTTGATTTCAATTAGGCACAGTCTGGCAGTTTCTTTTTATTTTACGTTTATTTTTTCATAAATCAGCGTCATCTCATCAGTGTGCTTTCATACTTGGCTAGAAAATAGCCAAAGGAGAATCCAAACGGCTTACTTACGCCTACAATAGCGTTATATATATTTTATTTCTGGTTGATCTGCTGGTGGCTGTCCTTGCTGCAGTGCATATACTAGCCAATTGTCAGGAATTTGGAGTGAGACTTGCGACCGCTGTGTTTAGCGCTTCGTGACGCACATATCCATCGCAAAGTGGGAAAATTTATTAGGGGTTGGATTTCAATTAGGCACAGTCTGCCATTTCCTTTTTATTTTACGTTTATTTTTTCATAACTCAGCGTCATCTCATCTGGCATAGCAGTGTGCTTTCATACATGGCTAGAAAATAGCCATAGCAATAGGATAGCATTGTTTGGTTTTAAAAACTAAAAAACACAAAAAAAACTAAAAAACACAAAAAAACAAAAAAAAGTAAAAAAAAAATTAAAGTTATAACTTTCATTTTCAAAATGTTTAACCCGAGGGCTAGGGGTAGAGGACGAGGACGAGGGCGGGGACGTGGGAGTCCAACTACTGCAGGGGTCAGAGGCCGTGGTCCTGGGTGGGGTGAGACACCACCTGCTGATGAGGGAGCAGGGGAACGCCGCAGAGCTACACTCCCTAGGTTCATGTCTGACGTTACTGGGACTCGTGGTAGAGCACTGTTGAGGCCAGAACAGTGCGAACAGGTGATGTCGTGGATTGCCGACAATGCTTCGAGCAATTTGTCCACCAGTCAGTCTTCCACGCAGTCCACCCATGTCACCGAAATCGGCACTCCTCCAGCTCCTGCACCTCAGCCTCCTCCCCCCCAGTCTGCCCCCTCCCATGAAAATTTGGCATTTGAACCGGCATACTCTGAGGAACTTTTTTCTGGACCCTTCCCACAGTCACAAACCACTTGTCCGGTTGCTGCTGAGCAATTTTCCAATGCCCAGGTTTTCCACCAGTCGCAGTCTGTGGGTGATGATGACCTTCTTGACGTAGTGGAAGAAGTGTGTAAAGAGGTGTCCGACGATGAGGAGACACGGTTGTCAGACAGTGGTGAAGTTGTTGTCAGGGCAGGAAGTCAGAGGGGGGAGCAGACTGAGGGATCGGAGGATGATGAGGTGACAGACCCAAGCTGGGTTGAGAGGCCGGGTGAACACAGTGCTTCTGAGACGGAGGAGAGTCCTCGACCAGAACAGGTTGGAAGAGGCAGTGGTGGGGCCAGATGGAGAGGCAGGGCCAGAGCAGGTGCATCAGCGCCAAATGTGTCACGTAGTGAAGCTCCCGTGGCGAGGGCTCCCGCGGCGAGGGCTAGATTTTCAGAAGTCTGGAGGTTCTTTAAGGAAACACCGGATGACCGACGGACTGTGGTGTGCAACCTTTGCCAAACCAGGATCAGCAGGGTTTCCACCACTACTAGCTTAACTACCACCAGTATGTTCAGGCATATGAATGCTAAACACCCCACTCAGTGGCACCAAGCCCGTTCACCTCCGGCCGTGCACACCACTGCTCCTTCCCCTGTGTCAGCTGATAGTCAGCTCCCTGCCCAGGACCCTGGCACAAAAACCCCATCGTCGCCTCCACGATCCTCCACAGCATCCACCAGCGTTCAGCTCTCCATACCCCAGACGCTGGAGCGGAAACGGAAATATAGTGCAACCCACCCACACGCCCAAGCCCTTAATGTCCACATCTCCAGATTGCTTAGCCTGGAGATGCTGCCCTATAGGCTAGTAGAGACCGAGGCCTTTCGCAACCTCATGGCGGCGGCCGCCCCTCGGTATTCGGTCCCCAGCCGCCACTACTTTTCCCGATGTGCCGTCCCAGCCCTGCACCAGCACGTGTCAGACAACATCATCCGTGCCCTGACCAACGCCGTTTCTGACAAGGTCCACCTGACCACAGACACGTGGACGAGTGCTGCCGGGCAGGGCCACTATATATCGCTGACGGCACATTGGGTTAACTTGGTGGAGGCTGGGACCGAGTCTGACCCTGCGGCTGGTCATATACTGCCGACGCCGAGGATTGCGGGGCCTACCTCGGTCCAGGTCTTTCAGGCCTACTATGCCTCCTACTCCTCCCACCCCTCCTCCACCTCCTCCTCCGAACTACCATCCGTGGGCATGGCGCCATCAGTCGGTAGCTCTAGGCACAGCAGCAGTGCCGTCGCTAAGCGACAGCAGGCGGTGCTCAAACTGCTGAGCCTAGGCGATAAAAGGCACACCGCCCAAGAGCTATTACAGGGCATCACGGCGCAGACTGATCTGTGGCTGGCACCGCTGAACCTGAAGCCAGGCATGGTTGTGTGTGACAACGGCCGTAACCTGGTGGCGGCTCTGCAACTCGGCAGACTGACACATGTGCCATGCCTGGCCCATGTGTTAAATCTGATAGTTCAGCGTTTCCTCAAGACATACCCCAATCTGTCTGATTTGCTCACGAAGGTGCGCAGCATCTGTGCGCATTTCAGGAAGTCCAGCACAGATGCTGCCACTCTCAGGGCAGCCCAGCGCCACCTCCAACTGCCCGCTCACCGACTGTTGTGCGACGTGCCCACGAGGTGGAATTCAACATTAACCATGTTATCCAGAGTTTACCAGCAGCGCAGAGCGATTGTAGACTGCCAGATGTCAACTTCCACCAGAACTGGTAGTCAGGTCAGTCAGCTTCCTCAAGTCTACAATGAGGAGTGGACGTGGATGTCTGATATCTGTCAGGTGCTGAGTAACTTTGAGGAGTCAACACAGATGGTCAGTGGCGATGCCGCCATCATCAGCCTCACCATCCCGCTGCTTGGCCTGTTGAAAAACTCTCTGATCAGCATGAAGTCGGAAGCTTTGCGCTCGTCACAAGAGACGGGGGAAGAAGATTCCCTTGTTGATAGCCAAAGCACCCTTAGGTGTGTTTCTCAGCGCATATCGGAGGAGGTGGAGGTGGAGGAGGATGAGGAGGAAGAGGAAGAGGAGGAGAATGTTGGCGAGACACAAGAGGGACCATTGTTGAGTCCTTCACTGTTCAGCGTGTATGGGCAGAAGAAGAGGAGTTGGAGGAGTTGGAGGAGGAGGAAATGGACAGTCAGGCCAGTGAGGGGAGTGAATTCTTACGCGTTGGTACTCTGGCGCATATGGCAGATTTCATGCTAGGCTGCCTATCCCGTGACAAGTTCTGCGGGACAAGTAGTGAGGGAGAGTAGGCGAGCAGGCAGCTTGTCCAGCACTGGCAAGGGTACGCTTTACAAGGCTTTTGCCAGCTTTATGTCACCCCAGCAAGACACTGTCACCTGTCCCCAGTCTCAGCAGAGTAGGGCTGATCTTTACAGAAAGATGGTGAGGGAGTACGTAGCTGACCATACCATCGTCCTAAATGATCACACAGCTCCCTACAACTACTGGGTTTCAAAGCTGGACATGTGGCACGAACTGGCGCTGTACGCCTTGGAGGTTCTTGCCTGCCCTGCCACTAGCGTGTTGTCCGAGCGGGTTTTCAGTGCAGCTGGTGGCATCATCACCGATAAGCGTACACGCCTGTCGACTGACAGCGCTGACAGGCTGACGCTTATTAAGATGAATAAAGCCTGGATTTCTCATAATTTCCAATCTCCACCAGGTGAAGGAAGCTCAACCTGAATAATTTATCCACTCCTCCTCCTCCTCATTTTCCTCCTTCTCCTCCTTTTTGTACACTAAAGCAGAGGAAACTGGCTATTTTTTGACAGGGCCCACTGGCTCTAGCTATAGTACTTTATGCATTTAAATTTTCTGGAGGGCCACCTACCCGGTCCTCTGTTTTAAACAATTTTTGGGAGTGCCACATACAGGCACTCAATCTATTTCATTTTTCTGGAGGGCCACCTACCTGCTCCTCTGGTTTGAAAACTTTTTTGGACTGCCACATACAGGCACTCAATCTATTTCATTTTTCTGGAGGGCCACCTACTTGCTCCTCTGGTTTGAAAACTTTTTTGGACTGCCTCATACAGGCACTCAATCTATTTCATTTTTCTGGAGGGCCACCTACCTGCTCCTCAGGTTTGAAAACTTTTTTGGACTGCCACATACAGGCACTATCCAAATTAAATTGTCTCCATAGCAGCCTCCACACGTTTTCTCCATTGCTACCTCCAAAAGTCGTCCATATAGCTGCCTCCATACATCGTCCCCTTATCAAACGAGGTGTGTCAGACAGAAATTTGGGTTGTTTTCATGGATTCCACATCAAAGTTGTTAACTTTGTCGCCACCCTGCTGTGTTATCCACAAAATATACTGGCAAACTTTTACCATTTACGGATATTATTTCAGCGCTTCTTGCGCATCTGTTTACATTCCCCTCACCCGCCATATCCCAAACTTATAAGAACGCTACTACACTTAATTTGTTGCAGGCTGGGACCGAGTCTGACCCTGGGGCTGGTCATATACTGCCGACGCAGAGGATTGCGGGGCCTACCTCGGTCCAGGTCTCAAAGGCCTACTATACCTCCTCCTCCTACCACCCCTCCTCCACCTCCTCCTCCTCCGAATTACCATCCGTGGCCATGGCGCCATCAGTCGGTAGCTCTAGGCACAGCAGCAGTGCCGTCGCTAAGCGACAGCAGGCGGTGCTAAAACTGCTGAGCCTAGGCGATAAAAGGCACACCGCCCAAGAGCTATTACAGGCCATTCCACATCAAACTTGTTAACTTTGTCGCCACCCTGCTGTGTAATCCACAAAATATACTGGCAAACTTTTATCATTTACCGATATTATTTCAGCGCTTCTTGCACATCTGTTTACATTCCCCTCACCCGCCATATCCCAAACTTATAAGAACGCTACTACACTTGATCTTATACAAAAGGTTCTTAGAAGTGCTGTTTGGGGAGAAGCCTAGAGACAGGGGCTTGGATTGGCGAAAGCTCGCCTGGAAGCGGAGCGCCAGCTCCATGCCAAGATCCAACTAACATAGTTTTAACTGCAGCACCTTTAATCTACTACTAGTTCACTGCCTCCATACATGGTCCCCTTATCAAACGAGCTGTGTCAGGCAGAATTTTGGGTTGTTTTCATGGCTTCCACAACAAACTTGTTAACTTTGTCGCCACCCTGCTGTGTAATCCACAAAATATACTGGCAAACTTTTATCATTTACCAATATTATTTCAGCGCTTCTTGCGCATCTGTTTACATTCCCCTCACCCGCCATATCCTAAACTTATAAGAACGCTACTACACTTGATCTTATACAAAAGGTTCTTAGAAGTGCTGTTTGGGGAGTAGCCTAGAGACAGGGGCTTGGATTGGCGAAAGCTCGCCTGGCAGCGGAGCGCCAGCCTCATGCCAAGATCCAACTAACATAGTTTTAACTGCAGCACCTTTAATCTACTACTAGTTCACTGCCTCCATACATGGTCCCCTTATCAAACGAGCTGTGTCAGGCAGAATTTTGGGTTGTTTTCATGGCTTCCATATTAACTTTGTCGCCACCCTGCTGTGTAATCCACAAAATATACTGGCAAACTTTTATCATGTACCGATATTATTTGAGCGCTTCTTGCTCACCTCCTTTGGTTCCTCTCTGCCACCCATTGGTTTGAAGCCTGAGTCCATTTAGGGTATGTCGCCATGCCACTCTTTAGCCTGCCGCTGCTGCCGCTGCCTCTGCATGCCGTCCCCTATAGTGTCAGGGTCAATTATTGGATGTTTTAGATGCTATCTAGCTTCATTCTGTCACTCTGTCATGGCCATGCTGTTGCCCATAATTTTGGCATAATGGTGCGATTAAGCAGCCTCAGAGGCATCCATGTATGCTGCCCCTGCTGTTTCCTGTCCATTTCCGTGGTGTTTCCATCCTTTTCTGAGGTTCCCAGGTGTTTGGCCAAGCTTCCCTGTGCAGAGCCTTGGTCCCCTTGAAAAATGCTCGAGTCTCCCATTGACTTCAATGGGGCTCGTTATTCGAGACGAGCACTCGAGCATCGGGAAAAGTTCGTCTCGAATAACGAGTACCCGAGCATTTTAGTGCTCGCTCATCTCTAGAGATGAGTCATCATGAAGGCCGGAAGATATCCGAGTAGGGGTGGAGTCATGAGCATCTGTGGGTGTGAGTGTGATAACAGTTGAGATATATATGTATGGTCAAGGAGTAGTCTGGTTCTAACTAACTAATGATGGACTAATTATATAGTCTTGTGTCTGTTAGTCATGTAGTCTTCAGTTTGTAGCCATATACTGTATGTATCGGTAAATCCCGGAATAGGACGTTGAGGAGGACTTTTATTTTGTATTTTGTCAACTATTATACCTTTTTTAATTAAATAAGCCTTTCAAGTGTGGACTCTGCATTTTCAAGGAACAATTTCTAATTAGAACAGGTAAAAGGAAAACCCCACTTATTACACTTGGGAATATCTGAACAGATTATGGTAAGTACTGAGTCTAACCAGGATGACTTAAGTATCTTACAGGCTCTTACCTGGCCAACCACCGGGGAGGAGAAGAGGGTCTGGTCAAGAGCTGGAGCTCGGGAAGAATTGAGTCTGTGGAAGATAGAACCACGGATATGTTTGCTAAGATCCTTGAAACCTCCGATGGCTCAAGCTGCTTATGGTCCAACTCAGTTGTCTAAAAATGGTATGTGGTCAGTAGTGGACAAGCAGTGGTTTGCTACAGGATTTACCACAGTTGTAACTGCATTTACTCAAGCATGCTTAATATGTGCATAACACAATCTAAGTAGTGTAGCGAAGGTCCCACAATAACACACACCGAAACCCCTCTATCCATTTCAACGACTGCAGATTTATTTCATACAGCTGCCAAAAATTGGTACATATGAGTATGTCCTTGTGTGTGCATTGATCTCTTCTCGGGATGGTCACAAGCTTTCCCGATGCCCGAAGCCATTGCAAAAGCTACCAAAAAGAAATTGATTTCTGAAGTTTTCTGCAGGTTTGGCCTACCAGAAATAATAGAATCAAACATTCTACACATTTACAGAAGAGGTTATGCGAAATGTCATGTAAATGCTAGGGATCACATAAGCATTTCACACACCATATCACCCATAAGCCAGTGGAAAGGTAGAGAGACTAAATGGTACACTTAAACTAAAAATTCAAAAGGCAAGTGATGAGATTGGAAAACCCTTGGACCCAGTGTTTACCATTGGCCCTATACTCAGGTAACACCCAACAGGAAGGCAAAGTCTCCATTTAAGATTTTTATTTGGATCGGTACCAAGCCTAGGTTTATATTTTCCCAGACATTACAATTGCAGTGTGTAATATCACCAGGTGTGTTCAGAGCCTCCAAAAGATTCTCACAATGGTACATAAACAAGCCTATGATTCCATTCCAGATCCGGACAACTGAGAAGGAACTCATGCACTCCAACCAGGAGATTGGGTAGTGATTGAGAGACATTCCAGAAAACCATTGGAGCCGAGATTTGATGGTCTATTACAAGTACTCCTCACCACAGTCACTTCAGTAAAGCTTGAGGGAAGACAAAATTGAATCCACCCCAGGCATTTTCCAAAAAGAAGCATAACCAAAGCTCTACAAGGTGTTATGTAATTATCGGAAGAATTTGCCAAAATTCTGGTATCGATAACACCTTTTCAAAATGGATTTGAGTCATAGTTGGGAAAGTGGAACCATATGGTGTAGAGTCTGTTTATCTCACTGACGGTTGTGACATCAATACTTGTGACATACGGATGTTGCTTTATCCCTTGCATCAGAGGACTTCTTCAACGATTAATAGATACAGCGATTAATAAAACTATGTATATAGCCTTTTGCTACTGAGGTACCTAAAGCAGGTAAGGAAGCTTAATTTCTTTTCTCAAAAGGGGAGATTGATAGGGTTACCCTATAAATTATAGTTCAAGTAAGATATTCTTAGTCAGCATTTAAGACATCATTAGGTAACAGACCTTCAAACTTACAAAGTAATCAAAGGTGTCTTTGCATAAAGTGTATGATGAAACAGTGAAATTACTAGTATACAATCTTAACCTTAAAACATATCTAGCAACCCACCTGTGTCAACATAAGGGAGGGATATTTAAGAATGACAAAATATTCCTGTGCAATGTGTAATAACACACTGAAAAATAAACTAATATCTTTTCAGGGAAGATTAGTTCAGTAAATACCATTGATCAGACTACGTGTGGTATACGCCTATTCTAATGTGTATAAAAGACAACTATCTGTTCAAATAAAGTGTGCTTTTTGCTCAGACTAACTTTTAGTCTGTGTTGATTGCATGTTGCTTGTGAGCTCCAAGAACTATTTAATAATTCGGCTTTAATCCAATATACTCACTGCACTGGTCGACTTGAGACCAGACCTAACACTTGTGAAGAAGTTATAGGAGGTATGTTCTGCCGCCCTATTTTGCTGATTTTAGTTCTTTTTAGTGCTGGAAACCATGGCCAAAAAAGGTATTTAATGGAGACTGAGAGGCTAAATACTAGGAATGAATCCCTGGGACACCTGGAGAAGAATTATGTTTTCTTTGCTCAGAATAATGGTCAACCTTTAACTTTTTCTTGGAGGAGGAAATTAAAGTGATCAATTCTTGTTTATGATTTTTAGCTTTATTTGACTGTTCACCCTTCCATAAAAATAATAGTTTTTTTTGTTTTTTATGGGTCACTCCGATTGCGGGGTTACCTCATTTATATAACTTTATTATTTGTACCCAATTTTTTAACCAATATTGGGATATACACTCACTGGCCACTTTATTAGGTACACCATGCTAGTAACGGGATGGACCCCCTTTTGCCTTCAGAACTGCCTCAATTCTTCGTGGCATAGATTCAACAAGGTGCTGGAAGCATTCCTCAGACATTTTGGTCCATATTGACATGATGGCATCACACAGTTGCCGCAGATTTGTCAGCTGCACATCCATGATGCGAATCTCCCGTTCCACCACATCCCAAAGATGCTCTATTGGATTGAGATCTGGTGACTGTAGAGGCCATTTGAGTACAGTGAACTCATTGTCATGTTCAAGAAACCAGTCTGAGATGATTCCAGCTTTATGACATGGCGCATTATCCTGCTGAAAGTAGCCATCAGATGTTGGGTACATTGTGGTCATAAAGGGAGGGACATGGTTAGCAACAATACTCAGGTAGGCTGTGGCGTTGCAACGATGCTCAATTGGTACCAAGGGGCCCAAAGAGTGCCTAGAAAATATTCCCCACACCATGACACCACCACCACCAGCCTGAACTGTTGATACAAGGCAGGATGGATCCATGCTTTCATGTTGTTGACGCCAAATTCTGACTCTACCATCTGAATGACGCAGCAGAAATCGAGACTCATCAGACCCGGCAACGTTTTTCCAATCTTCTACTGTCCAATTCCGATGAGCTTGTGCAAATTGTAGCCTCAGTTTCCTGTTCTTATCTGAAAGGAGTGGCACCCGGTGTGGTCTTCTGCTGCTGTAGCCCATCTGCCTCAAAGTTCGACGTACTGTGCGTTCAGAGATGCTCTTCTGCCTACCTTGGTTGTAATGGGTGGTGATTTGAGTCACTGTTGCCTTTCTATCAGCTCGAACCAGTCTGCCCATTCTCCTCTGTCCTCTCACATCAACAAGGCATTTCCGCCCACAGAACTGCCGCTCACTGGATGTTTTTTCTTTTTCTGACCATTCTCTGTAAACCCTAGAGATGGTTGTGCGTGAAAATCCCAGTAGATCAGCAGTTTCTGAAATACTCAGACCAGCCCTTCTGGCACCAACAACCATGCCACGTTCAAGGCACTCAAATCACCTTTCTTCCCCCATACTGATGCTCGGTTTGAACTGCAGGAGATTGTCTTGACCATGCCTAAATGCACAGAGTTGCGGGCATGTGATTGGTTGATTAGAAATTAAGTGTTAACAAGCAGTTGGACAGGTGTACCTAATAAAGTGGCTGGTGAGTGTATATACGCTGTAACTTTTTGTACACATGTGCTGGCAATTACCTAACCGCTATTTAAGGCGGTAGGCGGTTGCCTCACTATGCTTGAAAATGTCTTGATTGAATGGACGAAACGTCGCATCATGAAGGTGGAATAAATCTACTTTATCACGTTTACGGAGTGCTGCTTCAGTATCTTTTTTTTCTTTGGATGTACGGGCCACTACTGTACCCTGTTGTGAAGACCTGCACCCAAGTTTTTCTCCTCTATACGCGGTGCTGCTCCTCAAACTTCTCCTTTGACCCTAGTCACCTGTAAGGTACTACATGTCACTGTTGTCTGTGTCATGGACTATAACTAGTGTCAACCTTTGTAGTGTGTGTGGGTGTCCATGATCTGTGTGGCTGAGAGGAAGGTGCATTAAAGAAATGAGAGAAATGCTGCTCAGAGGTTTTTGCCTTTTAAACATTTGAAATATCCATGTAACAAGATGTATGGCAGTCATGTAAAATAAGGTTTTAATGTGTTTTATTAATGTATGAATGTAACATTATAACTAAATTAGTGAGCATGAGGTTTTCGTCTATGCCCCTAAAGAAGTCAGAGTGGCAAAACTCAAGTCAGGCGTACAGAGTGTAACGCTGGCGACGGGTTCTGTCCCTGGTCGCGTTCCAGTAGATAGCACAACCCACTGCTGGTTACACAGAGATTTTACTTTCAAAATCTTATCCAGCCTCAGTATATTGATCTATACATCACCACTCTCCACTTCAGTTAACCAGCTGCTCAAGCTGCCATATCCTTATCACTATCAGAAATCCTAGTGCATTCTCCATACCCCATAAGGTTTAGGGAACAGTTATGTCCTGGGTCATCATCACATTCAACCTCTTACAGAACAGTGTTCAAAGGAGCGGTCATTATCCCTAATGAATATTCCACTTTATCAATCCCATTTGTGTGTGCTGTCTGTGGACGAACCAGAAAACAAAAATTTGCTTACCAAAATTTTTAGTACTCACACAAAAAAAGAACGAAAAACAAAACTCCGCAATAGTGCAAGGTAAAATCTTGTCTTCCTCTGCAGAGCCTTTATTCCAGATTATGTCCAATAAAACATGGCAAGCATTTTCCCTCAATCGTGCAAACGAGGAAACAAAATCCTACGCGTTTCTGGTGCTCAATGAACCCTTAATCATGGCTGGAGGCATTACCGCAGTCCCACCCATGTGATCATTTTACTCCTACAAAACAGGGGTCATGTGGACTGCCCAGCCTTATTTAGGTCTTTCAATGTTGATTGATTTGTCATTTCTTATTAACCTTTAATTTCTGATATTATCCTGGGGGCATAAACCTATTTGTGTGTGCTGCCTGAGGACATTAAAACCTTGGTAAGCAAATTTTCTTTTGGCAGTCCCTTAAAGCTGAACGTGTTACCAGGATTGTCATTTTTAGCTGGTGACAGGTTCCAATTTTCTATGCTATGCTAATTTAAAAAAATGCCTTTGTAAGCATTCTGAATAATTTCAGAAAACTTAATTTCACATTACCTGTCTCCCTGCCAGCAGCATGTAGTGAGAGGGGAGGAGGAAAGCTGCTGCACCAGTCTGTGTCTCAGTCTCCAGTGCATTATTCCTCTATTCCTCACTGATCCAGCTCCTTCCTCCCTCCCCTGCCTACTCAATGCATATGACAGGAAGAGAGAGTTTGGTGGTGAGCTGAGAGAGAGAGGCAGGGGAGCTAGATTAGTGTGGAGGAGAGAAGGATTGCATTGAGGAGGCTGAGACACAGCTTGTGCAGCTTCATCTCCTGCACTCTCCACACTCTTTTGGCAGGGAAACTGAAATAAAATTTTATAAAGTACTGACAGAAAGTTGAAAACTCATTTTAAATTCAGCATACCATAGGATATTGAAACCTATCACCAGCTAAAAATGACATTACTGGTGACAAGTTCCCTTTAACAAAGTATTGATATTGGTTTTAAGATTAAAAGTGCCTAAATAATAATGATAAATAATAATCTTTTTATATATACCTTCATCATGGGGTACTTATGCAAACACAGAGTAAGCTCTAGTTTTAATGATGTTTATGTAATGATGTTTATTGTTTATGTAAAGGAAACATTTTTACAATTATAGCTAGTGTCATGTTCCCATAGAGCCCTATTAACTAACTGACACTGTCCGTTCAGCTAAAAATTGTTTCCCTCACATCCCCATAAATTAATTTTATCTTATAATACATGGCATTAGAAGTGGTATAAGAACAAGTAAAATGATAAAAATATATATCTGGAGTAAAATCCAAAGGTTGTTATGTAATCCATGTGCAGGTAAAAAAGTGACATCACTTAAAAGTGTATTTGGTAACTCGTTTCAGAGAGGAACAAAGCGTAGTCAAACTATATCGTATGAGAGTAGTGAACAAGTTTAAATGGAAACGGAGAACCACGCAAGAAATAGCAATCACAAGGTAGGCGTGTAGGCACAAGTAACACCTTAGTAGGCATGGGAGGTGTGTGCATGCACAAGTCACGTAATACAAGATGGAGATGACTTAGATGGTACAGATACCGCCTGTATCGGGGCCTGAGGAGGAAACTCAAGCATCTCGTCTCGACTGGAGGTGGTTGTGAGGACATCTCCAGAGTAAAATCCTTGCTGAAGAGGTGTTAGTATGATAGACACGCATCTTTGGTTTTTGAGAGGGATTACAGAAACTTACAGAAACTGCAAGATGTCAGTGAATGGTAAAGTTGTCACAGGACTGTTCAACAGTACGGGATCCCTGGAAAGGTCCAGATCAGGGATTCTGGAGGTTGTCAGATCCTTCTACTCACAACTCTTGGGCAGGAAGGATTTAGATCGGGATGTGATGTCGGATTTCCTGGCTGAAACCATGCCTGAGCCAGGAGTAGACCCCTCTCTTGATGTTTTGACAGAGATGATCAGGGAAGAGGAAGTCAGCCTGGCGATTGAAGGGCTCGCCCTTAAGAAATCGCCAGGTCCAGATGGCTTAACATCTGAGTTTTATAAGACCTTTAAGGACACCTTGGTTCCCCTCTTGACTGAAGTATTCAATGAGTGTCTTTCCTCGGGCCCTCCGCCAAAGTCAATGAGGAGGTCTGCGCTGATCATTCTGTCAAAGGGTAAGGACCAATCTCGTATTAAGAACTGGCATTCCATAGCTCTTCTAAATACGGACAGAAAGGTTTTGGCAAAGGTGCTGTTTAATCGGCTGGTGCAATTTGCGCCCCGGCTCCTTTCGGGGACCCAGCACTGCCCTGTTCCAGGCTGCAGTACATTTAGTGCTGTGCTGTGTGTCCGGGAGGCAGTGGAGCAGGGCAGGGCTGGTAACTGGAAGGCGTACTTACTGTCCTTGGATCAGGCAAAAGCGTTTGATCGGGTTAACCACGAGTACCTTTGGTCTGTCCTTCTGAGGTATGGCCTGCCGGGGAAGTTTGTCAAGTGGCTGAAAGTTTTGTATGCAGGGGGAGAGAGTTTCCCGCTTGTGAACGTTTGGATTGGCCGCTCTTTTGAGGTCGGGTCTGGTGTTCGCCAGGGTTGTCCTCTGAGCCCACTTTTATACATGTTCGCGATCGACCCATTGCTTAGGTCGTGGGCCGTTGGTGGGAGTCGGGATGGATCGGGCAGCACCGGAAGCCACTTTTAGAGTGGTAGCGTATGCCAATGATGTCAACGTTTTCGTGTCCTCGGGAGGGGAGGCGCAATGGGTGATGTCAGAGGTTGACCGCTACTCAGAGGCTTCTGGGTCCAAGATCAACCGGGATAAGTGTGAGAGTCTCTGGCTGGGAGGTCCAGGTTTTGATCTCCCGGACACTCTTCCAGGGCCCCAGGACTCCGCCAAAGTTCTCAGTGTTTGTATGTTGCCAGAACCCCTCTGGACTCGGGTGTACAGTCTGTTCTTCCAGCTGTTATGGAAGAATAGGCTGAACCAAATCAAGAGGGAGGTTACTTACCGCACAAAGAGACAAGGAGGGTTGTGTATGGTCAACCCTGTGGTATTCCTAGTGAATACCTTTCTTAAGACCAATGTTGCAAACCTCTGGAAAGAGAGGGCTCCTCTCGGCCTTTCTTCCAGGAATGGGAGACAGGAGGACAAGTGAAGGATCTCCGTACACCTCATGGGCATCTTCCGGCTTACGCTACCCCAGTTCTGAAGGTGATTCGCCGGTGGGGTCCGGGAATGTGGGAGATCAGGACCATGTCGAGGAAAGTCCTCGACAAGAGGGTTCTGTTGACCCATTTCCAGAAGCCTCTGGTCCTCAGGGATTGTCCAAGTTGGGATCTGGGGGTGGGTTTGAGTTTATTGAATTCCATCAGGATCTTGGAGATGCTTCCATGGAAAGCTGTGTGTGAGGGACAATCTGAAGTGTAGGAGCTCTGAGGAAAGGGGTTGTCCCCGGGAGGAGTGTCGTGGCCTGCTGGAGAGCATGGACCACTTCCTGCTTCAGTGCCCCATTAACACAGAGGTGTACAACGGGGTGGGCGCTTCCATCCATTGGCCCGTGTTGGCCGGTCTCTCCTATGCGGAGTGGGCCTATGGAACATTCAGAGGCCTGGGTGGCCGGGACCGCTGAACATTATTTCTAGTTAGTCTAGTGGTCAGGTACCACACGTGGAACGCACGGTGCTTAGTGTCGACGCAGCGTAAAATCCTCCTGGTGGATGAGGTGGTTAGGAACATTCTGGGTGACCTGGTGAAGGTGCGCTCTCTGGAGTATGAGAGGCTGGGCACAGGGAGAGCCTCTCTCCTTTGGAGGGGGTTCTTCTTTAGTGTCCCTTAGTCTGTCATCTCCGCTCCTGGTGTTGGGCTGATGCTGCACAGTAGATTTTTTTTCTTTATGTTGTGTTGTAAATACTGTATACATTGGATATATTGTATATAGTGGGGTTTGGGACATAGTGTTAGTTGGGAGGGGGGTGATGGTGGACTGACCTTGGACACTGGCCAGGACTACTTAACGCAAACTTTGGACATTAGACCAGTGTCTGGGGGAAAGGGGAGGGTGCGGGCGAGGGATCTAGTGCAGTGTAGTATTCTGTGCTTGTTATTATATATTTAAAAAAAAAATAAAAATATATGGGTGTGGGGTGGTTTGTTATTAGAGGGTGTGGGGTGGGTTTATGTATTGTGGGAGATTTGGCCCAGTAGAGTCTGAGGTAGCGGGGTGTTGGGATGCAGTTCAAGACAGTGACACCAAGGTGCAGTCCAAAACAGGTCTCGCCTGCGTTTATTGCAGCAGCAAAATAAAACAGCCTTTACATTCAGGCGTTAAACAAACAAAATCCTACCCGTCAGGGTGCTAACTAAACAGAGTTACTCTAACTCACCACTAGTTCATAAAATAAGTCGCTGCTCCAGGCACAGAGGTCAGGGCTGTGTGCTCTCCAGCCTCCTTTCAGAGAGACCACACTATCAGCTCTGCTCAGCCACTTATTGCAGACTGATTAGGCTGCTCCCACCACCTGTGTCCAAGGTGCTGGACACAAACCTCAGCACTAAGGCCTTGCATAATAGCAAAACCTAGGAGAAACATACCTCCCATCCACAGTTAACCCCTTCAGTGTCTCACATACCCTCCCCCTCTGTTTGACCCTGTGGGGGCGAACATTTTGGCCATCAGACAGTGGGTACGAGATAGGGCATCGGCATTCCCATGCAGCTTTCCTGCTCGATGTTCTACCGTGAACTTGAAATTCTGCAACATTAGGAACCACCTTGTGACCCTGGCGTTCCTCTCTTTAGCCTGACTCATCCAGGTGAGGGGAGAGTGATCGGTCACTAGTGTAAACTGTCGCCCTATCAAGTAATACCTCAGGGATTCCAGAGCCCATTTAATCGCCAAGCACTCCCTCTCAACTATACTGTAGTTCTTCTCAGGAGGTGTGAGCTTGCGGCTCAGGAATGTCACAGGATGTTCCTCACCCTCCACTAATTGGGACAGGACAGCCCCTAAGCCTACCTCAGAAGCGTCAGTCTGCACAATAAAAGTCTTGGTGAAGTTAGGGGTGATCAGTACCGGTCCCTCGCACAAAACCGTCTTAAGTCGCTGAAACGCCCCCTCAGCCTCTTCACTCCATTTTACCATTACCGACCCGCTACCCTTGGTCAGGTCAGTCAGGGGTGCCGCTATTGTCGCAAAATCGGGAATAAATCGGCGATAATAGCCCACTATGCCTAGGAAAGCCCGCACTTGCTTCTTGCTCACAGGTCGTGGCCACTGCTGTATCGCCTCCACTTTATTTACTTGGGGTTTGATGACACCTCGCCCAATACGGTACCCCAGGTAACGGGCTTCTTCCAGACCAAGCGCGCATTTTTGGGGGTTCGCTGTCAACCCTGCTGCCCTCAGGGAGTCTACCACTGCTTGTACCTTGGCTAGATGACTCTCCCAATCGTTACTATAGACTATGATGTCATCCAGGTAGGCCGAGGCATATCTCCGGTGAGGTTTTAGCAAGAGATCCATTAACCTCTGGAATGTGGCGGGAGCCCCATGTAGCCCAAAGGGGAGTACCACATACTGAAATAGCCCATCAGGAGTAACAAAGGCTGTCTTCTCTCTAGCCCTGTCAGTAAGGGGTACCTGCCAATACCCTTTCGTCAGGTCAAGGGTGGAGAAGAACCTAGCCTGTCCAAGTCGTTCTATCAACTCGTCAACTCTAGGCATAGGGTAAGAATCAAATTTGGATACCTCGTTCAACTTCCTAAAGTCATTGCAGAACCGTAGGGAACCATCAGGCTTGGGAATCAACACAATAGGACTCGACCAGTCACTTTTAGACTCCTCGATAACCCCCAGGTCTAACATCTGCCTGACTTCTTCGGTTATGGCTTGCCGGCGCGCTTCAGGGACCCGGTAGGGTTTTTGGTGTACCCGGATGTGGGGTTCAGTTATGATGTCATGCTTGATGACTGAAGTACGACCCGGTAACTTAGAGAACACATCAACGTTTCGGAGCACAAACTCCTTCGCTTCCTGAATCTGGGCCCTGGAGAGGGACTCCGAGATCCGTACTTCAGGCACCTTGGCATCGGGCACACCTACCTCGGGTGTCACCTTCTTGGGGACAGACGCTTTTTCTACTTCCACGGCTATCAGGGACTCTCTTTCCCTCCATGGCTTTAGGAGGTTCACGTGGTATATCTGTTCAGGTTTCCTCCTCCCCGACTGATATACCTTGTAGTTTACCTCCCCTACTTTCTCCATGACCTCATATGGACCTTGCCATTTCGCCAAGAACTTACTCTCTACGGTGGGCACAAGAACTAACACTCTGTCACCTGGGTTAAAGGTCCTGAGTCTGGCTGATCTATTGTAGACCCTAGACTGGGCCTCTTGTGCCCTTGTCATGTGCTCCTTTACAAGGGGCATTACTGCCGCTATGCGGTCCTGCATAAGTGAGACGTGTTCAATCACACTACGGTGGGGGGTCCTTTCCTGTTCCCAGGTCTCCTTAGCTACGTCCAGGAGTCCACGCGGGGAACGGCCATATAATAGCTCAAAGGGTGAGAAACCTGTGGAAGACTGGGGTACCTCACGTATGGCAAACATCAGATAAGGCAACAAACAATCCCAGTCCTTCCCATCTTTGCTGACCACCCTTTTTAGCATCCCCTTCAAAGTCTTGTTAAACCTCTCGACCAGGCCATCTGTCTGGGGGTGATATACAGAGGTGCGGAGCTGTTTAACCTGCAGTAATTTACACATCTCCTTCATTACTCTAGACATGAATGGAGTACCCTGGTCAGTCAAGATTTCCTTGGGGAGGCCTGTGCGGGAGAATACCTGGAACAGCTCCCTAGCAATGTTTTTGGAGGAGGTGTTCCTTAATGGAATCGCCTCTGGATACCGCGTAGCGTAGTCCAGGATAACCAGGATGTACTGGTGCCCCCTTGTGGATTTGACTATGGGGCCAACCAAATCCATTGCAATCCGTTCAAACGGCACCTCTTTGATTGGTAATGGGACCAGAGGACTCCTGAAGTGGGACACCGGGGCAGTAAGTTGACACTCAGGGCAGGAGCTACAATACTGGTTTACCTCCTCCCACACCCCGGGCCAAAAAAATCTCTGCAGGATCCTCTCTCAGGTCTTCTCAGCACCTAAGTGCCCTCCCAGCACATGTTTGTGTGCCAAATCTAGCACCAGCCTACGGTGAGATTGGGGTACTACAAGTTGCTCAACCTCCTCACCCCGTATCTGGTCAACCCTGTACAACAGTTCCCCAACAATCACCATTCGGGGGTATATTTTGTTAGCCCCTGGTATTTGGGAACCCCATTTATCACTTTAACATTCTCCCGTGCTTTAAATAAGGTAGGGTCCTGTAGCTGTGCAGCCCCAAAATTTTCACGGGAAATCTCAAGGTCCGGCATGTCGGCCCCCTCCTCGTGACCCTCGACCTCACCAGCTAGGACCTCTAGGGGAGAGAATTCATCACCTGGGGTCACCCCTACTGCTGGTGTGGGTACATTGGCCTCGAAGGGTTCAGGGGCCAAGGCCTGGCATATCCGATGTCCATTATCTGTAATAGCACCTGAGGTGGGTCTTCGTCTCCAGAGGTCCCAAAACACCGGTAAGTCTCTGCCGATAATAGCCTCCTGAAACAGGGACCCCACCACCCCCACTTCATGGGTAATAGTACCACAAGGGGTATGTAGGTTGATGACAGCAGTGGGATATTCGCGAGTGTCCCCATGTATACACAACACTCCCACTTTCCGCCCGCTGTACAGTCCAGGATCAACCAAAGTTCCCCGCACCAGGGTGACCAGACTCCCTGAGTCTAGCAAAGCTTCCACCGTGTGACCACCGATTGTGACCATACACACTTGGGGTTCTGCATCCGTGACTGACTCGGCAGCCAGAACCGGCCGGGCAAACAGTGACATTCGCCGGGTCTGGTTGCAGTCCATTGGCTCCACTGACAGGGGACAGTTTGCAGCAATATGGCCCATTTCATGGCATCGCCAGCACTGGATACGGCTATGACCTCTGTCACGAGCCTCACTGGGTTTCTGTGTATCCAAGCCCCCCAGTGTACCCCCTCCCTACCTGACCTGTTTCCCTTTTTCTGCAGTAGCAGTCTTACCAGATGGTTTAATGGCCTTGTCACTGGCACTGCTTCGTGTGGGAGAGATAAGTAGAAGATCCTCCGTAGCCCGATATCTCTCTACTAGGGACACGAGTTCCTCAGCATTTGTGGGACCGGCCTGTCCAACCCACCGCTGGAGCCGAGAGGGCAGAGAACGGGTGAACTTGTCAAGAACCACTCTCTCTACCATCTGTGCTGGGGTGCAGTCCTCTGGTTGTAGCCACTTCTGGACAAGATGGATCAGGTCATGCATTTGGGAGCACGGGGGTAGTTTTTCAGAGTATGCCCACTGGTGGACCCGGCTGGAACGAACTTGAACGGTGACCCCAAGACGAGCCAGAATCTCCGCCTTTAGCTGGGGGTACTCACGGGCCTCCGTTTCACTCAGGTCGTAGTAGGCCTTCTGCGATTCGCCTGTCAGGAACGGCGCCAGGACATCTGCCCACTGCTCAGCTGGTAACTCCTCTCGCTCAGCTACTCGCTCAAACACAGTGAGATACGCCTCCACGTCGTCGGTCGCTGTCATCTTCTGTAAAGCCTTCTGCACTGCAGCCCGTGCGGAATGCTGGACAACCGGGTACCCTTGCAAACCAGTATGGGACCCCTCAGTAGACGTCGCTTGCGGTGCTGCCATAACGCCAGAAAACTTTTCCATCATCAGCTGGAACATGGCTCGGGACTCTTCCTGCTGTTGCTGGAGCATGGCTTGCTGCTGTCGGGACCTCTCCTCCTGCTGCTGGAGCATGGCTTGCTGCAGCTGTCGATTAGCCTGGGACTCTTCCTGCTGCTGCAGCCGATTAGCTCTGGCCTCCTCCTGCAGGTATTTAATAAGGTCCTCCATCTTGGCTTTATCCTGCAATTTGCCTGCTGCTTTCACCCAGGCCATGCACTGTTGCAGGATGTAGCAAGCCTTTCAGGTGTGTGTCTTTTGAACTGCCCGCAATCCGAAGCACCATATGTGGGAGATTTGGCCCAGTAGAGTCTGAGGTAGCGGGGTGTTGGGATGCAGTTCAAGACAGTGACACCAAGGTGTAGTCCAAAACAGGTCTCGCCTGCGTTTATTGCAGCAGCAAAATAAAACAGCCTTTACATTCAAGCATTAAACGAACAAAATCCTACCCGTCAGGGTGCAAACTAAACAGAGTTTCTCTAACTCACCACTAGTTCATAAAATAAAGTCGCTGCTCCAGGCACAGAGGTCAGGGCTGTGTGCTCTCCAGCCTCCTTTCAGAGAGACCACACTATCAGCTCTGCTCAGCCACTTATTGCAGACTGATTAGGCTGCTCCCACCACCTGTGTCCAAGGTGCTGGACACAAACCTCAGCACTAAGGCCTTGCATAATAGCAAAACCTAGGGGAAACATACCGCCCATCCACAGTTAACCCCTTCAGTGTCTCACAGTATATTTATAGTCATTTATGTTTATTTGTGGGTGTGGCTTGTCTTGGTTTATTGGTTTTGTTTAGGATGTGATAATCGGTTGGGTGGGGGTTGTGGTATTTGGTGTTTATTCATTTCGGTGTATTTTAAGTTATTGTTTTTGCTAGGTGTGAATGAGGATGGACCAGCAGGTAAGTTATTGTATATATTTTGCATATATTGTATATTATGTTTGGTTTGTGTTATGTATTGTTATGTTTTTTACTTTTATATAAAATAAAATCTACAGGATTGGAGTCACTATGGTAACATGGAATACATCAGAAAGGGACCTAGCACTTACAAATGGATACAAGCAAGTAGAAGATGTGTGACTTATATCAGGTAAGAAAAGGAAAAAGAGAGCTCTCGGATATTCATACAATAACGAAGCACCATGTGAATGTGTGTAAATGGATGCAGCCTTAGTGTGTAATAAAATGAAAAAATATATAGATTTTTTAGAAAAGCACATGGAAATGAGACGAAACTATATATAATCCAATGTAAACGTTAAATGATATAGAAATTACCTAATGTTTGTGTACTGATAATTTAAACCTTTTGGATGGCGTGTATCTAATGATCCAAAAGGCTGGGACATCTTGGAGAACTGGTCGGTTACCACCCAGATGACAGTATTCCCAAAGGAAGATCCGTGATAAAGTCCATGGGCACGTGAGTCCAAGGGCAGCTGGGTATCGACAACGACATTAGAAGACGAGCAGGTTTGAGCGAGATGGCTTATTACGAGCACAGGTGATGCAGGAACCCACAAAATCCTGTATGTCTTGGACTAGATCTGGCCACCAATAGAAATGGAAAATGAGGGCTACAGATCGCTGCACCCCAGGCACAGGAGAACAATGTCAAAATCTTCTACCAAAGGGCAGGTCGGCCACAAGACTTGCCAGGAAGGAGCTGCTGGAGGTCCACTGGAGCGGCCACAACCAGCCATTCAGGAGGGATGATATGCTGAGGAGCAGATTTTTTTCCAATAACATCCGAGGCATGAGAGAGAGCATTTGCCATGATGTTCTTTTCAGCAGGACAAAAATGGATCAGAAAGTTGAAACGTGAAAAGAAAAGGCACCAGTGGGCTTGTCGTGGATTGAGATGCTGAGGAGTCTGGAGGTACAGGAGATTCTTGTGGTCAGAGTATACCAGAGTGACCGGATCATGAGCTCCTTCCAGAAGATAGCGCTATTCTTGGAGGGCAAGTTTAATGGCCACGATTTCCCGATCTCTTATGGAGTAGTTCCTCTAAGCCGCAGAAAATGTCTTAGTGAGAACAGCTCTGGCACCTACTGAGGAGGTGTCAACCTCAAGCTGGAACGGTTTCTCTAAATCTCTAAATCTGGCTGTGTCAGAACAGGAACAGAAGCAAAGGCGGGCTTCAGTTTAGAGAATGCCTCCTCAGCCGCCGGAGGCCAGAGTCTGGGATCAGCACCTTTTCTTGTTAAGGCCACAATGGGAGATACGAGAGAAGAGAAGTGGGAAATGAATTGCCAGTAACAATTTGCGAAGCCCAGGAATCTCTTTATGGCACAAAGTTCTACTGGGCGAGGCCACTGAAGTATGGAAGACAAGTTAGTTGGATCCATCTGTAGGCCTTTATCGGAGATGATGTATCCGAGAAACAAAAGGCTCTTCTGATAGAACTGGCACTTGGCATAGAGATGATTGGCCCTATGGCGCCTAAGAGCTTGTCGTACGTGGACTTGATGAGACTCTAGGTCAGAAGAGAACACCAAGATGTCGTCTAAGTAGACTATGACACAGGTGTATAGCAAGTCTCTGAAGATATAGATCATGAATTCCTGAATTACTGCGGGCATATTACACAGTCCAAAGGGCATGACCATGTATTCAAAATACCTGTCTTAGGTTTTAAAGTCTTCCACTCGTCGCTCTCACGGATGCGGATATTATTATATGCCCCTCGAAAGTTCAATTTATAGAAGACTTTGGTACCTCAGAGGCGGTCAAAGAGTTTAAGGTTATGGGATACAGGTTCTTTACCATCACTTTAGTGAACCCCCTATAATCAATGCAGGGGCAGAGAGATCTGCCTTTCTTGACCACAAAGAAGAAACCAGCACCAGCAGGAGAAGAGAATTTGAAGATGAACCCCTTATGCAGGTTCTCCTTGATATAGGCCAACATGGCCGCAGTTTCAGGCATGGACAGCGGGTAAACTCGACCTTGTGAAGATTATGTGCCCGGCAGCAGCTCTATAGGACAATCATATGGATGATGCGGTGATAGAGTCTCCACTTGCTTTTCAGAGAAGATGTCAGCATAGTCCAGATAAACAGCGGAAGGACCCACCAGAGACGAGGAGACTAGGAGGAAGGCATAGCAGAGACCAGATGGAGAGCCATAAGACGACGAGACTGTCATTCAGGACCCCAGCAAAGAACCTCCCCAGTCTGCCAGTCGAGGACAGGTGCGTGTTGCTGTAACCACCTAAGTCCCAATAGAACGGAGGATGTGGAATGGGGAAGTACATAGAAAGACACTCTTTATGCAAGGCACCAACTTGCAGATATAGTGGTTCATTGTGATAATGGACTGGATCACAGAGTATCTGCCCACCGAAGGACGAGATAAGCAGTGTCTTCTCTAGAAGAACCACAGGGAAATGATGCCAGAAGACCAGAGCAGCATCCAAGAAATTCCCTGTAGAGCCCGAATCCAGGTAGGCCTAGACGTGAACCAGACCAAGGGTTCCAAAACTGAGCAGAACAGGAATATGCAGGCCTGGAGAGGCTTTGTTCTCACCTAGTGACGCTTCTCCCAAGATTCCAGGTGAGTGCGTCTCCCTGGATACGGAGGATGGGCAGGGCAAGTCTACAGAATGTGTTCTGGAGTGGCGTAGTAGAGGCAGAGATTCTTTAGACGTTTTGTTCTCTCTTGGAGAGTTGGCCATGCTCTAGAGGTGGATTTTGAAAAACTGGGGCCAAGCGAGGAAAGCATAGAGTCCTGACTGGCACTTGATCATGACGTTGCTCCTCGAGGCGCTCAGAAAACCGTATGTATATCTCAGTGGCCAAGGAGATAAGCTCACTCAGGGAAGACGGCAGGTCCCGTGCTGATAAGGTGTCCTTGATCGGTCCGGAGAGTCCTTTAGGTAGCAAGTAAGGCTGCTCCATTCTAGTTCAGCTTGGAGGCTAAGATACTGAGTTGAATTGCGTTATCACCAATAGAAGAGTTCCCTTGCCGTAAATTCAGCAGGGCAGTCTCAAAAGATGATGCCAGGACTGGTTCCTCGAAGACGGATCGGAATTCTGCTAGGAACGTGGTGAAGTCAGCTGTGATCAAGTCTCTCCTGTCCCAGAGGGTCGTAGCCCATGCTAGAGCTTTCCCAGATTAAAGGCTGATTATGAAAGTCACCTTCGACCTCTCCGAGAGCACTGTGTGATAAACCACCCCCCCTTGCACAACTTGGGATCACCATCATATTTAGATGGGATGGATAGACACAGAAGTAGTTATGCAGAAGATAAAGCGGCCGCAGTAGCAAAGGGTACCACAGAAGTCGGATAATGCAGCTACTGCTGGGATAACAATAACTGCTGTAGCATAGCGGAGACTTTTCCGAGTTGTTGACCTTGCACAGTAACTTGCTGCGTCTGCTGAGTCACGATGGTGGAAAGACATAAGCCGACACCTGGGCCCGGAGTATAAGTGGTACCCAGTTTTCACCAGAGCCTGCCACAAAGCAGGACTTGTTCTGGAGTGGTACCACTAGGTTTTTACACAGGCTCGACTTTGTCCACGGTGGCTGCCGAGGCGAAGTACAGAATCGTAAGACAAACTCGTGTTTGGGGACAGTAGCGGTAGGTGAGGACAGGCATTAATGGATCAGAGTCAATGAAGGAACCAGGAGGGGTTGTTAGAAGTCAACCACAACAGGAATTCGGAAACACAGCAAAACACATGGAACAGCTTTCTAAAAAGGCACTAGACACCAAGATTAGCAGGGAATGCTGGGAGAGGCCGACTTTTATTCATATGCAGGAAATCTTTACATCTACGAGCTGGGGCGCACAGCTGTAAAGCCAGGGCCGGAGCAGGAACGCAGAGAGGTAAGTGAACAAGGAGGGAGCGGGCAGCGTGGATGCATCTGTGACCTGGGATGTGGGTCGCAGGAGCACCCATGACAACTGTCTTGTGAAGTGTGGATCCCTTATGATGGTCACAAAAATGTCCGGAGGCTCCAGAAACATTTCCGGTACTAATGTGCAAACTGTGAAGCCCACATGTTGTAATTTGCACTCTGTGCAGGTGATCAAGTATATAGCAGACGTGGACTCACAGTTCAAATCCTTCATTATTAGATGAGACTGGCCAGTAGCCAAGATTGGAAAAATTCTGTTTTGTGTATGTAGCGGCAGATACTGCCCATTCTCCCCTACGGCAAACACTGCCCTTGTAACCTAGCCATGTAGAATTAGTGTTCTCTTTGGTGAAAAAATTAGGGGACAATATGCTTCCCATTCTAGGTGCCCTGGTAGATGCACACTGTATACCATCCTTTAGGATTTTAGTATTTTATTCTGATACAAGATGGGTAAGTACTTTCTTACAATGTCAATAATTTCCTGGTATTGTGTACTGTATTGTGCAACAAAAGGTTGTCTGTTATTGTTAGCCCTAATTGGTTCTTTTACTTTGTTTTTGTTTCTAAGATAACGTGTACGATATTTGCTGTTTGTGATTTTCAGAGCTCTGCAGCAAAGTTTAGGGCCATAACCTCTTTGATCTAAGCATTCTGTGATAACCTGACATTTGGTATTGAAGGCTGTGCCTGTAGAAGAGTCTCTTTTTGCCCTGGTATATTCCCCTATGGGGAGGTTCCTCACTGTGTGTTCCATCGTAAGTGACAACTAAAGGCTCTGAGGGATGTATTGCCTGATGTTGGTTTTTGGTAGAGTTTGGTGTGGACTCTATAGTCTTAGGAGTTACCCTCAAGAAATATATCTAAGAAGGGAATACCATGCAATTGATGATCAAAGGTAAAATTTTGATATAATCATTATTATTAAGGTAATAATAATAACAACAATAATTTATATAGCGCCATTAAATTCCATAGCGCTTTACAACTCATTGGGTACATATACAAATATAATATTACACTACAGAGTACAAGCAGTTCAGAAGTTCAGTCTTATAAAGATTAAGTTTCAAGAAGAGCGACGACATGATGTTAGAGACGGGAGAGAGACATTCACTAGTGTTCTGGATTAAGGCAGGGGTGATGTTACGTGCAGACGTATATAGCAATTACCAATGGGGGCAGTATAGAGGGAGAAAAGAGAAGAGGACCTAGGACGGAGCCCTGAGGAACCCCCGACACAGAGGAAGATGAGAAGAGAAAGATCCAGAATAGGAGACGCTGAAAGTGTAGTCAGAGACATAGGAAGAAAACCAAGAGAGTAGCATCCGGAGGAGTAGCTGGTGGTCTACAGTATTGAATGCTGCTGATAGATCCAGAAGAATGAGGAGCGAATAGTCACCTTTGGATATAGCAGTGAGGAGATCATTAGAGACTTTGGAAAGAGCAGTTTCAGTGGAGTGCATAGAGCGGAAACCAGATTGTAGGGGTCAAGGAGGGAGTTAGCTCAGAGATATTGGGTTAGTTGAGAATAGACCAGGTATTCCAGGGGTTTGGAGATGAAAGGGAAGTTAGAAACTGTTTTGTAGGTAGTAGCACTGGATGGGTCCAGTGAAGGTTTCTTTAGTAAAGGGGTAACAACAGCATGTTTGAAGAAGAGGGGATAACACCAGAAGAGAGAGAGAGGTTGAAGATTTTAGTGAGGTGAGAAGTGACTTCTGGGGAGAGAGACTATACAAGTTGTGAGGGGATGGGGTGAACAAGGTAAAGTACTAGAGGGAAGAGGATTAGTGGGGCGAGTGGATTTCCTGCCGAATGCAATAAATTTTATCCTTAAAGTAGGTGGCCAGATCTTCAGCCCCAAGGTCTGAGACAGGTGGCTGCACCTTTAAGGTATGAAGAGTATCAAAGAGCCTTTTGGGGTTGTTAGAAAGAGAGGATTTTAGATTAGTAAAATAGATTAGCAGATTAGCAGTTGTAAAAAATTTGAGGTTTAAAAAGTCTGCAGATGTGTGCGATTTTTTTTTCACAGAAGTTCAGCAATCCTGGAGCACTGCTGAAGGAAGCGAGTTTGTTCAGTGTGCCATGGTTGCCTGCGTCTGTGTTATAAATTTCGTATAGAAGGTGGACCCGGGTTAGGAGAGATGTCGCCTCCAGCAAGCAGAAGGAGAAAGAAAAGAGACAAGATTTGTAAGAAGTTATTTCTTGCTTCACAGCAGAGCACTGTGATAAGTTAGTATGGTTACTTAACGTATAGAGTGTGTGAGTGGTGTAGAAAGGCGAGTGAAGAAGCGAGGCATTGGTACTGGGGGAATAGATGGACGGTAGGAGAGTAAAACAACCATAGCAAATAGAGAGAGATGGAAAACATTTTTAGACAAACATAATTGTTTATTTTTCTCTGCCCTCTTACCTGTGTCCTGCACCAACCTTTTTTTCTTTATGCATCAGAAGTGGAAGACGTGTTTGGCCAACCCCTCTCATCTACTTCTCCCTTTGTCCCATGCCTGTTCTCAGCATGTCATGTCTAAGGTCCTGTTACGCTGTGTATATATCTGATAACATGAAATCACTGCATACCTCCATGGACTTCTACTCCTCCTCATCCTCCATGAAGGCATGCTGTGATTTCATGCGATCAGAAACATACATGGGGTAGAGGTCTCAGATGTAACAGAACCTTAGATGAAATCATCCTGGTCACATGATATGAAGTGCCCAATGATGTAACAGCAATGTTCCACACAGCTGTGAGACCTGTCAGGAACAAGAGGGCAGGTCAACGCAGTAACCACTGAATATGCAGGGTCACATTAGACTCACTTAGTGTTGTAAACAATGGTTAGCAGCAGCGGCGTAATTAGAGTCCACTGGGCCTTGGGGCAAAATTTCTAATTATACTCCTATTATACCCAAAACTCCTGACAGTTATTCCAGTGTTATACCATGTATCAGAAAATAGTTTCCAAATAAACAGCACTTTATTGGCCATTTTGCAAGTGATCAAAAGTTTAAAATTCTTAAAGAGTTAGAAATAAAAATGTCATGTCCCACAAAAAATGGCTACTAGTACATATAGGTCCATACATCAAATTTAAATGTTTTATGATGTCATTAAATGTTTTATGCTGCCAGCGCTGGGATGCTTACTTTCTGTCCTGTGCACTACTGCAGCAAATGGTGTGACAGAGCAGGCATTGTCTGCGTACATCAGTTCCTATTCAGTCTCAGCTTTACGCAGGGATAGACTGGGAATTAACAGCGGCTGTGGAAAAAAATCTTAAAGTGGCCCCATTACTAGGTGGAATTAACCTCATTAAGCGTGGTTGAGAATACTGCTCCCTGTGTACAAGAATAAAAGGACAATAATACTGCCCCCTGTGTACAAGAATGTACACGGTACACAATAATACTTCCCCTGTGTTAAAAAATATAACTACTATAATACTGCCCCCAGTGTACAAGAATATAACTACTATAATACTGCCCCCAATGTACAAGATTATAACTACTATAATGCTGCCCCTATGTACAGGAATATAACTACTATAATGACCTTTAATTTAAAACTTTGCATCAAAATATTACAATGAATTCAGAATAAAATCATAAAATAAAGAATGCAAGTAGAATGTAATTTCACATGAATAATATAACAGACATCACACAATTGCTGACATATTGATGTTCCTCCAGTACATATTAATGGGGTTGGATGTTATGTCTTTCCTATAGAAGCTCCTCAGACTCTCTATGATGTCATGTGTTACTGTATTCAGGGTCAGGACTTCCTTATTGATGACCAGGCAGCAGCGGGCACACTTCAGATGGTAGATGGTCACCACATTTATCACATACAGGGTACTCTTACTGTATCTGTTGAGTTCTGGTTGGAAATGCCCATACAGAAGCTGTGCATATGGCTGCCACACTAGATGTGGTAGATGTAAGAACTGGGACACAACCTGCCACACCGACACGATACTCCAGCAGATGCTGCTGCATGGTCCACTCTTCTGTAGGACAGGATCTATATGGCACATTCCTGCAATGGGAAATCATACTTATCACAAAGGTCATGGGAAACAAGCTTTTTCTAAGGCCGTGAGGCACAAAGATCCGTCAGATTGTGCGGGGAGAGGCTGGGTTAAATAGAATTCTGGGTAAGGCCAAATAATGGCACGCTTGCCCTTTACATCCTGTGAAGCCAGTGTGCATGGAACACGGGGATTCACGCGCACGGTCGAGGACCCTAAAAAGCAGGAGCGAGAATGGGTAAGTCGTTGTGAAGTGGAGCAGGGGCACACAGAGGGTCACGGATGAGCCCGAGACATGGGTCGAGGGACCACCCGTGACAGCCACCCCCCTTGGCCTCCCCCTCTTTTTAGGATGGAGGAATCTCTTCAGGATATCACGGTCCAGGATATTGTCCTTGGGCTCCCAAGATCTCTCCTCAGGGCTGAACTCCTTCGAGTCAACCAAGAAGAACCGCTTACCTCTCACTGTCTTCATGTCAACGCTCTCCTTTACCTCATAGATGTCGGTGGAGTCATCCCCAGGAGGTACTTGCCAGGAGAAGCGGTTCAGGATGACAGGCTTGAGCGGGGAGACATGGAAGGAGTTCGCAATGCGTATGGTGGGAGGAAGGCGCAGCTTGTAGGACACTGGATTATTGCGACTCACCCCCTCACAGGGACCCAGGAAACAAGGACCAAGCCCGGGATCTTTAGGCGGACATAAAAAATATCTTATCAGAATAGTCCCGGAGCGTTTCTTTGGGTCTCAACGCCCGGAGTAATCCTTAAAGTACAAATGAAACGCTCACCACGCTGTTATTTGCTGTTTAGCAATTTTTCTTTATCAAAAATATATCAATTGTTACAAGCATTTTAGGCAAAACATAATCACCCAAGTGTGAAAGTCCATATAGTCCAGCGTGAGCTTCAGGGAGATGGGCTGAGCACACCATGTAGTTACTCAATTAAGGAGGATGGCATCCAGAACATCATGTGTGGTTTCGTGCCGTGGCCCCTCCTTCAGACATCCGTAGTGACAATCCCACCACCAATATAAACACAGTAGTCAATATGCAAAAGACACAAAGATTTAAAAACAATAGGCAATGAAAAATTGTCTAATAAACGGCATAGAAGCGGTACTATACATCAATGGCAATTAACCCATTAACCGTCATCGTCTGATATATCGGACGCTGAGCCGATGCTGGTTCAGCTCAAGATCTGGGGGATAGCCGGCACCCCAATGTAATACCCGCAATCGGAGTTTCTCCGATCGTGGGTGCTTACACGTTAACACCGC
The DNA here is from genome assembly GCF_040894005.1 of Engystomops pustulosus. Lineage (NCBI taxonomy): Eukaryota > Metazoa > Chordata > Amphibia > Anura > Leptodactylidae > Engystomops > Engystomops pustulosus. The sequence continues at coordinate 69,002,348 of NC_092413.1, forward strand.
GGCATCTAACATGCATCTGGGGGGGTCTTTCCCCCACGATCGCCCCCCCCCCCCCCCCGAACCTTTTCGGGGGACACCGATCTATGACGTCTATGACGTCATCTCACTGGCAGAGTGCCAGCCTATGCATGTGCATAGACTGACACTGCTAATACCCTACAATCCATAAGTATTGCAGGGTATTATCATGAACAAGCAATCAGATGATTGCTTGTTCATGTCCCATGGTAAAAAATAGTGAAAAAGTAAAAAAAAAGTTATTCAATAAAAAAATAAAGTAATACATCACTAAAAAATGCCCAAAAGCCCCAAAACATATAAAGAGACATATAACTCAAAAAAAAGTCTAAATCATAACACAAACCCCACATGCATAGTATCACCGCATCCGTAACAACCTGTAGAATAAAAGTAAATAATTATTAAACCCCCACGATAAACGCCGTAAAAAAACTGTTATAAACCTTCCAAAAATTATGATTTTTACCTATTTAATCCCACAAAAAATGCTATGAAAACGGCAGACGGCAATACAAAAATGATAGATTTTTCCCCACATTAGGGTTTTATTTGACAAATTTAGTAAAACGTAAGAAAATATATTCAAGTCTGGTATCCCCGTAATCGTATCGACCCATAGAATAAAGATAACATGATTATTAGGCTATACGATGAACACCAAAAAAAAAGGGTAAAAAATCCAGTACAGAATTGATGCTTCTCTACTCCTGCCCTCAAAAAAAAGTTCCTAAATTTTCAACAATAGGGAATACCAACCCCAAAATGGTAACACTGGAAAAAGAATCTCATCCCGCAAAAAAAATGCCATGGCCCAAATAACAGAAAAGCGAAAATTTTATAGCCTACAAAAGGGGCCAATGAGGAAACTAAAATCCTGGCAGCTGCAGGGCGCTCCTTCGCTACTGCGCCTTGCTGTGCGCCCATAAAACATGTCATGGCCACATGTGGGGGGTCTCTGCACAAATTGTATGGTGGATTTTCTCTTTTTATCTTTTGGAAATGTGTAAATTTTAGTGCTAAATGAACGTATAGGGGCACAATTTGACCATTCAAATTTCACCTCCATTTTGATTCAATTACTATGAAGATCTCAAGGGGTTAACAATCTTCGTAAAAGCTGTTTCTGATAACTTGAGGGGTGCAGATTTGAAAATGGGTTGTTATATAGGGGGTTTTGATGCTAAATATGTAAAATGTCATTCAAAACTGTATTTATCCCCAAAATAGTCAATTCTGAAAATCCAGAAAAGCGATATTCAATTTGTAAACCGCGTGACATCAAAATAAAATATCCAGACATTAAAAAAATTAAGAAAATGTAAAGTAGACAAATGGGAAATGTTATTCAGCAACTTATTTAGTTGGTAAATCAATTTGCCTGAAAACGGAATGATTTTGAAAATGGCAAATTTTTCAAAAAATGTATCATATTTTCTTTTTTTTGTAAATAAATGCAATACTAATGAGCCAAAAATTACCACTAAAATGAAGTACAACATGTGGGGGAAAACAGTCTCAGAATCGTTTAGATAAATAACAGTGTTCAAAAGTTATAACCATATAAAGCGACGCAAGTCAGAATCCTAAAAAATCGGGCTGCGTCCTTAAGGGGTTAATATTCAAATGTTATTTACCAAATATTTAGAATATCAGCGTATGTACCTAAAGTAGAAAACTCCACCTAACCACAACATTTACAAAGGTTTACAAAAGCCTGCAAAAATTTGCAAAAGTTCACTCAGTTTACAAAAAGTTTACAAAGTGTACAAAAGACACCAAAATTACAATTTTCATTCATCCCTTTTGGATCAAGGGTCTACAGGTGGAAAATCCTATATACTTCGCGCTGTAGCAATTTTTTAACTATGGAACCCTGATTAACCCCTTCAATCTCTTCTAGCACAGCCCACTGCAGCTGGGACACATTGGTGCATATTTATCAGGACCTCTGCACTTGCGATTATTTGCCCCAATCCGCCACCTTCACGCCAGTGGGGCCCGAAGGGGGGTGCGCCCGGCGCACTGTCCCCGCGCCTGCGCACTTGTTGCCGCCGGCGACTTTTCATATTTGAATAGGCCATGGTAGTTTCATCGAATTTCTTATGTTTTTCTTTTTCTTTATCTGTCAAGCTACTTTCTAGTTCTACCTTCTCACTGTAATTCCTTATTTCAGATTTGTGTTCATTAATGCGTATTTTGATTTGTCTTGTGGTATGCTGGACATACCTGGAGGTCAACCAGACTTTGTCACCTGGAGGTCTGCGTTTTTTATCAGCCTGGAGCTTGGTACAGGCAGAAGCCTGTAACAAGGAAAGGCAAGTCTGCTCCCAAATGGACTTCAGGTCCTGTACCAATTCCTCAACAGCAGGAACACCTGAGAGGAAGAGGAGGGCGTGGATGCAGTCCACAATTGATAAAAAATGGAGTGGAGCCTGCACATGCTGAGTCCAAGGAGTTGTATGAAAACTCTGTCCATGGCAACAGAGTGGACCAATCATCCTGAAGGGCAGAAACAAAATGGCGGAGATAGCAGCCCAGGGTCTGGTTAACTCTTTCCACCTGCCCATTAGATTGGTGATGATAGGCAAAAGAAAAGTCCAATTTTGCGTGAAGTTGGTTGCAGAAGGATCATCACAATTTAGACACAAACTGAACCCCCTGGTCAGAGGCTATGTGCTGGGGAAGTCCATCGATTCGGAAGATGTGATGGAAGAACTGGCTGGCAAGACATGGCAGACCTAGCAGAGGAACAAAATGGGACATTTTGGAAAAACTGTCGGTTACCACCCAGATGACAGTATTGCCTGATGAAGGCGGCAGGTCCGTGATGAAGTCCATAGCCACATTAGTCCACGTGCAGCTGGGTATCGGCAAAGGTAGAAGAAGACAGGTTTAAGACGTGACAGCTTATTCCGGGCACAGGAAGCACAGGAACCCACAAAATCCCGAACATCCTTGGCCAGATCTGGCCACCAATAAAATTGTGAAATGAAGGCGACATCTCAGGGTGCCCAGCCACATGTGAGCAATGTCCCCAAGTCAGAATTTTCCTCCAGAGAGCAGGTCATACATAGGTCTTGCCAAGAGGTATTATACACTCAGACTAAAATAAATCACCAACTGATTTATCAGAGGTATAAGCTTTATTGAATGTTCACAAAATGACACATTTGTGGTCACTATGAAATAAAAACAACCCATAAAACAACACATGGTGGACAAAAAGTGCATCACTAGTCCAGATATAATAATTACATAGTAGTCCAAATTACAATAGCTAAAACTTGCTCAGTACAACGTTCTATATTCAATGTGCAAGTGCTTAATTCAATACAATGGGACAGATTTATCAAGCCATCTAAAAGTCAGAATAAACTTAGTTGCCCACAGCAACCAATTGTAATTGGTTGCCGTGGGCAACTAAATTTATTCTGACTTTCATTTTACCAGTGTTCATGAATATTTTAAAGGAGAGCTGTGATTGGTTGCCATGGGCAACAAAGAATATTCTGACTTGTAGACAGCTTGATAAATCTGCCCCAATATACTAATGCATAACTAAACAATACGCAGTATATAAAGAAAAAGTGCTTAGTGCATGATGAAATAAATACCCAAAATGTCTTCATAAACATATGTTAAGTGCCTAATGCATATAAATGGTTATGAAATGAATGCCCAGCTGCATATCATATATATATATATATATATATATATATATATATATATATATATATATATATATATATATACATATATATACATACAATCACCGGCCACTTTATTAGGTACACCTGTCCAACTGCTTGTTAACACTTAATTTCTAATCAGCCAATCACATGGCGGCAACTCAGTGTATTTAGGCATGTAGACATGGTCAAGACAATCTCCTGCAGTTCAAACCGAGCATCAGTACGGGGAAGAAAGGTGATTGCCTTTGAATGTGGCATGGTGCCAGAAGGGCTGGTCTGAGTATTTCAGAAACTGCTGATCCACTGGGATTTTCACGCACAACCATCTCTAGGGTTTACAGAGAATGGTCCAAAAAAGAAAAAACATCCAGTGAGCGGCAGCTCTGTGGGCAGAAATGCCTTGTTGATGCCAGAGATCAGAGGAGAATGGGCAGACTGGTTCGAGCTGATAGAAAGACAACAGTGACTCAAATCGCCACCCGTTACAACCAAGGTAGGCAGAAGAGCATCTCTGAACGCACAGTACGTCGAACTTTGAGGCAGATGGGTTACAGCAGCAGAAGACCACACCGGGTGCCACTCCTTTCAGCTAAGAACAGGAAACTGAGGCTACAATTTGCACAAACTCATCGAAATTGGACAGTAGAAGATTGGAAAAACGTTGCCTGGTCTAATGAGTCTCGATTTCTGCTGCGACATTCGGATGGTAGGGTCAGAATTTGGCGTCAACAACATGAAAGCATGGATCCATCCTGCCTTGTATCAACGGTTCAGGCTGATGGTGATGGTGTCATGGTGTGGGGAATATTTTCTAGGCACTCTTTGGGTCCCTTGGTATCAATTGAGCATCGTTGCAACGCCACAGCCTACCTGAGTATTGTTGCTGACCATGTCCATCCCTTTATGACCACAATGTACCCAACATCTGATGGCTACTTTCAGCAGGATAATGCGCCGTGTCATAAAGCTGGAATCATCTCAGACTGGTTTCTTGAACATGACAATGAGTTCACTGTACTCAAATGGCCTCCACAGTCACCAGATCTCAATCCAATAGAGCATCTTTGGGATGTGGTGTAACGGGAGATTCGCATCATGGATGTGCCGCCGACAAATCTGCGGCAACTGTGTGATGCCATCATGTCAATATGGACCAAAATCTCTGAGGAATGCTTCCAGCACCTTGTTGAATATATGCCATGAAGAATTGAGGCAGTTCTGAAGGCTGTGAATTTCCCCACTGTGGGACTAATAAAGGATTATCTTATCTTATCTTAAAAGGGGGTCCAACCCGTTACTAGTATGGTGTACCTAATAAAGTGGCCGGTGAGTGTAATAGATATATATATTGTGACACAGTCAGGGGTTTGTTGCTGGATGGGAGGTATTATCCTCTCAGCTTGTGTTGCTCAGAGTAATGCAGCAAGCTGAAATCAAGCACCGGACCAAACTTCAAGCACCGGTCCAAACCGGGTTTTCAGGGTGTTCCAGCTAACAAAGCTGAGCTGGAAGTGTGCACAAGAGAGTGGAGTGAGCTCTAGTCTCAGAGGGAGAAGCTTGTTCCAAGAGCAAACACGTGTCCTGTCTAGGAGGACAGGTTGGCTGTTTTGGACTTTAAATGGACTAAGTGCTATGCAGCAGCTTCTGCAAGGTGTGAACATACACCAACAATTTGGACTATTTGTGAAGACCCTGCTACTGGGTGAGAAGGCCAAGCCTGGTCTGTATGTTTATGTTTTAAACAAGCATGAAGACAATGCTGGATTTTTGTTCCATTTGTATTGTGGTGTGAATAAACACTGAACTGAACTGAGAACTGTCTCTTTCCCTCTGTCTGCGACCGCTACCTAGCTTATACCTGAGCAATACCCCACAATTGGTGGCTTGGAGCGGGCAAAACGCAGTGAGGGTGGTGCAAAACCGGAGTTTTTTTTCTGGGCACCATTGCATGTCGTGGATTAAACCTGCAAAGTTTCAGCTAGCATCACCGGACAAGATGGAGGAGCTGATTAAACAACTTGTGCAAGCTAATGTTCAACAGCAGATGGCACACTCTGAGGCTATGCAGGCCCAGCAACAGACTAACGACTTACTGCTACAACAAATAAAGGCGCTGCGTGAGACTCCAACAGTGGTGACCCAGCTACAGCCTGCGGCCAGAGAGAGAGTCCGAACTGCGCTGAGAAAGCTGACAGCGGAGGATGACGTAGAGGCCTTCCTGGCGGTGTTCGAGAGAACGGCAGAGCGTGAGGGGCTGCAGCCTGACCAGTGGGCTGAAGTGGTGGCCCCGTTCCTGACTGGCGATGCGTTAAAGGCATATTTTGACCTCACTCAGGAGGATGCCCTGGACTACAAGAAGTTGAAAGGTGAGATCCTGGCACGCATGGGGGTCAATGTTTATGTGCGGGCCCAACGTGTATATCAGTGGGGGTTTGTGGAATCCCGAGCTGCCAGGTCTCAAGCTTATGACCTACTGCACCTGGTAAAAAGGTGGCTTCAGCCTGAGACTTTAACCCCAGCCCAAATAGTGGAGAGGGTGGTGGTAGACCGTTTTGTGCGCACTCTGCCGGTTGCCATTCAGCGCTGGGTAGGTCAAGGTGACCCAGGTAATTTAGACCAGCTGGTTGGTCTGGTGGAACGTTACATAGCCACCCAGGACTTTGTGCGGGACTGTACCCCTACACGTAAGCCACCCCGTCCCTCACCCCCACTTGCAGTGACTGAGGAAAAGCCCCGACCTTCTGCTGGGAGTAGCTCCCCAACGATGTCCAAACAACGTTCCACAAAGATTCGTGAGGTCCCCACACTCCGCTGTTGGCGCTGTCATGTCCTGGGACATGTGGCTGCAAATTGCCCCTTGGCCTCCGAACCTATGGACTGTGGGTACGCTCGCCGTACTTCCTTCTATGCACGGCCTGTATGTACCGCTGACGTCCTGGATGCAGATAGGGCACCTCCCATGTGCCCAGTGTCCGTTGATGGGTGCAGGGCTAATGCACTACTTGACTCAGGGAGCCTAGTGACCATAGTACGGGATACCCTGGCGCTACCCTCTCAGTTCACTAGTCGCAAGGTTCGAGTATTGTGTATTCATGGAGACTTAAAAGATTATCCAACCGCACTGGTGGTCATAAAAACACCTGCTGGGAGGAAAGTCCACGAGGTGGCAGTAGCATCAAATCTGCCCTATGACCTAATTATAGGAAGAGACTTTCCATTATTCTCTGCACTATGGCCATCGTTACTGCATGTCAGTCCCCAGGGGTCAGGGAGAGCAATAGCTGAAGGTCATGTTCCAGACCTAGAACCAGAACCTTGGGAACCCGAGGCGGAAGGGCCAGCGGTAGGGGTGACCGCCACTTCGGTGGATGATGGGGAGACACTACCAATGAATGTAATGGTTGGGGAAGTAGAGGACTTGCCGCCAGGCCCTGAATTGTCAGACTTAAACGTCTCTGGTGACAATTTTGGTACGGCGCAACTCCGGGACCAGACTCTGTCCCGAGCCTGGGGGAATGTGTTAATGGTTGAAGGTGAGCCACAACAACCAGGAGCTGAGGCAGTTTTTCCTCGTTTTGTGGTTCACCATAATTTACTGTATCGGGTCACCCAACTACGGGGTGAGAATATTGAACAATTAATAGTGCCTCAGGCATATCGTAGGATGGTACTGGATCTTGCTCACCAACATGTTTTAGGTGGACACCTTGGGCCGCAGAAAACCCAGGACCGTATACTGCAGCGATTTTACTGGCCCAGTGTGTTCAAAGAGGTGGAAGAGTTTTGTAAGTCCTGTCCGACCTGTCAAATAACTAGCCCCCAGCAGCACTTCCGCAGTCCCCTAGTACCCCTCCCAATTATCGAGGTACCTTTTGAGAGAATTGCCATGGACCTTGTGGGTCCAGTACCTAAATCTGCTAGGGGTCACCAACATATTTTAGTTGTCCTTGACTACGCAACCCGGTATCCAGAAGCAGTGCCACTGCGTCATACCTCTGCCAAACTTATAGCTAAGGAGTTAATGGAGATGTTTTCAAGGGTTGGGATACCTAAGGAGATTCTGACAGACCAGGGGACTCCCTTCATGTCGAAGGTCATGAAGGAACTCTGCAAGTTGCTGGGGATTAAACAGTTAAGGACTTCAGTTTACCACCCCCAAACAGACGGCCTGGTGGAGAGATTTAATCAAACTTTGAAAAATATGCTGAAAAGAGCAGTGTCCAAGGATGGAAGGGACTGGGATCTGCTTCTGCCCTATCTTATGTTCGCAGTGCGAGAGGTGCCCCAGGCCTCTACTGGGTTCTCGCCCTTTGAATTACTATATGGCAGACATCCCCGAGGTTTGCTGGACGTGGCCAAAGAGGCATGGGAGCAACAGCCCACTCCGCATAAGAGTGTCATTGAATATGTCACTAAGATGCAGGAGCGGATGGAGACAGTGTTGCCCCTTGTCAGGGAACATATGGAGGCGGCTCAGCGAGCCCAGAGTCAGGTCTACAATAGAGTAGCTAAGGTGCGGAGCTTTAACCCAGGAGACAGAGTCTTGGTTTTAGTACCAACGGTAGACAGTAAGTTCCTCGCAAGGTGGCAAGGCCCTTACGAAATTCTGGAAAAGGTAAGCAATGTAAATTACAAGGTACATCAGCCAGGGCGGCGGAAGCCAGAGCAGGTCTACCATGTCAATTTGCTAAAGCCTTGGAGAGATAGGGAGACCTGCGTTGGGAGCACCCCGCAGCCGGTATGTTTAGGGGAAGGGAAACCAGTACCTCCAACTGTTCCCGGGGAAGCGGCTGCCACAGTGCGCATTGCTGACAGCCTTTCCCCTAAACAGGCTCAAGAGGCCAAGGAGTTCATTAGTCGGAACACGGACGTGTTCTCTGACCTCCCTGGACGTACTTCCGTAATCCAACATGACATTGTCACGGAGCCCCAGGCAAAAGTCCGGCTAAAGCCGTACCGGGTGCCCGAAGCTCGGCGACAAGCCATCACGGAGGAAGTACAGTTGATGCTGCGGCTGGACGTAATTGAAGAGTCAAGAAGTGAGTGGGCAAGCCCAATAGTTTTGATACCCAAACCAGATGGGACGCTACGTTTCTGTAACGATTTTCGTAAACTGAACGAAGTGTCCAAATTTGATGCTTATCCCATGCCCCGGGTGGACGAGCTAATTGAGCGCTTAGGACAGGCCAGGTATTTTTCTACCTTGGACCTCACTAAAGGGTACTGGCAAGTGCCCTTGACGGAGGCTGCCAAGGAGAAAACTGCCTTTATCACACCTGAGGGACTATTTCAGTATAAAGTGTTACCCTTTGGCCTGCATGGCGCCCCGGCCACGTTCCAGCGTTTAATGGACATTGTGCTTCGTCCACATCGGCGTTACGCGTCAGCGTACCTCGATGATATTGTCATTTTCAGTGCTGACTGGGAGAGTCATCTGGCAAAAGTGCAGGCTGTAGTAGACTCCCTCCGTAGGGCCGGGCTAACTGCTAACCCAAAGAAATGTGCCATAGGGCTAGAGGAGGCATGGTACTTAGGCTATATCATTGGGCGTGGAGTCATCAAACCCCAGATGAATAAGGTAGAGGCAATACGGAGTTGGCCACGGCCTGTCACCACCAGGCAAATAAAGTCATTCCTGGGGATGGTGGGGTATTATATGAGATTTATTCCCCATTTTGCTACTGTAGCGGCTCCATTGACAGGGCTCCTGAAGGGACGTAAGACAGTGATGGTTCGCTGGAATGACCAAGCGGAGAAGGCTTTTTCCGCTTTGAAGTCGGCCTTGTGCGGGTCACCAGTCCTGGTGACACCCGACTTCAAGAGGGAGTTTGTAGTACAGACCGATGCCTCTGAAGTGGGCCTCGGTGCTGTACTATCTCAGGAAATTAATGGGGAAGAGCATCCTGTTGGGTTCCTGAGTCGCAAGCTCACCCCAGCCGAAACCAGGTACAGTATAGTGGAGAGGGAGTGCCTAGCCATCAAGTGGGCACTCGAGTCTCTCCGCTATTATCTGTTGGGGAGGAAGTTCCGACTGGTGACTGACCATTCACCTCTCAAGTGGATGAGCCAGGCCAAGGAGAGGAATGCTCGGGTCACCAGATGGTTCTTGTCTCTACAGAACTTCAAATTCACAGTGGAACACAGAGCAGGCCGGCTACAGGGGAATGCAGATGCCCTGTCCCGGGTGCACTGTCTGGCGAGTGTTCATCCCCTCAAGGTTGAACAAAGGGAGGGGGTATGTGACACAGTCAGGGGTTTGTTGCTGGATGGGAGGTATTATCCTCTCAGCTTGTGTTGCTCAGAGTAATGCAGCAAGCTGAAATCAAGCACCGGACCAAACTTCAAGCACCGGTCCAAACCGGGTTTTCAGGGTGTTCCAGCTAACAAAGCTGAGCTGGAAGTGTGCACAAGAGAGTGGAGTGAGCTCTAGTCTCAGAGGGAGAAGCTTGTTCCAAGAGCAAACACGTGTCCTGTCTAGGAGGACAGGTTGGCTGTTTTGGACTTTAAATGGACTAAGTGCTATGCAGCAGCTTCTGCAAGGTGTGAACATACACCAACAATTTGGACTATTTGTGAAGACCCTGCTACTGGGTGAGAAGGCCAAGCCTGGTCTGTATGTTTATGTTTTAAACAAGCATGAAGACAATGCTGGATTTTTGTTCCATTTGTTTTGTGGTGTGAATAAACACTGAACTGAACTGAGAACTGTCTCTTTCCCTCTGTCTGCGACCGCTACCTAGCTTATACCTGAGCAATACCCCACAATATATACATACATACACACAACAATATACATATAAAGTGCACAGTTCATACAAAGTTTTAAATATACCAACCGGGCTGCATCACATTAACTCCTTAAGGAAGCAGCCAGTTTATAGCTTAAAGGGGTATTCCCATTTCAGCAAATTAATGCTATTGGTACTATTATAAAAAGTTATATCATTTTCCAATATAATTTCTGTATCAATTCCTCACAGATTTCTAGATCTCAGCTTGCTGACCTTCTATAGAAAGCTTCTATGTTTTCTACCAGTTGGCAGGAATCTGTCCATAGTCACACAGGTGGACGGCTCGTTAGTATCACAGAGAGTAATCGGAGCTGTGGGTTATAACGAGCCGTGCACCTGTGTGACCATGGACAGAGATCTAGAAAACCGTGAGGAATTGTTACAGAAAGTATATTGGAAAATTATATAACTTTTTATAATACAAACAATAACATTTATTTGTTGAAATGTGAATATCCCTTTAAGACTCAGTCCCATTTTTTGGATTCTGACTTGTGTCGCTTTATATGGTTATGACTTTTGAAACACTGTTACTTCTCAAAGTGATACTGAGATAGTTTTTCCCTCACATGTTGTGCTTCATTTTAGTGGTAAATTTTGGCTGATGAGTTTTGTGTTTATTTACAAAAAAAAAAAGAAAAAAATGATACATTTTTTTTGAATAATGTGCCATTTTCGAAATTCTAAATAATTGCATTTTCAGGCAGATAGATTTACTACCTAAATAAGTTGCTGAATAACATTTCCTATATGTCTAGGAATGGTCAAATTTAGTCAGTTATACGTTCATTTAGCCCTAAAATGTACACATTTCCAAAAGATAAAAGAGAAAACCCACCTTACAATTTATTATGCACATGTGTCCGCTACTTGTTTTATGTAGCGTGCAGAAGGGAAGGAGCGCCCTGCAGCTACCAGGATTTTACTTTTCTCATTGGCCCCTTTTGTAGGCTATAAAATTTTCGGTTTTTCGTTATTGGGGCCATGTGATAACAATTTTTTTTGTGGGATGAGATGCTTTTTTCGGTGTTACGATTTTGGGTTTGGTATCCCCTATTGTTGAAGAATTAGGAATATTTTTTTGAGGGCAGGAGTAGAAAAGCATACTGGATTTTTAACTTTTTTTTTTTTTTTTCGGGTTCACTGTATAGCCTAATAATCATGTTATCTTTATTTTATGGTTCAGTATGAATACGGGGATACCATAGATGAATATTTTTTTTTACATTTTACTAAATTTGCCAAATAAAACTTAAAGTAGGGGAAAATCTATAATTTTTGCATAATTTTTGGAATTTGCTGTATTCCAAGTGGCATAACATTTTTACTTTTTTGGCTATGGAGCTGGTTGATGGCTTGTTTTTTGCAGGACATGTTGTACTTAGCAACAGTATCATTCGGGTGTAGATGTGTTTTTTGATCACTTAATAAAAAGTGAGATTCAATAGGTAAAAATCACAAATTTTCGTGAGCTTTTAACAGCTTTTTTTGTGTGGGTTCAATAATTATTTACTGTTACATGTCTCTTTATATGGTATGGGGATTATGGGCATATTTATTGATTTATTACTTTATTTTTTTATTTTTAATGGTTCCACCATGGAACATGAACAAGCAATCATCTGCTTGTTCATGATAATATTTTGCAATACAGACGGTCCCCTACTTAAGAACACTCGACTTACATACAACCCCTAGTTACAAACGGACCACTGGATATTGGTAATTTATTGTACTTTAGTCCTAGGCTATAATAAACAACTGCAACCGTTATCAAAGGTGTCTGTAATGAAGCTTTATTGTTTATTCTGGTTCTTATGACAACCCAACATTTTTAAAATCCAATTGTCACAGATCAAAAAAGTTCTGGCTGGGATTACAATGATAAAATATACAGTTCCGACTTACATACAAATTCAACTTAAGAACAAACCTACAGGTCCCTATCTTGTATGTAACCCAGGGACTGCCTGTACTGATGTATTAGCAGTGTCAGCCTATGCACATGCATAGGCGGACACTGTAGGGCAGATTTATCAAGCAGTCTGAAAGTCAGAATATTTCTAGTTGCCCATGGCAACTAATCACAGCTCCCCTTTAAAATATTCATGAGCACTGGTAAAATGAAAGCTGAGCTGTGATTGGTTGCCATGGGCAACTGGAAATATTCTGACTTTTAGACTGATTGATAAATCTGCCCCTGTGTCTTTAAGATGGCGTTATAGCACCATATTTCAGGCAGCGCTTACAGGCAGCTTTGGGTTCCTTATTGGACCCCAGGGCTGCCGTAGCAAGAATCGGTGCCCCCCAAAATGGCGTGGGAGGGGGTGATCATTGTGGAAAGACCTCCCAAAGGCATGTTAAATGCAGCGGTCGCAGCATTTATTGGGTTAAACACCCGTGATCATAGCCCACTCTGACCGCAGGTGTTACACTGGGGCGTTGGCAATTAGTTACAGCCGGCAACTCGTGTGTCCTGATGACGGTTCGGCTCAGACCGGTTCAGCATCACAGCTGAATAAAGGCTATCCTAATAAAACCTAATCACCTAAGGTTGCCAGTCAAACACTGCCCCATGGAAAATCGTGCGCAATGTCACAACTTCCTGTTGGCTGCCAGAATGAGGTCTGGCTACATCGAATGGAACGCAAACATGTTGCACATCGAGGGTTGGGAAGGCGTGTACAATGACGCAACTTCCGGTTCGGCCACCAGAGTTAGGTCTGGCTATATCAGATGGAACACTAGCTGTGACGTAATATCTGGCTGCCAGATAGAGACTTGGCCCAGAAATGGAACAATAGCCACGTTGTAATAGCCGGATTGTGGACATAACAAGTAATTGACCCATGGCGTCATGTACCCATGCGTATGAGCTCAATCCTGAAAGCAAGAACAAGAGGCTAGCAAATAGCATCACCAGTAGGTCGTTGTGCATCATGCAGGAAGATTGTGTAAAAGATGGTGACAAAGGTGACCAATTTAGCTAAGAAAAATAAAAGTGAATGTGTTGAAAGTAAAGAAGCGCAGTGAAAATAAGTGCAAATTAGTGAAAAGTGTGTGCATAATAAATAATATAACAGTGACTAATATCATTATACATAGCCTCCAAATGGACAGTTACTGTGACCCAAACACACATTAGGATGCTGAAAAACACAAAAACAAGCAAAAAACGGAAAAAAAACAATAAATACAAATGAGAGAATGGACAAATATGACTCTAATTCTAGCTAATAAATATGGCAGTGTAAACTGACAACCATCGTACAATAGCTAATTATGCTGTTCGCAAATATTTATAATATGGAATGATGGAAATCACCACTAGGGGCGGTATTTTGTAACTCACAATACCTATTAGAATGTCCACGTCCACCTAATACGCATATAACTGGTCCAAAAAACATTCAACCTGAATTACGCTATAACTATACACACCATTTAATAAACAGATATACCTATCTACAATAAAAAGCGGAGTTACGGTTGGAGACACCAAACAAAATATCTACACGAAGGATGCAAAAGACATTTTGTTATTTAAGCCAAGCCAGTCTGTAATTTCATGATCCACTTCATCTCAATTCTTTCTAATTTCCGAAAAACATTTCCACCTCGTGATCCAGGGAGTATTTTATCTATACCACATACACAAACATCTTGCCATCTGTTTATTGTGGTACTCGTGAAAATTCCAATGTACTTGACCCCGCACAGACATGTCCGTTGATTCACTACGCCAGATGTGCTGCAATTGATAAAATGAACCACTTGAAATGACAGAGGAGTTAATAAAGCTTACTTGTAAGCTTACTCATCAGCTTACAAATGGCACAATGTCCACAAGGGAAAGACCCCCACTTTGGTCCTTTTGACCCGAAGATATAAGTTTTAGGATACTGAGGAGTATAATGACTTCTTACCAACATATCACCAATTGCTTTACTCTTCTTAGCCACCAATTGTGGACGTGGTGATAGATGGTAACTTAAGTCCGGGTCTGACAATAATATCAGCGAGAATCGCTTCACCATCCCTTACACCCTCCTCCATCGAGAATTGTAATGTGTAATCTGTCTCACCTGACTTTCAGCAGACTGGTGAGGTTTGTTCTTCAGAAGATGGTTATGTTCCTCCTTTTTGACTCTTTGTGTATGCTCCCTCAACATCCACAGTGGAATAACCTCTTCATGTAAAGCATTGTTTTAAAGGTGCACGCTTCATCCTCACATTTTTGCTCCGTATCACAAATTGCCATATAGGGATGGCCAAGAGGTAGTTGTCGAAGATCCACAGTAGCGGCCAGTACCAGTTGCTCAGGAGGGATCACATGCCAAGGAGCTGGTTCTTCCCCAATGACATCCAAGGAACGAGAGAGGGAGTCAGCCTAGATCTTCTTTTCAGCCGGATGGAAATGGATAAGGAAATTAAAAGGGGAAAAGAAGAGTGACCAATGGGCTTGTCGTGGATTGAGCCACTGTTTGGAGATAGAGGACGTTCTTATGATCTGTGAAGATGCAGACCGGAAAATGAGCTCCATCCAGAAGGTAACGCCACTCTTCTAAGGCAAGTTTTATTGCCAATAGTTCCCGATCTCCTATGGAGTAATTCATCTCTGTAGAGGAGAAAGTCTTAGAAAAGAAAACGCACGTAAGAGTGCAGCCTTTAGTACCTTTCTGGGGAAGCACTGCTCTTGCTCCTACTGAGGTGGCGTCAACCTCTACATGGACCTCTCTGTATCTGGCCAAATTAGTACTGGTGCCGAGGCAAAGGCAGTTTTTAATTTAAAGAAGGCCTCTTCAGAATCCTGTGGCCTCCTTGGTGAGTGCCACGGTAGGAGATATCAGGGAGGAGAATTGAGGAATAAACTGTTGGTAGTAATTTGTGAAGCCCAGATACCTCTGTATTGCACGTAGAACTACTGGAGGAGCCTATTGAAGAACAGTAGACAACTAAGCAGGATCCATCTGGAGACCTCTGTCGGACATGATATAGCCAAGAAATGGAAAACTCTGCTGGTGAAATAGGCACTTCTCAAGTTTGGCATAAAGGGAATTGGCCTTTAAACGACTGAGGACTTGCTGTACGTGGGATTGGTGGGACTCAAGGTCCTGAGAGAACACCAGAATGTTATCCAGATAGACCACAACAAAGGCATATAGCGAGTCTCTAAAGATGTCATTAATAAATTCCTGGAAGACGGCTGGTGCGTTACAGAGTACAAACAGCATCACCAGGTACTCAAAGTGTCCATCACGGGTATTAAAAGCGGTCTTCCACTCATCTCCCTCGCGGATACGAATGAGGTCGTAGGCCCTTCAAAGGTCCAGTTTGGAGAAGATCTTGACTCCACGTAGGCAGTCAAACAGCTCAGTGATCAACGACAATGGATAGTGGTTATTAACTGTGACCTTGTTAAGACCGGGGTAGTCACTGCATGGACGGAGTGACCTATCCTTTTTGGTCACAAAGAAGCCTGCACCAGCCGGAGAAGAGGACTTATGTATGAAACCCCTCTGCAGGTTCTCTTTGATGTAGTCTGACATTGCTGTGTCAGGGCTTGGGGTCAGTGAACCCCCTGGCCCACCGTGGGAGATGACACTAACCGACACGTGGGACTGGAATCTAAGTGGCACCCGGTCTTCACCAGAGCCCGCCACAAAGCGGGATGGTCTTGCTGCGGCGTGGTGTGTTCCACAAGTGCGACTAGCCCGTGGTGGCAGCCAAGAACAAGGTACAAACTCACAGTCCAGGCTCGAGGTCAGGTACAGGCAGATAGTCAGGGCTGTCACAAAGTCAGGTCCGGGATCACAAAGCAGAGGTGAGAACGGGACCAGGACTCAGGAATGGCAACGGCAGGGAAGCTTTCTCTTTGGCTCAAAGATCTGGTGGGGGTTGATGGGAGCAGCCGGCCTTTATGGAAAACCTTTATGGAAGTGCCCTGCCAATCAGTGGTGCTCTGGCCCTTTTAAACTACAAGAGTCCAGCCGGGAGGGGAGCAGGAGCCTGGTGAGGGCCAAGACGGGCAGTGCCACAGAGAGGGGGTGTGCCTGTGGTCCAAAACATGGATCGGAAACATGGACACCCGTGACATGCTGCGGTTTCTGGCACATAGAGTGGGTACACCCGGCCCCGCAGAGGAGACGTATCCCGGCAGAAGATCCACAGGGCAGTCATAAGAATGGTGAGGCTTGGCTTACTTCTTCGAAAAGACGTCAACAAAGTCCTGAAGCTCGAAGACCCTCCAGAGGCTTGAGAGCCTCAGAAAAAACAATGACTGTTACTGGATGAGGAATCTCCATACAGCGAGACTTGCAATCAGGACCCCAATGAAGTATCTCCCCCGTGTTGTAGTGAAGAACGGGTGAGCGGAGCTGCAACCACGGTAGACCCAACAGAATGGAAGACGTGGACCATGGTAGCACATAAAAAGACAATTTCTCTTTGTGCAGCACACCAATCTGCAAGGACAGAGGCTTGATGCGTTACTCGATCGGTCAGAGAGGATTTGGCCACTGACAGAGGAGATGACCAAAGGCTTCTTGAGGCGAACCACGGGGAGATGATGCCGGGAGACCTGAGTGGCATCCACAAAGTTTCCTGCAGAGCCCAAGAAGGCCGAAATCTGGAACCAAGCACCTATTCCAGAGCTGAGCAAGACAGGAATATTCAGGCATGGAGAAGCTTTGAGCTTTATAGATTTGCTTGAGAAATTTATATAGAGGGGCAAAGAGTTTCCCCCTTATCAATGGTTGGCAGGATGATACTTTTTAAGTAGAGGCAGGGGTGAGACAGGGCTGCCCCCTGAGTCCTCTGCTGTATGTGTTTGCCATTGGCTTGTTTCTGCGCTCACTGCAGTGTTGTGATTTTCAGGGGGTGCCGATCCCCCATTGCTTGCCTTTGAAGGTAGTTTCTTATGCGGATGTGACTGTGGTGATATCTGAGCCTCATGAGGTGGAGATGTTGTCTGCAGCCATCAGAAGTTACTTGGAGGCCTCTGGGTCTCTGGTCAACCTTGAGAAGAGTCAAGCTTTCTGGACATCGAGTTCTGATCCTGGTTTTAATCTGCCACAATTTGCCAAGGCCTCCACCCATATGAAAATCCTTGGGGCTAAATTTGGGAGGGAAGATCATGCCAAACTAAATCGACCCCTGGCTACCCCCCCAGTATCTGGAGTACAGCTTGAACTGTGTCAGGATGTGGAAGCTGGAGAAGTCTTACATTATCAGTAACACCAGGAGAGACCTCTACGCTAGGATATGTTGTGCTTTCTTCCAGTCTCCATTTACACTTAGAGACTGTGTGACCACCACATTACAGAAAAGTCTCAGGTTCCTCAATGGGAAGCGACTTCCCCCCCAAGTTATTTGATATAGCTTGGTTGTCTCTCTGTCTTCCACACTGACAAACTTTAGATTCCCCCTCACAATTAACTTCCCATGTAATGTGTCTTCTGGGATGTCAGAAGGAGGAGACGATGTAGCATTTCATCTCTGAGTGTTGGGGAGGACGGAACATCTGGAAGGGGGTATCTGACCTGCTGAACATCACAACATCAGAAGGCTGAAATTTCTCCAGTATCAGGACATTATCTATGGTGTCGCATCTCCAGATGGTAATATTGATGCAGGAACAATGTACCTGATAATAACGTTCCTGCAGCACGTTCTGACGTTAGGCAGTGCCACAAAGCACAAGCACTGACGCCTTTACATTCACACGCTGCCCGCACGCGGCAAGTGAGTGACACGCACAGAGAAGCTGAGAGAATTCAGCCAGATGACCGGCCCGAGACCTATCGGCTCATTTACATTGACAGTCCGCCACGGTGGTGAGCCCCGCCCACACATCAATCAATTTGTACACGCACTGCATATTCGTTACAGGGGGGCCCATGGCAACCAATCACAACCCCCCTTTAAAATATTCCTGAGCCCTGGTAAAATGAAAGCTGAGCTTTGATCGGTTGCCATGGGCAACTAGAAATATCCTGACTTTCAGAGAGCTGCCCCTGTGTTGGGTGCCAACATCTGCAGTCTGATATAAAGTAGATGCTTCATACAAATAAAAAATATAAGCACTTCATAGTATAGTATAGTATATAAGGCTGGAAAAAGACGCAAGTACATCAAGTCCAACCTTTAAGAATTAAATAAATGTCTTATCCTCATAACCCGTGATATTTTTTCTCTCCAGAAAGGCATCCAGGCCTCTCTTGAACATGTACATAGAATCCGCAATAACAACCTCCTGCGGCAGAGAGTTCCATAGTCTCACTGCTCGTACAGTAAAGAACCTTTGTCTTCAGTGAAACATGTAGTGTGCTTGATTCTGTATTGCTTGTTTTAATTGTGATTCTTGTCAATTCCACAGCATTTGAGTTTTTGACAGTGCCCCACAAGCCCTCATATAGATTTGAAAATAATAATAAAAAATGATGGCTTTACAGAAAGTGAAGACAGAAAAATGTGTTGAAGGGGCTAATATGGTGTTCCAATTATAAAACCTTAACTTTGCCACAATTCCCTAGCTGGTTAAACTGGTTAAGCATTTACTAGAAAGTTAAAGGCAGTGTACTACATAACTAGTAAATTAAAATTTACACTTGACAAACTGACATATTTACAGATACTAGATATTTTAGAAGTTTACTTTTATAGTTTAACGTTATCAGTTGTGGGCATCCAGTTTAGAGTCGATACAGCTTAGTTATTATCAGCTACAATGCCATCGTTTGATGATCTTTTAGAGAACATAGGACAGTTTGGCTTGTACCAGAAACAGTTGTTCTTTATCTTGTGCTTCATTTCGGCTGTGTTCACCCCAATATATGTAGGCATTGTGTTTCTGGGCTTTGTGCCTCATTTCAGATGCAATAATCCTGCAGTTGAGGAACTGAAGAACAAATGTGGTTGGAGCATTGAAGAAGAGGTGAACTACACTGTTCCACTGTTGGATGACTCAACTCAGACCAGCCAGTGCCTTCAATATGATGTTGACTGGAACATGACATCTTTGAGTTGCATTGATCCCCTAAGGAATCTTACAAAATTTGGTTACAGCAATGTCACTTTTACCATTTGTACAAATGGTTGGGTTTATGATACTACTGGGTCATCCATTGTGACAGAGGTAAGTTGCTTTCAAACAGCTGATATGCAATACAATATGTTTCTGCATCATTGTTATTTCCATTGATCTCTTGAATAGAGGCACTATTCATTTGGCATTTTAGCTTTATGCCTCAAAACTGTCATATATTTGCATTACAGTTTAGAAAATAAAATTACAATCCCAGCTTTTTCTAGTTAAGACAACAAAGTAATGCTGCTCAAGAATAGCTTTTGCATGATATCACTCTTACAGAGAATCATACTTTTATGCTAAATATAGTATACGGATATGTTTTCACTGTAGTGACTAAGTGTAATATCATGTCCTATTCTATTCCCATCAGATATGTATCTCTTTAAACGCAGGATTACCATATAGGATGATACTTTTATTTAAGGATGGACAGTAATGGACAGTTTATCTACTCACCCTTTGAGTGGCCTTTTGTGTAATTTTTTAAGTTTTTAATCTGTCAAGTAAATTGGTTATGTAACATATGTGATGTATATTCCACTAACAAATTCTTTATGGGGTAATAATTAATGTGAATTATTAATAATGAATTATTAATCAACAAATAGTTCCATTTAAGTTATTTATATCTGGTTTCCAATTAAACTGAAAGTATTCTTTCATTTCTTCAGAAATACATTTGTCACGGGTGCTCTGGCGACCCACCACCCGGAGTCCTATATATGCCCCCTGGCCCCCGCCACGATGCTTACCTCTCCGCATTCCGGCGCTGACTCAGGAGGTCTGAAGTGTGCGTCTGCTTCCACAGATTTAAGGGGCCAGCACGCTGATAATTGGTGCTGGCCGGCTGCCAATTCTGATAAATTCTCAGCCTTATGATTCTCTACTTTGCCTTGGCCACTACCGCAGACAAAGTTGGGCCTGGTGGTACCAAACCGCAGCAAGTCCAACCCGCTTCTGGCGGGCTCTGGTGAAAACCAAGTGCCACTTAGACTTTTGTCCCAGGTGTCTGCTTAAATCAGTGTCTGAGGTGGTACAGAGGATCCACTACCACTGATCCTGACAGTAAGGAGTTATCTTCTGGAGGCTGCTTGTCATCCAGTCAGTATCTGTACTGATCACAAAAACCTCCTGTACCTCCAGACTGCCACACGTCTCAATCCAAGGCAGGCTCATTGGTCTCTCTTCTTCTACCATTTCAACTTTCTGATACATTTCCATCCTGCAGAGAAGAATGTCAAGGCTGATGCTCTCTCTCATGCCTCGGATGTTGTTGGGGAAGATCCTGCTCCCAGACATATCGTTGCTCCTGAACGGCTGGTTCTTGCTGCTCCAGTGGATCTTCGGCAACTTCCTCCTGGCAACACATATGTCCTTTGGAAAAGGATACTGACTTGAGGACATTGCTCTTGTGTGGCTGGGCACCCTGAGGTGCAAAGCTCCAATGCCCTCATTTCCTGTTTCTACTGGTGGCCAGATCTGGTCAAGGTTGTACAGGATTTTGTGGTTTCTTGCACTTCCTGTGCCCAAAACAAAACATCTTGCCTTAAACCCACTGGTCTTCTTCAGCCGTTACCGATACCCAACTGCCTGTGGACTCACTTGTCAATGGACCGATCTTCCATCTTCCTCGGTAATACCTTCATCTGGGTGGTAATTGACCGGTTCTCAAAGATGTCCCACTTTGTTCCTCTGCCATGTCTGCCGTTGGCTCCACGCCTTGCCAGCCTGTTCTGCCTGCACATATTCCAGCTTCATGGACTTGACTTTAACATTGTCTCGGACCTTGCTGTCCAGTTTGTTTCCTGTTTCTGGTAATATCTTTGCAGTCAACTACAAGTGAAGCTGGACTTCTCATCTGCTTACCATCTGCAGTCCAACGGACAGGCTGAGAGGGTGAATCAGACCCTGGGCTGCTATCTCTGACCATTTTGTCTTCGTTCAACAGAACGACTGGTCCACCCTGCTGCCATGGGCAGAATTCTTGTACAACTCTCTGGACTCTGAATCTGGTGGCTAGCTTTATTTTTTATTGTGTATGGACTACATCCTCGTCCTCCTCTCCAGTTCCTGCCATGGAGGAATTGGTCTGAGATCTCAGATCCATCTGGGAACAAACACGTCAGGCTTTACTCCGGGCATCCACCCGCACCAACACCCAGGTGAACAAGAAGCGCAGTTCTCCTCCAGTCTTCTCCTCAGGTGACAAAGTATGTCTGTGTTCTAGGTACGTTTGTTTGAAGCTTCCCATCTATAAACTTGGTCCTTGAATTCCTGGGTCCATTTGAAGTACTGAAGCGCATCAATCCTGTTTCGTATAAGCTTCGCCTTCCTCCATCCATGCGCATCCCAAACTCATTCCATGTCTCTCTCTTGAAACCAGTCATCCTGAATCGCTCCTCCTGCTCCTGCGATTGATTCCACCAATGGACAGTTAGAGGGAAGCGGTTCTTCCTTGTCGACTAGAAGAGGTTTGGTCTAGACGAGAGATCCTGGGAGCCAGAAAATAACATCTTGGACCGTGGCCTTCTGTAGAAATTCCTCCAGTCCAAGAAGAGGGGTAGGCTGAAGGAACGGGGGTACTGTCACAGATGCTCTTGCGTCCCTACTACCCGGGTCGCAGGCGAACCGTGCTTCTATATGTGTCTCGGACCCCCCACTGTGCTTACCTTCCCGGAGCAGTGGTCCTGCACGCGTGCCTCCGCTGGCTTCCAGAGATTTAAAAGGCTAGCATGCCGATAATTGGCGCTGGCTGACTGCCAATTCTGATAAATTCTCAACCCCTTCCTATCTTCCCTGACGGATCTTTGTGCCTCGTTGCCATTGAGAAAGCTTGTTCCTATGTCCTCTGCATTTATAGTGATTTCCTGTTGTGACCTTTATTCCATTCCTGACTCCGATCCCGTACCGCATGTCCTGACCTTCTGCTACGTCCCTGACTCTGATTCAGTGCTTTCTGTCTCGCCCTCCAGCCTTTCACCGACCACAAGTTTGCCTTACGATTCTGTAATTTGCATTGGCCATACAAAGTCATGCCTGTGGAACGAACTGGTGGTACCCCACCGCAGCAAATCCAACCTGCTTTACTGCAGGCTCTGATTAAAGCCGGATGCCGCTTATACTCCGGTCCCATGTGTCGGTTTACGTCATCATCTGTGGTGGCAAAGAGGATCCACTACCACTTAACCTGACAACTTTTTTGAACATCAGGTTTAGCCTATAGGAGACTATTCATTATACAAATATTTAAAGTGTGGTAAAGTAGGTTAAAAAATAAAACCTTGCTGAATTACATTATTTTATTGGTGCAGTGCCTTTGGTCTGTGTTTAAATAAAATTTTTACAGTATGTCTAATAGGGATGAGTGGACCCGAACTGCAAATTTCAGACTGAACTTTGGGTGCCCAAGTCCAAAGGCAAACACCAGCTAGATGTTCAGGCTTCTGGTTAGATTTTGAAAAAAAGTGGAAATGGTGGTTGATCGACTGCTGAGCAGCCAGTCAACTAGCTGTAAGCCACTAGCAACCAGTCTACTATGGGCATGGCTGTAATTAGCCAGGTGTAACATGTGACAATGCTGTATAAGAGTCCCCGCAGCCTCACATCCAGGAGAGGGATAACAGAGAGGCTGCATCAAGAGGATCAGTGAGGTAGAGATCCAATAAGGTAGATCCGATGGTAGGTTCCCATGCTGTGTCCCAGCCCTATCCTCTTTTATTTAACCCCTTAACGCTCTGCGCCGTAGCTCTACAGTGCAGAGGTATAGGGAATGTATGAAGAGGGCTCACGGGCTGAGTCCTCTTCATACAGAGGTGGGGGTTGTTGCATATTGCAGCAAACCCCCACCGCTAATAACCCTATTAACCCTTTCTTTGTTGCCGGCGGCTTTTAATAGACGGTGGCGCGCAATCAGTTGCCATGGTAGCCTCGGGTCTTCGTTTGACCTGAGGTATCTGGCATCTGCAGATCCGTTACAATGAGCCAGTGGCTCATTGTAATGAATGAGCTGCAAAAATGCCATATATTGCAATACAGAAGTATTGCAGTATATGGTAGGAACCATCTGACTATCTAGGGTTAATGTACCCTAGATGGTCTAAGAAATAGTGGAAAAAAAAAGAAAAAAAAAGTTTAAAAAATAAAAAAAATTAATAAAATATTAAAAATTCAAATCACCCCCCTTTCGCTAGAACTGATATAAAACATAATAAACAGTAAAAATCACAGACACATTAGGTATTGCCGCAGCCCAAAATGCCCGATCTATCAAAATATAAAAACGGTTAAGGCCGGCGGTGACCTCCGAGACGGGAAATGGCGCCCAAATGTCCGAAATGCGACTTTTACACCTTTTTACATCACATAAAAAATGGAATAAAAAATGATCAATATGTTGCACAGACCTAAATATGGTAGCAATGTAAAGGTCGGCTCATTTCGCAAAAAATGTCACCTCACACAGCTCCGTGCGCCAAAGTATGAAAAAGTTATTATCTTCAGAAGATGACAAAAATTTTTTTTCTTTTTTTACACATTCGTTTAATTTTTGAAAATGTATTAAAACACAATAAAACCTATATAAATTTGGTATCATCGCGATCGCACCGAACCAAAGAATAAAGCTGAGGTGTTATTTTGAGTGCATAGTCAAAGTCGTAAAAACTGAGCCCACAAAAACGTTTTTTTTCAATTTTTCCACATTTGGAATTTTTTTTCAGCTTCGCAGTACATGGCATGCTAAAATAAATAACATTACGGGAAAGCAAAATGTGTTACGCACAAAATAAGCCCTCACACAGGTCTGTACACATAAAAATGAAAAAGTAATGGATTTTTGAAGGTGGAGAGCGAAAAATGAGCGAAAAACCCTGCGTCCTTAAGGGGTTAAACTTATATTATTCTAGAGCCTTATCTTATATTTATGAAAATTTACTCTATAGGCCACTGGGGCATGGAGTAGCTGCACCATGGAGCAAGAGCTCTGTCTACTACAAACACAGTAGCTTCTTTTGATCCCTCCTACAGCTGCTCTTTAGAGCTCAGCAGCAAAGCCTTGTCTCGGAAGCCAGAGCTACTGTGCATGCATAGAACTCTTGATAAACCAAGTTGTACACTGAAGAGAAGCTATAGGATTGTATGAAAGAGGTTACTGGGTTGTGGAGAAGCCATTCTCCTGCTGCACCAGACAGGTACTCCTTTTCCCAGTAGCCTCTAGAGCAAATGTGCAATATATATATATATAAAATAAAACAATTCAGCTGCACCAGTTAAGAAAAAAATCGGGTGCTCAACCTTCAGGTATGTTAAATCCTTTCACATATAAAAATCAAAAAATGGTGGCACTCCAAGTTCTTGTGAAAAAGGAATTCTTTTATTCCAAAAGTGCTACTGGAGCCTTTCTCAAGCCAAATGAATGTGATACATACAAACTTTTTGTAAGGAAGTGACATCATCTCAAACATGTGCATAGATACAGTTAATTCAGTGTATGTCAATAGCAAACATTATTTCATAGTACAAAACAAGTGTAGTTAATTGCATATAAGTGAAAATACCTAGGGAACTCGACACTCCTATCCCTCTCAGACTCACTGCATTAGCTTTCCTGCTTGCCCAGTGCGCATGTGTCACTACTCCGTGTGTGATTAGATGACACACTCACATCCTGTCATATTAGTCATAGCCCTCTGTATGTGAGGTGAGGATCCTCCCCTCTACTGGTGGAAGTAGCTCCAGTGCCATCTTTAGTAAGGGAACTTCTTCTAAACATGCAATAAACATGCAATATATACAATGTAATGTCAAATCGGGATATTTGGTGAATAAACCAACACTTTATTAGGTCATACTATAGGGTAAGGACCTTAGCTAGGGCAAGTGATTCAAATGAAATCCCCTAATGGGTGAATCCACGATCACTGCCAGGAGGTTGCAACTTAATGCTTCTTTTCCTTCCAACCCAAAAGGTGTTTTGTATACCTAATATGGTCTATATAAATCACTTATTCCCACAATGAAAGCACTCCCTCAAATCTACAGGGCTCAACAGTTCATAAAGGCAAGATAATTTCATCAAAAGTACCAATAATAAAATCAAATAAAAAAAGTCCAAGTCTTTCTTGAGTGTCGAGTTCATCACAAAAGTGATTGCAAGTGTATTCATTTTGTGATCTAAAAACTGAAAACAGATAAAGCAATATTAGAATTATTTACATATCACATCTGGTATACACCAATCAGAATAACATAAGGACCTTGAGTAGTCTAGAGAATTCCAGAGATTGAAAAATCAACATTGAAACCCCTTGGTTTCAGCGTATCTAACCTTTTTATCCATTGTAATTCTTTTGTTTTAAGAATTTTTTCTCTGTCACCCCCCTACGTAAAGGAGGGATATGATCAATCAGAGTGAATTTAAGATCTCTTTCTTTATGTTTCATGTCAAGAAAATGCTTTGACACAGGTAAATTCTTGCGTCCCTTTCTAATCGTATAGCAATGTTGATTCATACCTGTGCGGAACTCTAGGGTTGTCTCACTTAAATATGGGGGCAGGGACATTGAAGCATGTAAATTACATGGTTAGACTCACAAGTAAGAAAAAAATATCAAACTCGTCACCTGTGACTGGATGTGTGAATTTTGTACCTTTCCTCATGTATGAACAATTGATGCAACTCACACACGGAAAACTACAGAGCCTGGGTGTCTGGATACCAACTTTTGAAGGACCCACATCACCTTTCACCAGGAGATCCTTTAAATTCTGTGGCCTCCTGTATAACAAAAGAGATGGTTGTGAAAATTCTGAAATGTTACTGTGACAACTCTGTAAAAGGGGCCAGTGTTTTTTTTATGATTTTGGCAACATCTTGACTGTTCTCTGTGTAGGTACTCACTAACGGGATTCTGCTCATTCCTGTCTCCTGTTTGTTGGTTTGTAAAAGTTGTTCCCTTGGTAGAGATAAAACTTTTAACTTGTGTTTCTTTAATATCCCTCTAAGATAATTCCTTTTCCTAAACCTCTCACACATGGCATCCAGAGCATTATCCAATTTATTCTCGTCACTTACGATACACTTGACACGCAACAGTAAACTATTCACAGTTTTTCACTCTGTCAACTCTGTCCACTCTGAAAATCAAGCAAAGTGTTTTTATCTGTTGGTTTAGAAAAAACATCAGTCACAAATTTATTATTTCATTTATTTATTTTATTATTGTAGATTTTGTCGTGAATGAACCATGGAAAATTTTACCGTGTGATCCATCTCATTCAGTGCATCAAAGAATTCTTTCAAATCATTTTCTGACCCCTTCCAAATTACAAACACATCATCTATGTAACGCCATCACTTAAGTACCTGACTATAGTGGGGCTTCACATAGATTTGTTTCTCTTCCAAAATTCGCATGTAAATATTGGCAAATGTAGGGGCTACATGAGACCCCCATCGCCGTACCTTGTAATTGTACTTCAGGATTAGTTCCAGTAACAATAACAGAAACTTTTTACATTCCTTTGAGTACTCAGAGTTATCTATCACAATAATGACAGCCTCTATGCCTCTCTCATGATCTATTATTGTCTAGAAGGCTGTAATTGTATTGTATTGATGTCTATTGTATTGATATTGATGTCTTGTATTGTATTGTATTGATATTGATGTCTATTGTATTGATGGCTATCGTATTGATGTAAATACATCAAATGATACAAGAATTATGTCATCCTCAGGACCAATCCCTACCTGAGATAATTTAATGAGAAAATCTGTAGTGTCTCTAATATATGATGTAGCTGACGTGGCAAAATCTCTTAAAATCATGTCCAGGAAAATGACTATTTGACTATGTATCGAATCAATCCCAGAGACTATTGGTCTACCTGGTGGATTGACCAATGACTTGTGAATCTTTGGTAACATGTATATGATCGGAGTTCTCGGCTCCACTGTCAGAAACCTTTTTGCATCCTCATCGATGATTCCTCCAAAAACTGCATCATCGAGAATAATTTAAATTTTTCTAGCTATATCAAACTTTGGATCTCCATTCACTCTCTTATATACTCTAGGGTCATTCAATTGTCTCTCAATCTCCGCAAGATATTTTTGAGTATCCATAATACACAATGGCCCGCCTTTATCGGCTGATTTTATGGTCAATTCTTTATCATTGGCCAACTCATGAATTGCTTGCAATTCAGTCGTTTTTATGTTAGGATGTTTAAATGCTCCCATTTCATTTCTACATTTCAGCAATTCCATATCCTTTTTAGTAGCCTTGATGAATGCTTCAATAGCAGGTGAGTCCACAACAGGGTTGAATAGACTCTTGTTACTCAATCCCAAATCCTTTAAGCATAACTCTGTTTCCTTCCGGGGACCCTGCACTGTCTGTCCAGCGAACCAGTATTAAAGTTTAATATTTCTATAGAACCGAAATAAATTAACCTCTAACTCTAATTAACTGTGGCCTTTGGACAAAAAGTCAATCCTTTTTGTAATAAATTCATTTGTGTCTCTGTAAGTGATTTGGAAGATATATTTACCACTATGTTGTCTTTCATATTTTCTTTCTGGTGCCTCTCACATTCGGTGTTTTCACAGATTTTGTAGACCTTGCCTCGGTGATGATTCCTTCCTCCCCTTCTAATGCACCTTCTGCTGATCCCGAAGGGCCCGGGGGATCTCCTAAAAAAGAGGGTGTACACTTTTCCACCCTGTCGTCAGTACATATATCTCCTTTAACAGATTTTTTATCAAATTTCTTCCTTTTCTTAGTAGCATTAGTATATGTCTGATCCACATCATGCCAGTTGTAAATTTTACCTTTTTTATAATCCTCCAAATCTCTGTACCATTTTCTTCTCTTCACTTCCTCTTGCTCTGTCCTCAATCTGGCTACATTATTATTCACACTCCTAATGAATTTTTCCTGTTCTGTCAATAGAGATTGTAAAATTCTATCTAACTCCTGTATATGCTTATCAATGTCCACAATCTCTTTTTGTAAATATTCTATATTTAGTAGACTTACTTCCAAGGAATATTTGTTTGAAATTTGCTCTAATTTTTCACAAAAAAATTTACTCTGTGAAAATAGATTAGGTTTCAAGGTAGATCTCATGCCTCTTGGGATTCTTTTATTTTTGTTATATTCATTAAGGGTAATCAAATGCAGGTTTAATATCATCTTCCTTTTTGAATCTCCTTCCCTCCTCGTCTTCAAATCCGAAGTTCAGGAAGGTCGCCTCTCCATCAACTCCTTCAAGGATCCTCTGGATGGGGAGCATGAGAGCGGTGTAGCAGAGCTGACGTGCCGCGGCCACGCCCCCCTCTTCCGGGATGCATATGTGAGATGTTGTGCTGGAGCTCGTAACTAACAAGGCTGAGAGCTTACAGAGTTTGTGACCTGGTGAGAGCAGGTCTGTCGGAGCTTCTGGAGACGGAGAAGTGCTTTAAGTGTGATCTGGCCAGCATGCCAGCTTCTGCAATATGAAGAAGCAGTACATCGTTGGAGGAGAAAGTACTTTGTTGTGAAGCTCAGCTGTTCAAAAAGGTCACGTGAGAGTAAGCAAGTGAGAAGCTGTATGATTTATGATCCTGGACTGCTGGTCTCTGCAGGGCTTTGGAGGACAGAGGCTACCTCTAGATAAGCTGGGGTCGAGCTCCTGTGGCATTCACAGCATTATAGAAGAGGCACCGTAAGTGAGGAGTGCTTGGGCGGCAGCTTATAGCTCTAATCACACTACACTGTGTCATTTTTGTTTGCCAGGGGTGTTAAGACCTTTTTACTTTCAGATGAAATGTGCAGGACTGGAGCGTGGTCCTAGAGGATGGACAGTGTTCTAATTGCGGAGTTATAACAAGTAACAGGAAATCATTCTCCAAATTGATTCAGTGCATTGGAAAACCTTATTAGTGTCTTGGATAAACTGTGTAACAAAGCCCGAGCTATCTAATTGGATTTGACATAGTGTGCAATAAGCTCTTTGTGGATTTGAAAGAACCATATTACTTATTTATTTATCTATGAATTTTTATTTTTATTTCTTATTATCTGGGACAATATGTGCAATATATGAGGAGCTACAATAACAGGACAAGTGGTGCAATACAGTTTGAGAGACAGAACCAAAAAGACATGTATTTTTGCATATCTTGTTCCGTTATTTGCTGATTTATTTGGCTGCATGCAATCAAGTGTGCTACTCTTATGGACTAAATAGGCTGTGCTTCATACCGTAGATTAAATCTGTTAAATCTGGTGTGATACGTGTTGTATATATATGAATTAATAGGCTGTTTATCCTATGGTATCATAAGATAAGTAATAAGTAATATATAACTTGTGCTGGATTTTTTAATGGTTTGTTGGTGATCCTGCCTTGAGCTTGTTTATACTGTATGAAAACAACTGCTGAAGTCAGAGAAATCATATAATACACACTAGGTATTAAGTTTTTTAAACTTGTACTTGGAAGGAAATTATATATGTCATAGGGTTAGGCTCCTTTCTTTTTGAGGTTGTTATCCATTAGTTAGATGATGACACGTGGTGCCAATATGCAGAAACATACTAGCGCTCAAAAAGAAGGGCAGAAATCAGGCTCCTTTGCGGCAAACGCAAACTCCCCAAAGGGGAAAAACTCAAAAAATGAAGGAAAAAGTGATGGTAAAACTATAGAGAAGTGGTGCATAGCAGCAGGCACTTCGGATAAAGAAGAGAATGTGGAAGGAAGGGAAGAACAGGAGGGACAATTGAAAGCTCTAGAATCCTCAGAAACTGGATTAGACAAAATACTAAAGGCTTTGGATATCTGTAACAGAAATGTAGCAGATTTAGTAACAGAGGTGGGTGGTTTGAGTAATGAAATAAGAGGCCTTAGGGAAAATGTTCATAATGTAAAGGAAGGGTTGGGTAATACTGAGAAACAAGTTAATGAGATGGAGGGGTCATTAAAAGTATTGAAAGCAGAAATATAACAGTTAAAAGTGGATAACAAAGAGGTAAAAGAAAAACTTATAGATTTGGAGAACAGAGCCAGACGAGGAAATATCAAGTGTGTGGGGTTTGCAGGAGGAGTAGAAGGAAAGGACCCTATAAAATTCTTAGAAAGTTGGTTTATGAGCTGGTAGGGAGAGGAATTTTTCTCCAATAAACAATTTATTGAAAGAGCACATAGAATCCCTTTTAAAGTGCCACCACCTGGATCGTTTCCTAGGCCCTTCCTGAATAAACTGGTTTCCTCTAGAGATAGAGACCGAATAATGTTAGGAAACAGAAAGAAGGGAGATCAAACATGGAATAATGAGGTGATTAGATTGTTCCCTGATTATGCCCTACAGACAGGAAAAGAGCGCAACAACTTTAGGGACTGTAAAAAAAGACTAAGGGAAAATAATATTCCGTACTCGCTGTTGTTCCCTGCCAAATTGAGGGTAATTTATAGCGATAAAACACACTTTTTCACCAATCCTGAGGAGGCTAACAGTTGGCTAGACAGAGTGCTGAGTTCCAATACCAAATATGGATAGAAAAATGACAGAAGGGGAGGGTAGGTCATGCTAGGATAGAAGCTTAGGCCAGTAATGGTAAGTATTGAGCTAATACAGGATAGGGAAGAGGATGGGACTGTATGGTGGGGGGAGAGGGAGGAGGGGGGAAATATTCAGTTTTTTTTTCTTTTTTTCCTCTCTTTTTCCTCTCTTTTTTCTCTCTTTTTTCTTATTTTCGGCTCTCTATTTCCCCACTCATACTCTCCCTCCCTTTCCCTTGTCCAAGGGTTCTTGTTCTCCTAGCGCCCTCTTTTTTTTTTAACTCTCTATCATCCTTAATATCTTAGATAGTTACCTTTGGAAGCCACATTAGATAAAGGATGGGGCGGGTGGTGTCATGGAACGTGAGGGGAATGAGGGATAAGGTTAAGAGACAGGCAATTATCAAAGCAATCGCTTATTATAATGCTGATATTGTCTGTCTACAGGATACACATATTCTGACAGAAGAAGCCATTTGGCTTAAACGAAGGTGGGTGGAAGAGGTTTATATTTCAGGGCACTCGATGTATTCTAGGGGTGTTTGTATCCTTATTTAAAGAAATTGTAAATTTCACTGTTTTAGACAGTGGAAGGATAATCAAGGGATATATATCCTGTTACAGTGTAAGCTGAACAATCTTGAATTCATTCTAGCTACAGTATAGATCTTCCCTTTCTATATATAGGAGACTTCAATGCAGTGATGGACCTGAAAAAAAATAGATTTAGACCTGAGGGGGTAGTGAGTGAGAAAGAATCACACACAAGTCTAAGTAAATGGTGTCAAGAATTAGAATGGTTGGATTTGTGGAGGTTGAGAAACCTAGAAAAGAGGGAATTCTCGTGTTTTTCTAAATCCCATAATAGCTTTTCAAGAATAGATCTTGCACTGGGGACTGCTTCAAGAAACACAGGTTGTTAAATATGGTATTCATTCATTTTCAGACCATGCGCCAATTGTGGTTCAGTTAAAAGATGAAGATAGAGGGAAAACGAGGAGGTGGAAGATAAATTCATTCTGGCTAAATAAGATAGACTCACGTCAGGAAATAATCAATGAATTTGGGATCACGTTATCCCACAGTTCAGATGAAATGGGTAATATATATGGGGTTGGGACCAGGGTAAAGCTGTATTACAGAAGGAATATTCAAAAGAAATATTAAGACTAAAGAGAGAATTTAGTAAAAAAGAATCTGAGTTGAGATATTTGGAAGAGGAAAAAAAGGCGCAATATGGATTGGCTCCTACTGAAAGTAAGAAACAGACATGGGAACAATCAAGGAAGGACTATGAATTACACATTCTTCAAAAAGTATATAGTTCTTCTATATAGTCTGTAAGAGTAGGTGGTTCGCTGAAGGAGAGAAACCAAGTAGATTAATATGATCTCAACGCGATTAATATGAAGAGAGTAAGTAATGAAAGTAAGCAATATTTGGACAAGCCTCTAACACAGGAAGAAATAAAAACAGTAATTGAGAAACTTCCTAATAGTAAATCTCCTGGTCCGGACGGGCTCCCAGGTGAAGTCTATCAAAAGTATAGTGAAACAATGTCAGGGAAACTCCTGAATTTATTTTTGGGGGCTTACAACCAAGAAGAGCTCCCAAACTCAATGTATGAGGCAGATAAAATTTTACTATTGAAACAAAGTAAAGATAAGTTAGATCCAGATGCATACAGGCTGATATCTCTACTGAATGTAGATGTCAAGATTCTGGCACAGGTCTTAGCTAGTAGGTTAATAAACATAATCTCAGAGGTGGTGGAGGAAGATCAGTGCGGGTTTATGCCTGGTAAGACCACCACATGTAACCTGAGGAAACGTTATGCCTGTATGGAGCTGACGGAAGCGGGAAAGGTGGGTGGGGGGTGTTCTCTCCCTCGATGCAACAAAGGCTTTCGATTAGAATGGAGTTTTTTGTGCCAAACCCTTAAGAAAATAGGGTTTGGGTGTTGTTTTATAAAGTGGATAAAGATATTGTATAAGAAAGTTAGTGCCTGCGTTAGATCCCTCCCGTTTAAGTTATTGCTAGGGACTAGACAGGGATGTCCGCTCTCTCCTCTCCTCTTTGCATTGGTTATTGAAGCCTTGCCTGCAAGGATTAGAGGGGAGGAGATAGTAGAAGGATTTAAATTTGGCCAGACAGAAGTTAAAATATCGTTATACGCAAATGAGATATTACTATTTGTAGCAAACCCAGAAGTGTCAATGAATGTTCTACAAGATACTTTGAGATAAATTGGGCAAATCGGCTGCGATGTTTTTGGGAGTAAACAGGGCAGATTTGAATCTTCCATTGGAGGTTATTGAGGGAGAAAAATCCTTTAGATTTTGGGTATTGTTCTATCAGATTCATTAAATCGGTTTGTGGAACTGAATATACTCCCTTTAATCAAAAAATGGAGGATGAAGATCAAGATTTGGTCCAAATTAAAATTGACGTTTGTGGCTAGGCTTAGCCTGATCAAAATGGTCCTTCTTCCTCAAGCGCTATACCTCTTTAGAAACTCCCCTATGAAGATACCTGAACAGATTTTTGATATTATGGATAAAATATGTACAGAATTTTTCTGAGGGGGAAAAAAACCCAGAATTGAGAAGAAAGTTCTACAATGCTTAAAGGAGGATGGAGGAGTATCACTTCCAAATTGGAGATTTTATTTTGTTGCAGCCCAAGTAGCAGCAACAAAGAAACATCTGGTGAAATTGCTAGTTTATATGCTGAATTTCTCAAACTTTAGGATAGGAAATTACAGTTCATAAACATATTGGAGACAGGACTCTCCCCAGTGCAAGATAATGTTAGAACTGTTTCTATGTTGGAAACTTCAAGACAGAGTTGGCTTAAATTAAAGAAAATATTAGGTATAAAGGCTTGGACAGAGGAGGCTCCGATCTGGGACAATACTACCATAAAAGGGGATATAATTACAGGATACAAAAAATGGATAGCCAAAGGGGTAAGATTTATATTTCAATTATTTAATCATGGGTCTTTTAAATTTTTTTAAATATTAGCACAGGAGTTTGATATAGTTCAAAGGGATAGATTTATGTACATAAAGTTACGGTGGATTGGTAAAAATTTACTAGATTCACATTTGGAGTCACAGGAATATGGGAAGTTTAGAAATTTAATAAGGGAGTAAAAGATATCATCCATTTATGAAGCACTTGTACAAAAGAAAATAGGTTTAAGGCAATGCAAAAATGCAATGAAGAATTGGGGATACAAACTGTAGAGGTGGAGGAATTACAGTCACCATTGTGGGTTTTCTAAAAATGGTAGTCACAGAATCACTCAATTTTTTTATTATTCACAGGTTGCACAAGGATGCCAAGTTGGCTATAAAGAATAGGTTATAAAGATAATGATGTCTGTTTGAAATGTCATGAAGAGAGGGCTGGGTGGTATCACATGTTTTGGAGATGTCTTAAATTATTTAAATATTGGGAAGAGGTTTTTAGGGCTATAAATGAAGCACTGGGAATATCATTATTAGAGATGAGCGAGCACTAAAATGCTCGGGTACTCGTTATTTGAGACAAACTTTTCCCGATGCTCGAGTGCTCGTCTCGAATAACGAGCCCCATTGAAGTCAATGGGAGACTCGAGCATTTTTCAAGGGGACCAAGGCTCTGCACAGGGAAGCTTGGCCAAACACCTGGGAACCTCAGAAAAGGATGGAAACACCACGGAAATGGACAGGAAACAGCAGGGGCAGCATGCATGGATGCCTCTGAGGCTGCTTAACCCCTTAACGCTCTGCGCCGTAGCTCTACGGCGCAGAGGTATAAGGGATGTATGAAGAGGGCTCACGGGCTGAGTCCTCTTCATACAGAGGTGGGGGTTTTTGCATATTTCACAAAACCCCCACCGCTAATAACCGCGGTCGGTGCTTGCACCGATCGCGGCTATTAACCCCTTCAACGCCGCCGGCAAAGTCGCCGGCGGCGTTTAAAAGACGGCGGCGCGTGGGCGCCGCCATCTTTTTTCCGATCGCCACGCCCCCGAACGTCATCGGGGGGCGGCGATCGGTTGCCATGGTAGCCTCGTGTCTTCTTTTGACACGAGGCTATCTGGCAGCTGCAGATTCGTTACAATGAGCCAGTGGCTCATTGTAATGAATGTGCTGCAAAAATGCCATATATTGCAATACAGAAGTATTGCAGTATATGGTAGCAGCGATCTGACCATCTAGGGTTAATGTACCCTAGATGGTCTAAAAGATAGTGAAAAAAAAAATAAAAAAAAAAGTTTAAAAAATAAAAAAAATTTATAAAATATTAAAAGTTCAAATCACCCCCCTTTCCCTAGAACGGATATAAAACATAATAAACAGTAAAAATCACAGACATATTAGGTATCGCCGCGTCCCAAAATGCCCGATCTATCAAAATATAAAAACGGTTACAGACGGCGGTGACCTCCGAGGCGGGAAATGGCGCCCAAATGTCCGAAATGCGACTTTTACACCTTTTTACATAACATAAAAAATGAAATAAAAAATGATCAAAATGTCGCACAGACCTCAAAATGGTAGCAATGAAAACGTCGCCTCATTTCGCAAAAAATGACCCCTCACACATCTCTGTGCGCCAAAGTATGAAAAAGTTATTAGCGTCAGAAGATGGCAAAAATTTTTTTTTCTTTTTTGTACACATTCGTTTAATTTTTGAAAATGTATTAAAACACAATAAAACCTATATAAATTTGGTATCACCGCGATCGCACCGAACCAAAGAATAAAGTAGGCATATTATTTGGAGCGAAGAGTGAAAGTAGTAAAAACTGAGCCCACAAGAACGTGACGCACGTGCGGTTTTTTTTCAATTTTTCCACATTTGGAATTTTTTTTCAGCTTCGCAGTACACGGCATGTTAAAATAAATAACATTACGGGAAAGTAAAATTTGTTACGCACAAAATAAGCCCTCACACAGGTCTGTACACGTAAAAATGGAAAAGTTATGGATTTTTGAAGTTGGAGAGCGAGAAATGAGCCGGAAAACCCTCCGTCCTTAAGGGGTTAATCGTACCATTATGCCAAAATTATTGGCAACAGCATGGCCATGACAGAGTGACCGAATGAGGCTAGATAGCATCTAAAACATGCAATAATTGACCCTGACACTATAGGGGATGGCATGCAGAGGCAGCAGCAGCAGCGGCAGGCTAGAGAGTGTCATGGCGACATACTCTAAATGAACTCAGCCTTCAAACCAATCGGTGGCAGAGAGGAACCAAAGGAGGTGAGCAAGAAGCGCTGAAATGATTTCCTATGTGAACAAAAGGTTGATGGTATATTTAGTCAATGACACAGCATGGTGGCGACATAGTGACCAAGTTCCATAACGTATCTGGTGAAACACCCGAAAAATGAGCCTGACACAGCTCTTTTGATAAGGGGACGACATGGGGAGGCAGCCATGGAGACGACTTCCATGATTAAGAGCGACAGTATGGGGCATTCATATTGCGCTGCTATGATTGGAACTTCAGGTCTCCAGCATGGAGGCGACAGATGGGCCGAGTTCCACTATGTATCTGGTGAAACACTTGAAAATTCTGCCTGACACAGCTCGTTTGATAAGGGGATGATGTGCTGCATATCCTCTCGTGCTCCAGCGTCTGGGGTATAGAGAGTTGAAATGAGACATTGGTGGACGCTGTGGACGATCGTGGAGGCAAAATGGACAGGAAACAGCAGGGGCAGCATGCATGGATGCCTCTGAGGCTGCCTAACCTTGGGATGGAGCTGGCGGTCCACTGCCAGGCAAGCTTTCGCCTGTCCAAGCCCCTGTCTCTCGGCTCCTCCCCACCCAAAATGGGCCTGGGGGCCAGAAGCGTTTACTTTGAAAAAATTATAATTTTCAAAGCAGGCCGGGTCGTTTGAATATTTCACCTAGGAATAATGGAATAGCATAGTGGTTCTATTTTTAATTGTTTTTACGGAAATGGTTCCATGATTAAGAGCGACAGTATGGGGCATCCATATTGCGCTGCTATGATTGCAACTTCAGGTCTCCAGCATGGTGGCGACAGATGGGCCGAGTTCCACTATGTATCTGTTGAAACACCTGAAAATTCTGCCTGACACAGCTCGTTTGATAAGGGGACGATGTATGGAGGCAGTGAACTAGTAGTAGATTAAAGGTGCTGCAGTTAAAACTATGTTAGTTGGATCTTGGGATGGAGCTGGCGCTCCGCTGCCAGACGAGCTTTTGCCAATCCAAGCCCCTGTCTCTCGGCTACTCCCCAAACAGCACTTCTAAGAACCTTTTGTATAAGATCAAGTGTAGTAGCGTTCTTAAAAGTCTGGGATATGGCGGGTGAGGGGAATGTAAACAGATGCGCAAGAAGCACTGAAATAATATCGGTAAATGATAAAAGTTTGCCAGTATATTTTGTGGATTACACAGCAGGGTGGCAACAAAGTTAACAAGTTTGATGTGGAAGCCATGAAAACAACCCAAAATTCTGCCTGACACAGCTCGTTTGATAAGGGGACCATGTATGGAGGCAGTGAACTAGTAGTAGATTAAAGGTGCTGCAGTTAAAACTATGTTAGTTGGATCTTGAGATGGAGCTGGCGCTCCGCTGCCAGGCGAGCTTTCGCCAATCCAAGCCCCTGTCTCTAGGCTACTCCCCAAACAGCACTTCTAAGAACCTTTTGTATAAGATCAAGTGTAGTAGCGTTCTTATAAGTTTGGGATATGGCGGGTGAGGGGAATGTAAACAGATGCGCAAGAAGCGCTGAAATAATATCGGTAAATGATAAAAGTTTGCCATTATATTTTGTGGATTACACAGCAGGGTGGCGACAAAGTTAACAAGTTTGATGTGGAATCCATGAAAACAACCCAAAATTCTGCCTGACACAGTTCGTTTGATAAGGAGACCATGTATGGAGGCAGCTATATAGACGACTTTTGGAGGCAGCTATGGCGATGACGTGTGGAGGTAGCAATGGAGACAACGTGTGGAGCCAGCTAAAAAGACAACATGTGGAGGCTGCTATGGAGACAATTTAATTTTGATAGTGCCTGTATGTGGCAGTCCAAAAAAGTTTTCAAACCAGAGGAGCAGGTAGGTGGTCCTCCAGAAAAATTAAATAAATTGAGTGCCTGTATGTGGCAGTCCAAAAAAGTTTTCAAACCAGAGGAGCAGGTAGGTGGTCCTCCAGAAAAATTAAATAGATTGAGTACTATAGCTAGAGCCAGTTGGCCCTGGCAAAAAAATAGCCAGTTTCCTCTGCTTTAGTGTACAAAGAGGAGGAGAAGGAGGACAATGAGGAGGAGGAGTGCATACATTATTCAGGTTGAGCTTCTTTCACCTGGTGGAAAATGAAAATCCGGAGAAATGCAGGCTTTATTCATCTTGATAAGCGTTAGCCTGTCAGCGCTGTCAGTCGACAGGCGTGTACGCTTATCGGTGATGATGCCACCAGCTGCACTGAAAACCCACTTGGACAACACGCTAGCAGCAGGGCAGGCAAGAACCTCCAAGGCGTACAGCGCCAGTTCGTGCCTCATGTCCAGCTTTGAAACCCAGTAGTTGTAGGGAGTTGTGTGATCATTTAGGACGATGGTATGGTCAGCTCCGTACTCCCTCACCATCTTTCTGTAAAGATCAGCCCTACTCTGCCGAGACTGGGGACAGGTGACAGTGTCTTGCTGGGGTTACATAAAACTGGCAAAGGCCTTGTAAAGCGTACCCCTGCCAGTGCTGGAAAAGCTGCCTGCTCGCCTACTCTCCCTCGCTACTTGTCCCGCAGAAGTACGCCCTCTGCCGCTAGCGCTGTCAGAAGGGAAATACCGTTTCAGCTTGTGCACCAGGGCCTGCTGGTATTCATGCATTCTCACACTCCTTTCCTCTCCAGGGATGAGAGTGGAAAGATTTTGCTTGTACCGTGGGTCCAGGAGAGTGAATACCCAGTAATCGGTGCTGGAATAAATTCTTTGAACGCGAGGGTCACGGAATAGGCAGCCTAGCATGAAATCTGCCATATGCGCCAGAGTCCCAACGCGCAAGAATTCACTCCCCTCACTGGCCTGACAGCCCATTTTCTCCTCCTCCAACTCCTCTTCTTCTGCCCAAAAATGCTGAACAGTGAAGGACTGAACAATGGTCCCCTCTTCTGTCTCGCCAACATTCTCCTCCTCTTCCTCCTCATCCTCCTCCACCTCCTCCGATATGCGCTGAGAAACAGACCTAAGGGTGCTTTGGCTATCAACAAGGGGTATCCCCCTTGTTCCCCCGTCTCTTGTGACGAGCGCAAAGCTACCGACTTCATGCTGACCAGAGAGTTTTTCAACAGGCCAAGCAGCGGGATGGTGAGGCTGATGATGGCGGCATCGCCACTGACCATCTGTGTTGACTCATCAAAGTTACTCAGCACCTGACAGATATCAGACATCCACGTCCACTCCTCATTGTAGACTTGAGGAAGCTGACTGACCTGACTACCAGTTCTGGTGGAAGTTGACATCTGGCAGTCTACAATCGCTCTGCGCTGCTGGTAAACTCTGGATAACATGGTTAATGTTGAATTCCACCTCGTGGGCACGTCGCACAACAGTCGGTGAGCGGGCAGTTGGAAGCGGCGCTGCGCTACCCTGAGAGTGGCAGCATCTGTGCTGGACTTCCTGAAATGCGCACAGATGCGGCGCACCTTTGTGAGCAAATCAGACAGATTGGGGTATGTCTTGAGGAAACGCTGAACTATGAGATTTAACACATGGGCCAGGCATGGCACATGTGTCAGTCTGCCGAGTTGCAGAGCCGCCACCAGGTTACGGTCGTTGTCACACACAACCATGCCTGGCTTCAGGTTCAGCGGTGCCAGCCACAGATCGGTCTGCGCCGTGATGCCCTGTAATAGCTCTTGGGCGGTGTGCCTTTTATTGCCTAGGTTCAGCAGTTTGAGCACCGCCTGCTGTCGCTGAGCGACGGCACTGCTGCTGTGCCTAGAGCTACCAACTGATGGCACCATGCCCACGGATGGTAATTCGGAGGAGGAGGTGGAGGAGGGGTGGGAGGAGGAGGAGGCATAGTAGGCCTTTGAGACCTGGACCGAGGTAGGCCCCGCAATCCTCGGCGTCGGCAGTATATGACCAGCCCCAGGGTCAGACTCGGTCACAGCCTCCACCAAGTTAACCCAATGTGCCGTCAGCGATATTTAGTGGCCCTGCCCGACAGCACTCGTGCACGTGTCCGTGGTCAGGTGGACCTTGTCAGAAACGGCGTTGGTCAGGGCACGGATGATGTTCTCTGACACGTGCTTGTGCAGGGCTGGGACGGCACATCGGGAAAAGTAGTGGCAGCTGGGGACTGAATACCGAGGGGCGGCCGCCGCCATGAGGTTTCGAAAGGCCCCGGTCTCTACCAGCCTATGGGGCAGCATCTCCAGGCTAAGCAACTTGGAGATGTGAACGTTGAGGGCTTGGGCGTGTGGGTGGGTTGCGCTATACGTCCTTTGGCGCTCCAGCGTCTGGGGTATGGAGAGCTGAACGCTGGTGGATGCTGTGGAGGATCGTGGAGGCGAAGATGGGGTTTTCGCACGGGATGTGTTTGGGCCGTGGTCCTGGGCAGGGGGCTGACTAGCAGATGACACAGGGGAAGGAGCGGTGGTGTGCCCGGCCGGAGGTGAACGGGCTTGGTGCCATTGAGTGGGGTGTTTAGCATTCATATGCCTGCGCATACTGGTGGTAGTTAAGCTAGTAGTGGTGGAACCCCTGCTGATCCTGGTTTGGCAAAGGTTGCACACCACAGTCCGTCGGTCATCCGGTGTTTCTTTAAAGAACCTCCAGACTTCTTAAAATCTAGCCCTCGCCACGGGAGCTTGACTACGGGCAACATTTGGCACTGATGCACCAGCTCTGGCCCTGCCTCTCCGTCTGGCCCCACCACTGCCTCTTCCAACCTGTTCTGCTATACGACTCGCCTCTGTCTCAGAAGCACTGTGTTCACCCGGCCTATCAACCCAGCTTGGGTCTGTCACCTCATCATCCTCCGATCCCTCAGTCTGCTCCCCCCTCGGACTTCCTGCCCTGACAACAACTTCAACACTGTCTGACAACCATGTCTCCTCATCGTCCGACACCTCTTTACACACTTCTTCCACTACGTCAATAATGTCATCATCACCCACAGACTGCAACCGGTGGAAAACCTGGGCATCGGAAAATTGCTCAGCAGCAACCGGACAAGTGGTTTGTGACTGTGGGAAGGGTCCAGAAAACAGTTCCTCAGAGTATGCCGGTTCAAATGCCAAATTTTGCTGGGAGGGGGCAGACTGGGGGGAAGGAGGCTGAGGTGGAGGAGCTGGAGGAGTGCCGATTTCGGTGACATGGGTGGACTGCGTGGAAGACTGACTGGTGGACAATTGGCTAGAAGCATTGTCCGCAATCCACGACATCACATCCTCGCACTGTTCTGGCCTCAGCAGTGCTCTACCACGAGTCCCAGTAACTTGAGACATGATGAACCTAGGGAGTGTAGCTCTGCGGCGTTCCCCTGCTCCCTCATCAGCAGGTGGTGTCTCACCCCGCCCAGGACCACGGCCTCTGACCCCTGCAGTAGTTGGACGCCCACGTCCATGCCCTCGTCCTCTACCCCTAGCCCTCGGGTTAAACATTTTCAAAATTAAAGTGTAAACTTCAAATTTTTTTTTTTGTGTTTTTTTTTTAAACAAAACGATGCTATCCTATTGCTATGGCTAGTTTCTATCCTACACTGACAGCACACAACTGGATTTTGTGCTGTGCCAGATGACTTTGAGTTATAAGAGAAATAAACGTAAAAAATAAATAAATCAGCAGACTGTGCCTAATTCAAATCAAACCCCTAATAAATTGCCCCACTTCGGTGTTTGAGGTGGATATGTGTGTCACTAAGAGCTAAACACAACAGTCTCCCAGCAAATTCCTCACAATATGGTACTAGCTGCACTTGTAATGCCAGCAAGCCCAGCCACAAGCAAACAAAAAAAAGGAAAATATAACGCTATTGTAGGCCTAAGTAAGCCGTTGGGGTTCTCCTATGGCTATTTTCTAGCCTACACTCAAAGCACACTGCTTTGACAGATAACTTTAAGTTATAAAAAGAAATAAACGTAAAAAAAAATAAATCAGAAGACTGTGCCTAATTCAAATCAAACCCTTAATAAATTGTCCCACTTCGGTGTTTGAGGTGGATATGTGTGTCACTAAGAGCTAAACACAACGGTCGCAAGTCTCCCTGCAAATTCCTCACAATATGGTACTAGCTGCACTACTAATGGCAGCAAGCCCAGCCACAAGCAAACCAAAAAAAAAAGGAAAATATAACGCTATTGTAGGCCTAAATAAGCCGTTGGGGTTCTCCTATGGCTATTTTCTAGCCCACACTCAAAGCACACTGCTTTGTCAGATTACTGTGAGTTCTAAAAAGAAATAAACGTAAAAAAAAATAAATCAGCAGACTCGGCGTAATTCAAATCAAACCCCTAATAAATTGTCCCACTTCGGTGTTTGAGGTGGATATGTGTGTCACTAAGAGCTAAACACAAGTCTCCCAGCAAATTACTCACAATATGGTACTAGCTGCACTACTAATGCCAGCAAGCCCAGCCACAAGCAAACCAAAAAAAGGAAAATATAACGCTATTGTAGGCCTAAATAAGCCGTTGGGGTTCTCCTATGGCTATTTTCTAGCCCACACTCAAAGCACACTGCTTTGGCAGATTACTGGGAGTTCTAAAAAGAAATAAACGTAAAAAAAAAAAAAACTGCAGACTCTGCCTAATTCAAATCAAACCCCTAATAAATTGTAAATTACTCACAATATGGTACTAGCTGCACTACTAATAGCAGCAAGCCCAGCCGCAAGCAAACCAAAAAAAAGGAAAATAAAACGTTATTGTAGCCCTAAGAAGGACTGTTGGGTTCTTGTAGAATCACTCCTGCCTAACACTATTCTAATAGAACAGCCTAACGCTTTCCGGGACCAGCAGCAGCTCTCTCCCTAGCGGCATCCAGACAGAGAATGACGCGAGCAGCGCGGGCAGGGGCTAGTCTATTCCAGGGTCACCTGATCTGGCCAGCCAACCACTGCTATCGACGTGTAAGGGTACCTTGTCATGCTGGGTGGAGTGCAGAGTCTCCCACCAAAAAGCAAAACGGCGGGAGATGCCATTTTCTCGAGCTGGCGAAATACTCGTCCGAGCAACAAGTAGTTTCGAGTACGCTAACACTCGAATGAGCATCAAGCTCGGACGAGTATGTTCGCTCATCTCTAATCATTATCAAAGGATCCATGGTTGGCTATACTGGGATATTTTGGAAAAAAGAAACTGAGTAAATGTGCTAAGAAAATTATATCTCAATTGCTATTCTTGGCTTGGAAGGTAATCCTAAAACGGTGGATTAAGGATACCTCACCAACAATCGAAATGTGGAAACAGAGTGTTATGGAAATGATCAAATTAGAAAGAATGTCCTTGAGGACAAAAGAAAGTAGAGTGGTATGGGATAAGAAATGGTATAAGTGGTTGCACTATATGGAAACAGCAGGGGGAGTGTAGGAGAGGGGGTGGGGGATATGAGTAAACAGAGAGCTCCTTTCTTCTTCTTTTTTTTCTCCTTTCTTCCTTTTCTCTCTCTTTTTCTGGTCCTCCTTTTCCTTCATCGG
Source organism: Engystomops pustulosus (assembly GCF_040894005.1). Lineage (NCBI taxonomy): Eukaryota > Metazoa > Chordata > Amphibia > Anura > Leptodactylidae > Engystomops > Engystomops pustulosus. The sequence goes on from NC_092413.1 coordinate 69,046,167, forward strand.
ATATGTTCTTGTCCTTGGGGGGTGGGGGTTATTAGGTATGTATTGTTTAAGGGGAAATATCAGATGAATATATGTAGTTGATGGTTTTCAAAGTAATATAATGATTATTGATCTATTGATATTAATGATCTATTGAACCATGGGATTTTTGTTACATTGTGGGTTGAATTTATTGTACCATGTGCTTGTACTATGTACTGAGGGGGGGGGGGGGGGAGGGAGAAAAGAAAGGGAAGGAAAAAAAGGGGAAAAAAACGCACAGATTATGTATTTAGATGAAATTATGCATTATTGTTTGTGGTAGCTAAATGTATATAAAAGTCTGTATTTTTCATTGATGAAATAAAGATCAGATAAAGATCTTTAAAAAAAAAAAAAGGATCCTCTGGATATCCTGATCAGTGAATCCACTAAACTCCGGAATAAAAGAAAAGATTCCTCCATAGTGATCATCGCTCCAAAAAACAGCAAAATTTAAACTATGCTGTGCAATGCTGAAATAACACAAATACAGAAAAATTAAAACAATTCAGCTGAACCAGTTAAGAAAAAAATCGGGTGCTCTACCTTCAAGTTTGTTAAATCCTTTCACATATAAAAATAAAAAAATGGTGGCACTCCAAGTTCTTGTGAAAAAGGAATTCTTTTATTCCAAAAGTGCTACGTTTCAGCTCCCATATCTGGAGCCTTTCTCAAGCCAAATGAATGTGACACATACAAACTTTTTATAAGGAAGTGACATCATCTCAAACATATGCATTAATACAGTTAATTCAGTGTATGTCAATAGCAAACATTATTTCATAGTACAAAACAAGTGTTGTTAAAGGGGTATTCTCATCTGGGCACTCACATTCAGTTTTATTAATCTGCCATATATAAACATTTCTTTAATTAGATGTTATTAAAAAAAATGTTCCTGTGTGAAGATAATTTATCATAAATGTAGCCATGTTGTCCCTTAGAAACAAGATTGCTTCCTTGGATACGGCCACCTCTGCTGGAGGGATTACACAAAGAAACAAAAGGTTATTGTATATAAAATATCCGGGAGTTACTACATGTCCTACAGCCGTCCTGTGGTAATGATTGCTGAATCCTGGTGGTCCGGCTTGACTCTATAGCCCATGTCTGGCCACCGCTGCCAGAATGTGAGGTGGCCGTATCCGAGGAAGCTATCTGGTTTCTAAGGGACAACATGACTACATTTATGAGAAATTATCTTCACACACAAACATTTTTTTATTAACATCCAATTGAAGAAATGTTTACATATGGCAAATGAATTTAATTAAATGTAAATGCCCAGATCGGAATACCCCTTTAATTGCATATAAGTGAAAATACCTAGAGAACTCGACACTCCTATCCCTCTCAGACTCACTACATTAGCGTTCCTGCTTGCCCAGTGCGCATGTGTCACTACTCCGTGTGTGATTAGATGACACGCCCACATCCTGCCATATTAGTCATAGCCCTCTGTATGTGAGGTGAGGATCCTCCCCTCTACTGGTGGAAGTAGCTCCAGTGCCATCTTTAGTAAGGGAACTTCTTCTAAATATGCAATATATACAAGGTAATGTCAAATCGGGATATTTGGTGAATAAACCAACACTTTATTATGTCATACTATAGGGCAGTGGTGGCAAACCTATGGCACGGGTGCCAGAGGCGGCACTCGGAGCCCTCTCTGTGGGCACCCAGACCATCACCCCAGCATGATGTTCACCAGACAGGACTCAAAGAATCTTCCTACAGAATTTTCCTACAATGATAGGCAAACTGTGTTGGTGTTTTCAGGAGGCGGAACGATTGAAAGTTGTCGGAGAACAAGGAGAAATAAATGACTACTTAAATTGCTGGGCTGGCACTTTGCAATAAATAAGTTGCTTTTGGTTGAAGTTTGGGCACTCAGGCTCTAAAAAGTTCGCCATCACTTCTATAGGGTAAGGACCTTAGCTAGGGCAAGTGATTCAAATGAAATCACCTAATGGGTGAATCCACGATCACTGCCAGGAGGTTGCAATACTGAGAACAGCCACATGGTGGCGTCCTGCACAAACACTAACTTAATGCTTCTGTTCCTTCCAACCCAAAATGTGTTTTGTATACCTAATATGGTCTATATAAATCACTTATTCCCACAATGATAGCACTCCCTCAAATATACAGGGCTTAACAGTTCATAAACGCAAGATAATATCATCAAAAGTACCAAACATAGAATCAAATAAAAAAGTCCAAGTCTTTCTTGAGTATCGAGTTCATCACAACATTGATTTCAAGTGTCTTCATTTTGTGATCTAAAAACTGAAAACAGATAAAGCAATATTAGAATCACACACGGAGTAGTGACACATGCGCACTGGGCAAGCAGGAAAGCTAATGCAGTGAGTCTGAGAGGGAAAGGAGTGTCGAGTTCTCTAGGTATTTTCACTTATATGCAATTAACTACACTTGTTTTGTACTATGAAATAATGTTTGCTATTGACATACACTGAATTAACTGTATTAATGCATATGTTTGAGATGATGTCACTTCCTTATAAAAAGTTTGTATGTGTCACATTCATTTGGCTTGAGAAAGGCTCCAGATATGGGAGCTGAAACGTAGCACTTTTGGAATAAAAGAATTCCTTTTTCACAAGAACTTGGAGTGCCACCATTTTTTGATTTTTATATGTGAAAGGATTTAACAAACCTGAAGGTTGAGCACCCGATTTTTTTCTTAACTGGTGCAGCTGAATTGTTTTAATTTTTCTGTATTTGTGTTTTCAGCATTGCACAACATAGTTTAAATTTTGCTGTTTTTTGGATCCTTGAAGGAGTTGATGGAGAGGCGACCTTCCTGAACAAACCCTCAACTTCGGATTTGAAGAGGAGGAGGGAAGGAGATTCAAAAAGGAAGATGATATTAAACGTGGATTTGATGACCCTTAATGAATATTACAAAAATAAAAGAATCCCAAGAGGCATGAGATCTACCGTGAAACCTAATCTATTTTCACAGAGTAAATTTTTTTGTGACAAATTAGAGCAAATTTCAAACAAATATTTGTTGGAAGTAATTCTACTGAATATGGAGTATTTACAAAAAGAAATTGTGGACATTGATAAGCATATACAGGAGTTAGATAGAATTTTACAATCTCTATTGACAGAACAGGACTTTGAAAAATTCATTAGGAGTGTGAATAATAATGTGGCCAGATTGAGGACAGAGCAAGAGGAAGTGAAGAGGAGAAAATGGTACAGAGATTTGGAGGATTATAAAAAAGGTAAAATTTACAACTGGCATGATGTGGATCATAGATATACTAAAATCGGCAAAGAGAAGAAAAGTCAGCTCACCTGGATGGATGGAGGCATATGCAAACGTGACGTCCCGTGAGCACGGATACTGAGGCTCCAAGTACAAGAAATATAATAATGAAAAAATTCCAGCTGCAAACGGCGTCCACGTGAGGATAAAACACTGTTTCCTTTATTCAAAAAGTATTAAAAACAAGAATATGATGAGGACAAACAGCCTATAAGCATGGCAAAAACTCGTACAGGGTAGTGAGGAGACGGGTAATAGCCTACGCGTTTCAGAGAAACATCTCCTTAGTCATGGCTAACCTGTCACTACTAACCGGGAGCTTATATGAGTACGACTAGTATCACAAGATACAGGAGTGGGCGGTGTCGTAGGTCACGTGAGGCTCCATGGCGAGATAGACAGGCTGATTTTTTAACACAGGTATGCATAATCATATTAAAAGTACTGAAATATACAAGATAAAAGAGAGAGAGTATGGCAATTATGGCAGGAACATGTTAGTGGTGAACATAGCAAGAGAAAGGTATCTATATTGATATATTATATCTTGTTTCTTATTTAGACCTTCCGGAACTCGGGTTTGTAACGAGAAGATCCAGAAGGTTTGTCTATTGAGGAGTTTCCTTCTGTGATCCCCCCTCTGGAAGGGCGCTTAACTCTTTCGATTGCCGTAACTGAGAGTCCTGTACGACGAATTCTCGTCTTTAGAGAACAGGTAGTGCAGACCACATATCGAATGTTACATCTGGTGCATGTAATAAGATAAATGACATATGTTGTGTTGCAGTTAATGAAGCTACATATTTTGTTTGTTTGTTGAGTACGTGCAGAGGTAAAATATTTGTTAGGAGCAGCAAAGTTACAGCAAATGCACCTTTTATGGCCGCATTTAAAAAAACCTTGTAAGTCTAGCCAAGTGTTAGATGTAGGATTGTTCGATGTAAATAGGCTAGGAGATAGTTGCATGCCTAGTGTGGGAGCTCTTCTAACCACACATTGGATTTTATCTGGAAGTATGGAAGCCAAATCATTGTCTGTATAGAGGATGGGAAGATGTTTGTTAACGATATGAGTAATCTGTTGATATTGTAAACTGAAGGTGGTGGAGAATGTGACCTGTTGTTTGTGTTGTTTGTGTTTGGTGTTTTCTATTAGTAGCTTGTTTCTAGGAATTTTCTCCACTATGTTTTGTGCTCTATTTAGCATCCATCTTGGATATTCTCTATATGACAAGTCTTCCTTCTTTTTGTAAATTTTTTGAGTTAAAGTTGCAGTGTCTGCACAGTTCCGTTTAGTACGTATCATCTCTCCAACAGGGATGTTTTTAATGACATGTTTGGAGTGACATGAGCAGGCATTAAGTGTCGAATTAAGAGCTGTTGGTTTGGAGTAGGGTTCAATGCTGACATGTGGGGTACCCATGAGTGTAATATCCAAGTAGTGTATTATGTTCTTAGATAATTCATGTGTGAACCGGAGATGCATGTCGTTGGAATTAATATACTGAAGAAATTCAACAACCTCAGACTCCGTCCCCTCCCACACCAGGAGGAGGTCATCGATATAGCGACCATACCACCTGATGCGGGAGAGGAAGGGATTGTCCACGGTGAAGAGAAACTGTTCCTCCCATGTGGCCATGTATATGTTGGCTAGTGATGGGGAGCATTTGCCCCCCATTGCTGCTCCACATCTCTGCACAAAAAATTCCTTATCAAATGAAAAATAATTATTTTCCAACAGGAATTGTACCGCTAAGATCATAAATTCTTGAATGGCATTTGGGTAATCACTGAATCTATTCAAAAAGGAGTGAAGACTTGTAACGGCAGTTTCATGATTAAGTGATGGGTATAGCCCAATGACATCACAAGTGAGCCAGTAATAATTATTTTTCCACTCAAAGCCATCAAATAATCCAACTACATGTTTGGAGTCCCTAATATATCCTGGGAGGGATGTGACCAGAGGTTGAAGAAGGTGATCCACCCATTCACTGAGTTTTTCCCCGAGCGAGCCAATGCCGGCCACGATCGGTCTGAATGGAGGGGGGAATACCTGTTTATGTATTTTGGGAAAAGAGTGGAATATCGGTGTGACGGGGTATTCAACATAAAGATACTCAGCAATTTTTTGTGTTATGGCCCCCATTTTAACACCACATTCCAACAATTTCTTCAAACAGTGTTGTATATTGACAGTAGGGTCAGATGTTAACTTTTTGTAAACTTATGTTTCAGAAAGAATTTCCTCGTTTAGTTTTTTGTAAAGTCCCGCATTAATGAGGATGATGGCTCCACCCTTGTCCGCTTTGCGTACTAGTAAGTCCTTGTTCTCCTTTATCTCGCGTATAGCTTTTCTCTGTTTCCAACTTAGGTTGTCAGGCATTTTGTTCATCTTGCATGAGTTATGAAGCTTTATAAGATCTTTTTCAACTTTATCTTGAAACACATCTAAAGCCGTTGACCGCGATTGTATGGGATAAAAAGAAGCATTGCGCGTGGTAAACGTGCGGTTAGGATCATTTTCCATTATATTTGTTGTTTCACTATTAAGTTGACGAAAAGTTAACAAGTGGAATTGATCCATAAACGAATTAAAGTCTCTGTTTAAGGATAACGTAGGGGCACCAACATTTGTTTCAGACGGTGTAGGTGAGTTTACTGTATTTAAGTCGATGTCATGAAAGTGCTTTTTTATTGTTATATTTCTAGCAAGCTTGTTGACATCTAGAAGGGTTTTAAATATGTCAAAATTTGTGTTGGGAGAGAAATTTAACCCCTTTGAGAGCACTTCCTCTTGCTCTGTGGATATTATGTAGCTGGAAAGATTTATTACTGGTGAGATATTCATTTTTGTCTCAGGGGATAACGGTTTGGTGTTGTGCTTGCGTCCACTCCTTCGGCGTTTTTTGATTTTTTCTGTTTTTTACTTTCTGTTTTTTTCGTTCCCGTATTCTTATTTTTAGTGCTGGAATAATTTGACGTAGCGGAAGAGTCGGAGCATTCATCTGACGTGTATGCTGACATTTCCATTTCTGTGTCCGAAAAGCTGACTTTGCTCTCTGTTCGTCTTTGTTGGTGATTTTTATTGTATTTTAGAATTGATTTAGGTCTATTTTGTTGTCTATACTTGCACCAGTCGTACACTTGATTTAGGGCATAGTCCTGTGTATCTCTCTTAAATTTAGTCTTCTTGGTGTCCATTATGGTTTCTTCTAATTTGGAAATATTTTCTTTGAGTTTTTTGTCGAGATTGTTGAATTCATCATTATTTGCATGTTTTTGTACCTCAGTTTGTAGATCTTTTATTTGTGTATGGATATGCTCCAACGCTGACTCTTCGTAACGTATAATTAGACGCATTAAATTTGAAGAACATGCAGATAGGATGGTATTCCATTCATTCAGGAACTCTGGTGTATCATAGTATCATAGTATATAAGGCTGGAAGGAGACGCAAGTCCATCAAGTCCAACCTTTAAGAATTAAATAAATGTTTAATCCCCATAACCCGTGATATTTTTGCTCTCCAGAAAGGCATCCAGGCCTCTCTTGAACATGTACATAGAGTCCGCCATAACAACCTCCTGCGGCAGAGAGTTCCACAGTCTCACTGCTCTTACAGTAAAGAACCTTTGTCTATGGTGATGGTAAAATCGCCTCTCCTCTAGACGTAGAGGATGCCCCCTTGTCCTGGTCACAGGCCTAGGTATAAAAAGATCTTTGGAGAGATCCTTGTACTGTCCGTTCAGGTATTTGTACATTGTAATGAGGTCTCCCCTCAGTCGTCTTTTTTCTAAACTGAATAATCCCAAATTTTTTAATCTGTCAGTGTATTCTAGTTCCCCCATTCCCCTAATAATCCTGGTTGCTCTCCTCTGCACCCGTTCCAGCTCTACTATATCCTTTTTATACACTGGTGCCCAAAACTGTACACAATATTCCATGTGTGGTCTGACCAGGGATTTGTATAAGGGCAAAACTATGTCTTTATCATGAGAATCTATTCCTCTCTTGATACATCCCATTATTTTATTTGCTTTAGCAGCAGCCTCCTGGCTCTGGTCACTAAAATTAAGTTTACCATCCACCAATACCCCCAAGTCCTTTTCTGTCAGGTCCGCTAGGGAAAATACTGGGACTTCTGGTTCTTCTGGTGGTTCCAGCAGCGTTCTCCGAACCCCAGCGCGTATCCGCGCAAACTCCACCTCTCGTCCCGGGCAGCGGCTGCTAAGATCTCGCGCTGTCTAGGAGTTGTGTTCGGAACTGCAGGGACTTGTGCTACCTATGCTTGGTGCCTGGTTGTTCTGCACCATGAGGGGTTAATTCCCAGAAGCTGTCCAGCTCCTATCAGGTTCTGGAGGTGGAGTTCTGGCTGCATAAATTGCAGCTTCACTTGTCACCTGTGCCAGTGTTTGAAATCCCTTCTCCACTCGCTCTCAGCATTAGGTTTGACTTGCTTTGTATCTGTATCTGTATCGTTATGACCCCGGCTCGTTTTTTGACATTGACTCTTTGCCTACTGATTTTGCTATTGACATACCCTCTCGTTGTGAATCCGGCTAGTTTACTATACTTTTGTGTTTTATGTTTGTCAGTCTGTTTGTGTTTCCCTTCCACACTTATCAGTGCATTTCGAGTCTTCAAGTAGTCGCCCCACGGTTTAGCGTGGGGGGGCTATAGGAAGGGACAGAGGTTGGGGCAAGCTCAAGGCACACTATCCCCTGTCTTTTGTGTTACCCAATCTTAACATTTTCATCTTCAGTTTTACTAAGTAATTGACCGTTTAGAACATAATTATACTTTTTGTTTCCATGGCCCAAGTGCATAACTTTACATTTATCTACATTAAACCTCATCAACCATTTCTCTGCCCACTCCTCAAGCTTCCACAAATCCCTCTGTAATACTAGACTATCGACCTCAGTATTTATTACTTTACACAGCTTAGTATCATCTGCAAATATTGAAACTTGACTGTGTAAACCCACTACAAGGTCATTAATAAAAATATTAAAAAGAAGTGGCCCCAATACAGACCCCTGTGGCACTCCACTGGTAACATCAACCCAATCTGAGAATGTGCCATTAATGACGACCCTCTGTTTTCTATCACTAAGCCAATTACTTACCCAAATACAGATTTTCTCCTATTCCCAGCAGTCTCATTTTATATACCAACCTTTTATGTGGCACGGTGTCAAATGCCTTTGAGAAGTCCAGATATACAGCATCCACAGCGTCCCCCAGATCCAGTCTTGAACTTACCTCCTCGTAGAAACCAATCAGATTAGTCTGACAGGACCGATCTCTCATAAACCCATGCTGACGCTGGGTTATAAGGTTGTGCACAGTGAGATACTCCAGGATAGCATCTCTGATAAACCCCTAAAATATTTTCCCCACCACAGCAGTTAGACTCACGGGTCTGTAGTTTCCAGGATCGCTATTTGATCCTTTTTTGTATATTGGTACCACATTTGCTATGCGCCATTCCTGTGGAACATAACCAGTCCTAAGTGAATCTTCAAATATTAAAAATAACGGTCTGTCTATCACCGTACATAATTCATGCAGAACCCGGGGGTGTATGCCATCTGGCCCAGGTGATTTATCTATCTTAGTGGTTGCGAGGCGGCGCCGTACCTCTTCCTGGGTTAAACTGTTGACATTATAAAAAGAATTAACATTATTCCTCATTGTGTCTTCCACCAAGGGATTTTCCTGGGTAAAGAGAGTTGATAAGGCGACATTCAGTAGATTGGCCCTTTCCTCATCTCCTTCCACCATGACCCCCATGTTATTTCTAAGGGGACCCACACTCTCTGTTTTTAGTTTCTTATCATTTATATACTTGAAAAATATTTTGGGATTATTTTTGCTCTCCCTGGTAATATTTCTCTCAGTCTCTATTTTTGCGGCCTTTATCTGCTTTTTACAGGATGTATTTTTCTCTCTATAATCCTCTAATGCCTCATCGCTACCTTCACGTTTTAGCACCTTAAACGCTTTATCTTTCTCGCTTATTGCTTTCCTTACAAGACTAGTTAGCCACATAGGGTTTTTCTTGTTCCTTTTATGCTTTTTCCCATAAGGTATGTGTTTCTCACAGGACTTTTTCAGAATATATGAGAAAAAGTCCCATTTTTGGGGGGGCTTTTGTCTTTGAGAACATTATCCCAGTCTATGCCTTTAAGGCCTTCCCTTAGTTGCTGAAAATTTGCCCTCCTGAAGTTTAGAGTGTTGGTTGCCCCTTCACTAACACTCTTAGTAAAGCGTAATACAAAATCAATGATATTATGATCACTATTCCCCAGGTTCCCCCCAACCTGTAGTTTTGATATCCTATCAGGTCTGTTGGTAAGGATAAGGTCCAGCAGTGCCCCCCCTCTTGTTGGCTTCAGGACTAGTTGCGACAGCTAATTGTCTTTTGTTGTTGACAAGAACCTGCTGCCTTTGAAGGACCTGCAGGTTTCTGCCCCCCAGTCAATATCTGGGTAATTGAAGTCCCCCATGATAAGTACTTCACCTTGCTTTGAAGCCGCATCCATTTCACTTATCAGCATTTCCTCTGCTGCCTCCATTATATTTGGAGCCTTATAACAAACCCCTAGTAATATTTTATTATTCTTTTTCCCTCCTCTTATCTCCACTGTGGGAGATTTGGCCCAGTAGAGACCGTGGTAGCGGGGTGCTGTGATGCAGTTCAAGACAGTGACACCAAGGTTTAGTCCAAACAGGTCTCGCCTGCGTTTATTGTAGCAGCAAAATAAAACAGCCTTTACATTCAGGCATTAAATAAACAAAAAATCCTACCCGTCAGGGGGCTAACTATACAGGTGTTCACTAACTCACCACTATACAAAATCACTTGGCTGCTCCAGGCACAGAGGTCAGGGCTGTGTGCTCTCCAGCCTCCTTCCAGAGAGAGAGAACACTCTCAGCTCTGCTGAGCGGTTTTAAAAAAAAAAGACTGATTGGGCTGCTCCCATCACCTGTGTCCAAGGTGCTGGACACCCAACCTCAGCACTAAGGCCTTGCATAATAGCAAAACCTAGGGGAAACATACCGCCCATCCACAGTTAACCCCTTCAGTGTCTCACATACCCTCCCCCTCTGTTTGACCCTGTGGGGGCGAACACTTTTGGCCATCAGACAGTGGGTACGAGACAGGGCATCGGCATTCCCATGCAGCTTTCCTGCTCGATGTTCTACCGTGAATTTGAAATTCTGCAACATTAGGAACCACCTTGTGACCCTGGCGTTCCTCTCTTTGGCCTGACTCATCCAGGTGAGGGGAGAGTGATCGGTCACTAGTGTAAACTGTCGCCCTACTAAGTAATACCTCAGGGATTCCAGAGCCCATTTTATCGCCAAGCACTCCCTCTCAACTATGCTATAGTTCTTCTCAGGAGGTGTGAGCTTGCGGCTCAGGAATGTCACAGGATGTTCCTCACCCTCGACTACTTGGGACAGGACAGCCCCTAAGCCCACGTCAGAAGCGTCAGTCTGCACAATAAAAGTCTTGGTGAAGTTAGGGGTGATCAGTACCGGTCCCTCGCACAAAACCGTCTTAAGTAGCTGAAACGCCCCCTCAGCCTCTTCACTCCACTTTAACATCACCGCCCTGCTACCCTTGGTCAGGTCAGTCAGGGGTGCCACTATGGTAGCAAAATCGGGGATAAATCGGCGATAATAGCCCACTATGCCTAGGAAAGCCCGCACTTGCTTCTTGCTCATAGGTCGTGGCCACTGCTGGATCGCCTCCACTTTATTTACTTGGGGTTTGATGACACCTCGCCCAATATGGTACCCCAGGTAACGGGCCTCTTCCAGACCCAGTGCACATTTTTGGGGGTTCGCTGTCAACCCTGCTGCACTCAGGGAGTCTACCACTGCTTGCACCTTGGCCAGGTGAATCTCCCAATCGTTACTATAAACTATGATGTTATCCAGGTAGGCCGAGGCATATCTCCGGTGAGGTTTTAGGACGAGATCCATTAACCTCTGGAATGTGGCGGGAGCCCCATGTAGCCCAAAGGGGAGTACCACGTACTGAAAAAGCCCATCAGGAGTAACAAAAGCGGTCTTCTCTTTGGCCCTGTCAGTAAGGGTTACCTGCCAATACCCTTTCATCAGGTCAAGGGTGGAGAAGAATCTAGCCTGTCCAAGTCGTTCTATCAACTCGTCAACCCTGGGCATGGGATAAGAATCAAATTTGGACACCTCGTTCAACTTCCTAAAGTCATTGCAGAACCGTAGGAAACCATCAGGTTTGGGAATCAACACAATAGGACTCGACCAGTCACTTTTAGACTCCTCGATAACCCCCAGGTCTAACATCTGCCTGACTTCTTCGGATATGGCAAGCCGGCACGCTTCAGGGACCCGGTAGGGTTTTTGGTGTACCCGGATGTGGGGTTCGGTTATGATATCATGCTTGATGACTGAAGTACGTCCCGGTAACTTAGAGAACACATCCACATTTCGGAGCACAAACTCCTTTGCTTCCTGAATCAAAGCCCTGGAGAGGGACTCCGAGATCCGTACTTCAGGCACCTTGGCATCGGGTACACCTACCTCCGGTGTCCCCTTCTTGGGGACAGACGCTTTTTCTACTCCCACGGCCATCAGGGACTCTCTTTCCCTCCATGGCTTTAGGAGGTTCACGTGGTATATCTGTTCGGGTTTCCTCCTCCCCGGCTGAGATACCTTGTAGGTTACCTCCCCTACTTTCTCCATGACCTCATATGGTCCTTGCCATTTTGCCAAGAACTTGCTCTCAACGGTGGGCACCAGAACTAGCACTCTGTCTCCTGGGTTAAAGGTCCTGAGTCTGGCTGACCTATTGTAGACCCTAGACTGGGCCTCTTGTGCCCTTGTCATGTGCTCCTTTACAAGGGGCATTACCGCCGCTATGCGGTCCTGCATAAGGGAGACGTGTTCTATCACACTACGGTAGGGGGTCCTCTCCTGTTCCCAGGTCTCCTTGGCTATATCCAAAAGCCCACGTGGGGAATGGCCATATAACATCTCAAAGGGTGAGAAACCTGTGGAGGACTGGGGAACTTCACGTATGGCAAACATCAAATAGGGCAACAAACAATCCCAGTACTTCCCATCCTTGCTGACCACCCTCTTTAGCATCCCCTTCAAGGTCTTGTTAAACCTCTCGACTCGGCCATCTGTCTGAGGATGATACACAGAGGTGCGGAGCTGTTTAACCTGCAGTAACTTACACATCTCCTTCATTACCCTAGACATGAATAGGGTACCCTGGTCAGTCAAGATTTCCTTGGGGAGGCCTGTGCGTGAGAATACCTGGAACAGCTCCCTAGCAATATTTTTGGAGGAGGTGTTCCTTAATGGAATCGCCTCGGGATACCGCGTAGCGTAGTCCAGGATAACCAGGATGTATTGGTGCCTCCTTGAGGATTTGACTATGGGGCCAACCAGATCCATTGCAATCCGTTCAAATGGCACCTCTATGATTGGTAGCGGGACTAAAGGACTCCTGAAGTGGGACACCGGGGCAGTAAGTCGACTCTCAGGGCAGGAGCTACAATACCGGTTTACCTCCTCCCACACCCCGGGCCAGAAAAATCTCTGCAGGATCCTCTCCCAGGTCTTCTCAGCACCTAAGTGCCCTCCCAGCACATGTTTGTGTGCCAACTCTAGCACCAGCCTACGGTGAGATTGGGGTACTACAAGTTGCTCAACCTCCTCACCCCGTATCTGGTCGACCCTGTACAACAGCTCCCCAACAATCACCATTCGGGGGTATATTTTGTCAGCCCCTGGTATTTGGAGTACCCCATTTATCACCTTAACATTCTCCCGTGCTTTAAACAAGGTAGGGTCCTGTAGCTGTGCAGCCCCAAAATTCTCACCGGGAAAACTTAAAGTTCGGCATGTCGGCCACCTCCTCGTGGCCCTTGACCTCACCAGCTAGGACCTCTAGGAGAGAGAATTCATCACATGGGGTCACCCCTACTGCTGGTGTGGGTACACCGGCCTCAAAGGGTTCAGGGGCCAAGGCCGGACATACCTGACGTCCATTATCTGCAACAGCACCTGAGGTGGGTCTTCGTCTCCAGAGGTCCCAAAACACCGGTAAGTCTCTGCCGATAATAGCCTCATGAAACAGGGTCCCCACCACCCCCACTTCATGGGTAATAGTACCACAAGGGGTATGTAGGTTGATGACAGCAGTGGGATATTCGCGAGTGTCCCCATGTATACACAACACTCCCACTTTCCGCCCGCTGTACAGTCCAGGATCAACCAAAGTTCCCCGCACCAGGGTGACCAGACTCCCTAAGTCTAGCAAGGCTTCCACTGTGTGACCACCGATTGTGACCATGCACACTTGGGGTTCTACATCCGTGACTGACTCGGCCGCCAGAACCGGCCGGGCAAACAGTGACACTCGCCGGGTCTGGTTGCAATCCATTGGCTCCACTGACAGTGGACAGTTGGCAGCAATATGGCCCATTTCATGGCACCGCCAGCACTGGATACGGCCATGACCTCTCTCACGAGCCTCACTGGGTTTCTGGGTATCCACGCCCCCCAATGAACCGCCTCCCAACCTGACCTGTCTCCCCTTTTCTGCAGTAGCAGTCTTACCAGCTGGTTTGGTGACCCTGTCAGTGGCACTGCTTCGTGTGGGAGAGGTAAGTAGAAGGTCCTCCGTAGCCCGATACCTCTCTACTAGGGACACGAGTTCCTCAGCTTTTGTGGGACCGGCCTGTCCAACCCACCTCTGGAGCCGAGAGGGCAGAGAACGGGTGAATTTGTCGAGAATCACTCTCTCTACCATCTGTGCTGGGGTGCAGTCCTCTGGTTGTAACCACTTCCGGACAAGATGGATCAGGTCATGCATTTGGGAGCGTGGGGGTAGTTTTTCTGAGTAAGCCCACTGGTGGACACGGCTGGAACGAACTTGAACAGTAACCCCAAGACGAGCCAGAATCTCCGCCTTTAGCTGGGGGTACTCACGGGCCTCCGTTTCACTCAGGTCGTTGTAGGCCTTCTGTGATTCGCCTGTCAGGAACGGTGCCAGGACATCTGCCCACTGCTCAGCTGGTAACTCCTCTCGCTCAGCTACTCGCTCGAACACAGTGAGATACGCCTCCACGTCGTCGGTCGTCGTCATTTTTTGTAAAGCCTTTTGTACTGCAGCCCGTGCACAACGCTGGACAACCGGGTACCCTTGCAAACCAGTATGGGACCCCTCAGTAGTCATCGCTTGCGGTGCTGCCATAATGCCAGAAAACTTTTCCATCATCAGCTGGAACATGGCTCGGGACTCTTCCTGCTTCTGGCGGGACCTCTCCTCCTGCAGCTGGAGCATGGCTAGCTGCTGGCGGGACCTCTCCTCCTGTTGCTGGAGCATGGCTTGCTGCAGCTGCCGATTAGCCTGGGACTCTTCCTGCTGCTGCTGCCGATTAGCTCTGGCCTCCTCCTGCTGCTGGCGGGATCTCTCCTCCTGTTGCTGGAGCATGGCTTTAATAAAGTCCTCCATCTTGGCTGTATCCTGCAATTTGCCTGCTGCTTTCACCCAGGCCATGCAATGTTGCAGGATGTAGCGAGCCTTTCAGGCGTGTGTCTTTTGAACTGCCCGCAATCCGAAGCACCATATGTGGGAGATTTGGCCCAGTAGAGACCGTGGTAGCGGGGTGCTGTGATGCAGTTCAAGACAGTGACACCAAGGTTTAGTCCAAACAGGTCTCGCCTGCGTTTATTGTAGCAGCAAAATAAAACAGCCTTTACATTCAGGCATTAAATAAACAAAAAATCCTACCCGTCAGGGTGCTATCTATACAGGTGTTCACTAACTCACCACTATACAAAATCACTTGGCTGCTCCAGACACAGAGGTCAGGGCTGTGTGCTCTCCAGCCTCCTTCCAGAGAGAGAGAACACTCTCAGCTCTGCTGAGCGGTTTTAAAAAAAAAAGACTGATTGGGCTGCTCCCATCACCTGTGTCCAAGGTGCTGGACACCCAACCTCAGCACTAAGGCCTTGCATAATAGCAAAACCTAGGGGAAACATACCGCCCATCCACAGTTAACCCCTTCAGTGTCTCACACCACCCATAGGGACTCCACATTTGCGTTACTGATGTCATCTCGCAGGACGGGCTTGAGGCGAGAATTCACATATAAACAAACCCCTCCACCTTTTTTATTTATACGATCCTTTCTAAAAAGACTATAACCATCTATAGTAACAGCCCAGTCATAGCTACTGTCCAGCCATGTCTCGCTGATACCCACTATATCATATTTCCGCTCCACCATCAAGAGTTCCAGTTCCTCCATTTTGTTTGTGAGGCTTCTGGCATTTGTGTACATACAATTTTATGATTTTTCCCTGTCCGTATTCCTTTTGTCCTTATTCCCCAATCTCATTCCAGCCCCCCTTCCTCCCCCATGGACTATGACTCTTCCCAGCTCTCTATGTACACTGTCTATTTGCCCTGCACAAGTGTAGTTGCCCTCCCCCCAGGTCTCTAGTTTAAACACTCCTCCAATCTTCTAGCCATTTTTTCCCCTAAAACAACGTCCCCCTCCCCATTGAGGTGCAGCCCATCCCTACTGTAGAGCCTGTAGCCAACAGAAAAGTCAGTCCAGTTCTCCATGAACCCAAAACCCTCCTTCCTACACCAATTTTTGAGCCACTTATTTACCTCCTTGATCTCCCGCTGCCTTTCTGGTATGGCACGTGGTACAAGCAGTATTTTGGAGAAAATTACCTTATAAGCGGTGGTTGGGATTTTTCGAATACGTAACCCCCTGGGTATCATGTCCTTGTCCAGATAGGACTTTAGGGTTGTAAAATCCCACCAAATTTTCAGTTCCTTGCTTAGCTTGTCCTCCAATTGAAACATACTCGCTTTCAAGTTAAAAAAATCCTTAGTCTCAGGTGCTGACAGATCTAATTGAAAAATGCTTTCGGCTTTATTCGTCCGTTGAGAATAATCGTTTAGATCGGTGAGGCACGCTGCCTCACTACCCTGTGTTTCCATGTTATGTTCTGTAGTATAATCACATGCAGGTGTGCACGACCAAGCACAGTAATACAAAAATTGGCAAAGAGAAGAAAAGTCAGCTCACCTGGATGCATGGAGGCATATGCAAATGTGACGTCCCGTGAGCACGGATACTGAGGCTCCAAGTACAAGAAATATAATAATGAAAAAATTCCAGCTGCAAACGGCTTCCACGTGAGGATAAAACACTGTTTCCTTTATTCAAAAAGTATTAAAAACAGGAATATGATGAGGACAAACAGCCTATAAGCATGGCAAAAACTCGTACAGGTTAGTGAGGAGACGGGTAATAGCCTACGCGTTTCAGAGAAACATCTCCTTAGTCATGGCTAACCTGTCACTACTAACCGGGAGCTTATATGAGTACGACTAGTATCACATGATACAGGAGTGGGCGGTGTTGTAGGTCACGTGAGGCTCCATGGCGAGATAGACAGGCTGATTTTTTAACACAGGTATACATAATCATATTAAAAGTACTGAAATATACAAGATAAAAGAGAGAGAGTATGGCAATTATGGCAGCAACATGTTAGTGGTGAACATAGCAAGAGAAAGGTATCAATATTGATATATTATATCTTGTTTCTTATTTAGACCTTCCGGAATTTGGGTTTGTAACGAGAAGATCCAGAAGGTTTTTCTATTGAGGAGTTTCCTTCTGTGATCCCCCCCTCTGGAAGGGCGCTTAACTCTTTCGATTGCCGTAACTGAGAGTCCTGTACAATCTCCCTGGTGAACATTTTGGAAATGTTTGGAGACCATAGAAGCATTAATTGTTTCTGGTTTACTGGCGTCTGATATATGACGACGAATTCTCGTCTTTAGAGAACAGGTAGTGCAGCCCACATATTGAATGTCACATCTGGTGCATGTAATAAGATAAATTACATATGTTGTGTTGCAGTTAAAGGGGTATTCCCATCTGGGCATTTACATTTAATAAAATTCATGTGCCATATGTAAACATTTCTTCAATTGGATGTTATTAAAAAAAATGTTCCTGTGTGAAGATAATTTCTCATAACTGTAGTGATATGGTCCCTTAGAAACAAGATACTTTCCTCGGATACGACCAAGTCATACTCTGGCAGCGGTGGCCAGACTTGCGCTATAGAGTCCTGCCAAACCACCAGGATTCACCGATCATTACCACAGGACGGCTGTGCGACATGTAGTAACTCCCAGACATTTTATATACAATAACCTTTTGTTTCTTTGTGCACTCAATCTATCAGACGTGGCCGTATCCGAGGAAGCTATCTCGTTTCTAAGGGACAACATGGTTACATTTATGCGAAATTATCTTCACACAGGAACATTTTTTTTAATAACATCCAATTGAAGAAATGTTTATATATGGCAGATTAATGAAACTGAATGTAAGTGCCAAGATGAGAATACCCCTTTAATGAAGCTACATATTTTGTTTGTTTGTTGAGTACGTGCAGAGGTAAAATATTTGTTAGGAGCAGCAAAGTTACAGCAAATGCACCTTTTATGGCCGCATTTAAAAAAACCTTGTAAGTCTAGCCAAGTGTTAGATGTAGGATTGTTCAATGTAAATAGGCTAGGAGATAGTTGCATGCCTAGTGTGGGAGCTCTTCTAGCCACACATTGGATTTTATCTGGAAGTATGGAAGCCAAATCATTGTCTGTATAGAGGATGGGAAGATGTTTGTTAACGATATGAGTAATCTGTTGATATTGTAAACTGAAGGTGGTGGAGAATGTGACCTGTTGTTTGTGTTGTTTGTGTTTGGTGTTTTCTATTAGTAGCTTGTTTCTAGGAATTTTCTCCACTATGTTTTGTGCTCTATTTAGCATCCATCTCGGATATTCTCTATATGACAGTTCCGTTTAGTACGTATCATCTCTCCAACAGGGATGTTTTTAATGACATGTTTGGAGTGACATGAGCAGGCATTAAGTGTGGAATTAAGAGCTGTTGGTTTGGAGTAGGGTTCAATGCTGACATGTGGGGTACCCATGAGTGTAATATCCAAGTAGTGTATTATGTTCTTAGATAATTCATGTGTGAACCGGAGATGCATGTCGTTGGAATTAATATACTGAAGAAATTCAACAACCTCAGACTCCGTCTAGTACTAGTCGTACTCATATAAGCTCCCGGTCTCCTCACTACCCTGTACGAGTTTTTGCCATGCTTATAGGCTGTTTGTCCTCATCATATACCTTTTTTTAATACTTTTTGAATAAAGGAAACAGTGTTTTATCCTCACGTGGACGCCATTTGCAGCTGGAATTTTTTCATTATTACAGATATACTAATGCTACAAAGAAAAGGAAGAAGTTTGATAAAAAATCTGTTAAAGGAGATATATGTACTGACGACAGTGTGGAGAAGTCTACACCTTCTTTTTTAGGAGATCCCCCGGGCCCTTCGGGATCGGCAGAAGGCGCATCAGAAGGGGAGGAAGGAATTATTGCCGATACAAGGTCTACAAGGTGAAAACACCGAATGTGAGAGGCACCAGGAAGAAAATATGAAAAAAAACATAGTGGTAAATATATCTTTCAAATCACTTACAGAGACACAAATGAATGTATTACAAAAAGGATTGACTTTTTGTGTCCAAAGGCCACAACTAATTGGTTTTGAGTTAGAGGTTGATTTATTTCGGTTCTATAGAAATATTAAACTTAAATACTGGTTCGCTGGACAGACAGTGCAGGGTCCCCTCGAAGGAAACAGAGTTATGCTTAAAGGATTTGGGATTGAGTAACAAGAGTCTATTCAACCCTCTTGTGGACTCACCTGCTATTGAAGCATTCATCACGGCTACTAAAAAGGGATATGGAATTGCTGAAATGTAGAACTGAAATGGGAGCATTTAAACATCCCAACATAAAAACGACTGAATTGCAAGCAATTCAGGAGTTGGCCAGTGATAAAGAATTGACCATAAAATCAGCCAATAAAGGCGGGGCCATTGTGATTATGGATACTCAAAAATATCTTGCGGAGATTGAGAGACAATTGAATGACCCTAGAGTATATAAGAGAGTGAATGGAGATCCAAAGTTTGATATAGCTAGAAAAATGTAAATTATTCTCGATGATGCAGTTTTGGGAGGAATCATCGATGAGGATGCAAAAAGGTTTCTGACAGTGGATGAGCCGTGAACTCCGATCATATACGTGTTACCAAAGATTCACAAGTCCTTGGTCAATCCACCAGGTAGACCAATAGTCTCTGGGATTGATTTGATATATAGTCAATTAGTCTTTTTCCTGGACATGATTTTAAGAGATTTTGATAAGTCAACAACATCCTATATTAGAGACACTACAGATTTTCTCATTAAATTATCTCAGGTAGTGATTGGTCCTGAGGATGAGATAATTCTTGTATCAGTTGATGTAAATAGCCTCTATACATCAATAGATCATGAGAGAGGCATAGAGGCTGTCATTATTGTGATAGATAACTCTGAGTACTCAAAGGAATGTAAAAAGTTTCTGTTATTGTTACTGGAACTAATCCTGAAGTACAATTATTTTCTGTTTCGTGACAATTTTTTTATGCAGTTACAAGGTACGGAGATGGGGGTCTCATGTAGCCCCTTCATATGCCAATATTTACATGCAAATTTTGGAAGAGAAAAAAATCTATGTGAAGCCCCACTATAGTCAGGTACTATAAGTGGTGGCGTTACATAGGTGATGTGATTGTAAATTGGAAGGGGTCAGAAAATGGATTGAAAGAATTCTTTGATGCACTGAATGAGATGGATCACACGGTAAAATTTTCCATGGTTCATTCACGACAAAATCTACAATTTCTTGATGT
Organism: Engystomops pustulosus; assembly: GCF_040894005.1. Lineage (NCBI taxonomy): Eukaryota > Metazoa > Chordata > Amphibia > Anura > Leptodactylidae > Engystomops > Engystomops pustulosus. The sequence goes on from NC_092413.1 coordinate 69,066,363, forward strand.
GTTGGTGGAGTTAATAAATAATAAATTTGTGACTGATGTTTTTTCTAAACTGACAGATAAAAACACTTTGCTTGATTTTCAGAGTGAACATCCAAGAAAAACTGTGAATAGTTTACTGATAAGTCAACTTATGCGTGTCAAGCGTATCGTAAGTGACGAGAATTAATTTCTATAATGCTCTGGATGCCATGTGTGAGAGGTTTAAGAAAAGGAATTATCTTAGAGGGTTATTAAAGAAACACAAGTTAAAAGTTTTATCTCTACCAAGGGAACAACTTTTACAAATCAACAAACAGGAGACAGGAATGAGGAGAATCCCATTAGTGAGTACCTATACAGAGAACAGTCAAGATGTTGCCAAAATCATAAAAAAACACTGGCCCCTTTTACAGAGTTGTCACAGTAACATTTCAGAATTTTCACAACCATCTCTTTTGTTATACAGGAGGCCACAGAATTTAAAGGATCTCCTGGTGAAAGGTGATGTGGGTCCCTCAAAAGTTGGTATCCAAACACACATAGGGAAACCCAGGCTCGGTAGTTTTCCGTGTGTGAGTTGTATCAATTGTTCATACATGAGGGTACAAAATTCACACATCCAGTCACAGGTGACGAGTTTGATATTCGTTTTTTCTTACCTGTGAGTCTAACCATGTAATTTACGTGCTTCAATGTCCCTGCCTCCAATTATATGTAAGAGAGACAACTCTAGAGTTCCGTACAGGTATGAATCAACATTGCTATACGATTAGAAAGGGACGCAAGGATTTACCTGTGTCAAAGAATTTTCTTGACATGAAACATAAAGAAAGAGATCTTAAATTCACTCTGATTGACCATGTCCCTCCTTTACGTAGGGGGGGGGGTGACAGAGAAAAAATTCTTAAAACAAAAGAATTACAATGGATAAAAAGGTTAGATACGCTGAAACCAAGGGGTCTCAATGTTGATTTTTCAATCTCTGCAATTCTCTAGACTACTCAAGGTCCTTATGTTATTCTGATTGGTGTATACCAGATGTGATATGTAAATAATTCCAATATTTTGGAACTGTTTTCAGTTTTTAGATCACAAAATGAATACATTTGCAATCACTGTTGTGATGAACTCGACACTCAAGAAAGACTTGGACTTTTTTATTTGATTTTATGTTTGGTACTTTTGATGAAATTATCTTGCCTTTATGAACTGCGAGCCCTGTAGATCTGAGGGAGTGCTATCATTGTGGGAATAAGTGATTTATATTCGGTATACAAAACACATTTTGGGTTGGAAGGAACAGAAGCATTAAGTTGCTGTTTGTGTAGGACGCCACCATGTGGCTGTTCTCAGCATTGCAACCTCCTGGCAGTGATCGTGGATTCAACCATTAGGTGATTTCATTTGAATCACATGCCCTAGCTAAGGTCCTTACCCTATAGTATGACCTAATAAAGTGTTGGTTTATTCACCAAATATCCCGCTTTGACATTACATTGTATATATTGCATGTTTAGAAGAGGTTCCCTTACTAAAGATGGCACTGGAGCTACTTCCACCAGTAGAGGTTCCTCTCCTTACATACAGAGGGCTATGACTAATATGACAGGATGTGGGTGTGTCATCTAATCATACACGGAGTAGTGACACATGCGCACTGGGCAAGCAGGAACGTTAATGCAGTGAGTCTGAGAGGGATAGGAGTGTCGAGTTCTCTAGGTATTTTCAATTATATGCAATTAACTACACTTGTTTTGTACTATGAAATAATGTTTGCTATTGACATACACTGAATTAACTGTATTTATGCACATGTTTGAGATGATATCACTTCCTTATAAAAAGTTTGTATGTATCACATTCATTTGGCTTGAGAAAGGCTCCAGATATGGGAGCTGAAACGCTGCACTTTTGGAATAAAAGAATTCCTTTTTCACAAGAATTTGGAGTGCCACGATTTTTTGATATATATATAATTTTAAGTAGGTTATAGAGCAATAGAAGTTTAAATGAAAAAAGAATAGGTCTGGGGCACAGTATATGAATCAAATTTATCTTATTAGGTAGATCCATGATGGTAGGTTTCTTTTAATAATTTTATAATTGTCCTTTTTAGGACAGGTAGGCTATTAAGGAGAGAAGGCTGGCTGTGAGGGACAGATGGAAATAATTGCCCATTTCATGGTAGTCTGAAGTAGTATAAAATTAGAGATAATTTACTGCATTTCTATATTCCTAAATGGAAGTGTTTTGTTAACTTACAACATTATATTCCTAAATTGCTGTGTCTGTGTTCACTGGATCCATATATTTTTAAATTGCAGTGTCTGTAGTCACTGGAACTGTATATATTGCAGTGTCCTTGTTAACTGTTTCTATCTGTTCCTAAAGTTCCATTGACAGTACTTACTAATTTCATATATATATATATATATGTATATATATATATATATATATATATATATATATATATATATTATTGAGACAGGGTCAGTCAGGACTAATTAATAATTGCCATTTTCAGGGAAGTTTGAAGAACGGCATGTGTATGTAAGGTACAAGGCCAGTGACAGTACTAATTTCCACTTTATCCTTGTATGGTACTATAGTGCAGTGACAGTACCTGAATTTCTTTACACAGTAAAGCAGTAGCTGCTTTTTTTTTTTTTTACTGACATACATTTTTATTTGTATATAGTTTAAGTATATCTATGGCCTCCTTCCTTCTGAAATAAACTTTTTGAATGATGCTAATGACAAATATTAGTGTACTGCCAAAGCCTGGTAAAGACCCAGTAAATCCAGGCAGTTGCAGACCTATATAACTACTCAACGTAGATGTTAAATTATACTCCAAAATTTTGGCGAATAGATTAGGTCCCTTACTCCCTTCCATTATTCATAACAACTAGGTGGGGTTTGTCCTTGGCTGCGAGGCCCGGGATAACCTCAATAAAAACCTAACCCTGAAATCACGGGTTAAACCTCTAAAGCCCCTCTATGTCTACTGTCCATAGACGCCGAAAGGGCTTTCGATCGGGTCCACTCAAGCTTCATGCAGGCCACACTCAGACAACTGGGCATGGGCTCTAGCTTCCTGGGGAAAACTGCTGCCCTCTACACCAGGCCTTCTGCCCAGGTATAGATTAATGGTGCCCTGTCCACTCTTTTGCCCATTCATAACGGTACACGACAGGGATGCCCATTATCTACTTTATATATCATTGTCATGGAACATCTAGCTGTGGCGATACAGGGGAACCCAAATATACATGGCACTAGTGCGTTGATAGGCAATGTAAAATAGTATTATACGCTGACGATCTTCTTGTATATATCTCCCAACCCTGTATCACCCTCCCGTCACTACTACATGAGTTTGGCCGGTACAGTCGTATGAATAATTTTAAAATAAATTTATCTAAGTCCAAAATCCTCAAAACCCTGATTGACCTGGCCTCCTATGAAAAAAAAGAGATTATCCTGGTTTAGGCGGATCAGCGTCCTTAAAATGGACATATTGCCGCGCTTCCTGCTACCTCCTTCTTCTTTCTTCAAACGACTCCAATCTGCAATGTTACGCTTCATCTAGACCAGTGATGGCGAACCTTTTAGAGACAGAGTGCCCAAGCTGGAAACCAAATTTCACTTAATTACCGTGAAGTGCCAACATGGCATTTTAAGCTGCAACCTATTGCTACCAGTTCTTCCACATCATTCAAACGTATCGGTCCCTGAGGCCACCAGTTGAATAAAGGAGGACAAATTCAGACTCTCATTGTAGCTTCTCTCCAGGGTCTCTCTGTGCAGGAAGAATGGTGGATCCAGCAGGATGACTTCCAAAGATAAAGCAGTTATGTCAACACCTGGGGCGATGGCTTGAGTGCCCACAGAAAGGGCTCTGAGTGCCACCCATAGATTTCCCACCACTGCTCTAGACCCATGGTAAGGGTGGCAGATTCTGACCCATCTTAAATAAGCCGGTCTAGCGGGTCTCCCTGACTTGCAGGTGTGTCACTGGGCAGCGGTACTCCAGCGTTTTTCTAGATTAGACCTTTCATTCCAACACTAAGCAGTGGGTCACTTTAGACTCTCAACTTTAGACTCAACTCTCTTCCGCACTTCCGTTGAAAATTCTTCCGTGGGTGCCTGGAGATGCAGTAAAGAACTTAGGAAGACATGCTCATCTTGCTCGCGCCGCAATGACATTGTGGCAGAGATTGCTCCGCAGGGGTCTCCTCTCTTGCACCCCCGGCCACTTACCCCTCTGTTTGGCAACCCGCAGTTACCCCCAGGACTTGGCAAGGACTCCTTCCTCATTTGGCGGTCATCCGAGGACCCATGGTTTCATACAATCCTAACCGACAGCGCCCTCCCCTCATACAATGACCTGTGCGCTCAATTCCCGGATGCCCACATCTCATGGTTAGAACACTCACAGCTGCAGTTGTACATACGCATTCAGGCAGATCAGGTGGCATTTACTTCCCCTCTCACCGGATTTGAGGAATTGTGTAGCTCCCCTTCTCCACCCATACACGTAATTTCTCAGATTTATGCCATCTTACAGGAGGAATTGCATCCTGGGGGTCCCGGTTATGTAGACAAATGGCAACAGGACATAAGCACATAACTTACTCAGCAAGACAAACAGAAAATGTATGTCTTCACTCATAAACTCTCTTCGGCATGTACCGCTCAAGAGAAAAATTATAAAATAATAGCAAGGTGGTACTGGGTCCGGGCAATTTTACATACATTCTACCCTTCTGTCCCTGACATGTGTTGGAGATGTGGTGAGCCTGGTGGGACAATGCTACACGTGTGGTGGGACTTTGCGGGCCAAAAAGTGTAACCGTCAAAAAATCATTCCTCAAAATATTTTGCTTCGGTCCTCATTAAGTACCTCTTTTGGCCCATAGCAACCAGGGTTAACAGCTCTCAAAAACCTACAATCAGCAAGATGGAGGGTGGGACTTCCTCCTGTCACCTTACCACAAGCGCCTGCTGCTGACCAATCACACCAGAGCTATCTTATATCTATCTATCTATCTATCTATCTATCTATCTCTCATATATATATCTATTTATCTATCTATCTCATATCAATCATATCTATCTATCTTCTATCTAGAGATGAGCGAGCACTAAAATGCTCGGGTACTCGTTATTCGAGACGAACTTTTCCCGATGCTCGAGTGCTCGTCTCGAATAACGAACCCCATTGAAGTCAATGGGAGACTCGAGCATTTTTCAAGGGGACCAAGGCTCTGCACAGGGAAGCTTGGCCAAACACCTGGGAACCTCAGAAAAGGATGAAAACACCATGGAAATGGACAGGAAACAGCAGGGGTAGCATGCATGAATGCCTCTGAGGCTGCTTAAATGCACCATTATGCCAAAATTATGGGCAACAGCATGGCCATGACAGAGTGACAGAATGAAGCAAGATAGCATCTAAAACATCCAATAATTGACCCTGACTAGAGATGAGCGAACATGCTCGTCCGAGCTTGATGCTCGGTCGAGCATTAGGGTACTCGAAACTGCTCGTTGCTCGGACGAATACTTCGCCCGCTCGAGAAAATGGCAGCTCCCGCCGTTTTGCTTTTTGGCGGCCAGAAACAGAGCCAATCACAAGCCAGGAGACTCTGCACTCCACCCAGCATGACGTGGTACCCTTACACGTCGATAGCAGTGGTTGGCTGGCCAGATCAGGTGACCCTGGGATAGACTAGCCGCTGCCCGCGCTGCTCGGATC